>NW_024070203.1:57677830-58146500 GCF_014754425.2 Oryx dammah
CTCTCTCACACACACTCTCACACACACACACTCTCACACACACTCTATATCCCTCCATATTCTGTATTGTGATTCTGAGTCCTGTGGGAGTGTTGTCCAGTATTGTCCAGTATACTGGATACATTGTATGAAGCACTTGTGTTCAAAGACCATATTCTTTTAAATTTTCTTTCCAATTTTGTTGAGAGATAATTGATAACACAGCACTGTATAAGTTTGAGGTTTATAGAGTAATTATTTCACTTATGTTTATCATGAAATCATTACCATGATATAGTTAACATTTATCATCTCATATAAGATACCCCTCCAAGAAAACCAAAAAACAGTGAAAAATGTTTTCTCTGTGATGAGAACTTTTAGGATGTACTCTCTTAACAACTTGCCTGTACACCATACAGCAGTGCTAAATGTAGTCATCAAGATGTAAGTTATAGTCCTAGTGCTTATTTATCTTATAGCTGGAAGGTTATACCTTTAAACCACCTTCCTCCAATTTCCCCTCCTCCCCACCCTAATTTGTGAGCCATAAATCTGATCTTTCTTTCTATATGTTTGAGGGTTTTGTTCTGTTTTTGTATTCCACATATGAGATCATATTTTTCTTTGACTTATTTCACTTCCAATAATGCCCTCAAGATCCATCTTTGGTACAAGATTTCCTCCTTTTTATGGTTAACTAATATTTGATGTCTATGTATACCATAGTTTCATTATCCATTCATCTGTTGATGGACACTTGGGTTGTTTCCATTTCTTAGCTATTGTAAATAATGCTTCTGCGAACATGAAGATGCAGATATCTCTTCAGCATAATATTTTCATTTCCTCTGGATATATTCCTGAAAGTGGAATTGCTGGTTCATGTAGTAGCTCAGACGGTAAAGAATCTGCTGCAATGCAGGAGAGCCAGGTTCGATCCCTGGGTCAGGAAGATCCCCTGGAGAAGGAAATGGCTACTTGCTGCAGTATTCTTGCCTGGAAAATTGCAGGGACAGAGGATCCTGGTGGGCTACCATCCATGGGGTTGCAAAGAGTCAGCCATAACTGAGGGACTAACACCTTCACACTTCCATGGCAGTTTAATTTTTAATTTTTTGAAGAGCTTCCGTACTCTTCTAAAATGGCTATACCATTTTACTGACCTACTAACAGTACACAAGGGTTCCCTTTTCTCCACATCCTTGCCAGCATATGTTATGTCTTATTAATAATAGACAACCTCACAAGTGTCAGTAGATATCTCATTGTGTTTCTGATTTGCATTGCTCTAATGATTAGTGATATTGAGCATCTTTTCATGTACCTTTTGGCTATTAATATATCTTCTTTGGAAAAATGGGTCTTTTCCTATTTTTTAATCTGATGATGATTTTGCTATTAATTTGTATGAGTTCTTTATAGATTCTGAATGTTAACCCCTTATCAAGTACATGGTTTGCAGATATTTTTCCCATTTGATAGGTTGACTTTTTTGATCTGCTTGCCTGTGCATAAGTTTTTTAGCTTGATGTGGTCTCACTTGTTTATTTTTTTTTTTCTTCCTTGTGTTTTAAGTGACATATCCAGGAAGTAATTGCCAAGACCCACATCAAGGAGCATTTTTTTTATGTTTTCTCTTAGGAGTTTTATGGGTTTTGATCTTATGTTTAAGTCGTTAATTCACTTTAAGTTAATTTTTGTTAGTAGTATAAGACAGGGGTCTAGTTTCATTCTTTTACCCATGAATATCCAGTTTTCTCAGCATCATTTATTGAAGGGACTATATTTTTCACTAAGTATTTCTGGCCCCTTTGTCAAGTATTAGTTAACCATACATGTATGGGTTTATTTCTGTTCTCCAGATTCTGCCCCATCAGTCTATGTGTCTGATTTCATATAAGTACCATACTGTTTTGTTTACTGAAGCTTTATAATATAGTTTGTGATCAGGAAGTGTTATGCCTCTCTCTTTGTTGTTCTTTCTCAGGATTGCTTTGCTATTTGAGTCTTTGGTGGTTCCATATAAATTTTAAGATTTTTTAAACATCTTTTAAAAATGTCATTCTAATATTGATAGAGAGTGCATTGAATCTGTTGATGGCTTTGTGTAGTGTGGATATCTTAACAACTTTAATTCTTCCGATCCATAAACATGGGATAATTTTTTATTGTGTTGCCTTCAATTTGCTTTTAATGTTTCCTAGCTTCAGGGTAGAGCTCTTTCACTTCCTTGGTTAAATTTATTTTTAAATATTTATTATTGTAAATTTCAAGCACTTTAGATCATGTATCCTGTCATTAAAAAAAAATAATAGTAAAGTGAATGAATGGAGCATGTATGCAATACATCCTTTATAACTGTATCTTTTGGAACACAATATGTTTGGGGTATAAAGATCATGATTATTGATGGTAATTGTGAATGCACATGAGATATTCTTGATATTTTTTGTGTGCTGATTTGATGCTTTTGATACTAGAAACCCCTTTTTACTATGCTTACTTATGGGAATAAACATACATTCATTGTAATTCATCAGCTGCATTATTGAACTTCATAGTCAATATCTTGGTGTTGCAGGGTAACAATATATTATATTATGTAAAATTAATTAGACTGAAAGAAAGTCATGATGCATTTGATAGGTTATGAAACCATGATTTGAAGCCACGCTAGACTGTGGCTTAAAATGAACAGAAGAGTGGACTTTGAAAGTTGCTCAGTCGTGTTCAGCTCTTTGCAACCCCATGGATATACAGTCTATAAAATTCTCCAGGCCAGAATAATGGAGTGGGTAGTCTTTCCCTTCTCCAGGGGATCTTCCCAACCCAGGGATCGAACCCAAGTGTCCTGTTTTGCAGGCAGAGTCTTTACCAGCTGAGCCACCAGGGAAGACCAAGAATACTGGAGTGGATAGTCTTCCCTTCTCCAGCAGACCTTCCCAACCCAGGAATCAAACCAGGGTCTCCTGCATTGCAGGTGGATTCTTTACCAACTGAACTACCAGAGAAGCCTGGACTTAGGAAAAATTACTGTCAAATCTCAGTTCTATCACACACTACCTCTAACCAAGTTATTTTTCATTTTTGAGTTTTATTTTCTTCTTCTCTAAAGGAGGACCAGTAATACTTGCCTCAGAAGTTCATTTGAACAAGTAGAATAAAATAATATTTGTGAAAATGTCTAGCATAAGGCATAATACATATTAGGTTAAAGCACAGTAAAGCTTCACTCCTTCCTTTCAGGGCTCCCAGAAGCCACACGAAGCATCTAGACTTGGAGTTCTTCCTTTTTGCTAAACGACCACATGGTTGGCCACTCCCAGCCTGCATGGCAGAAGCATCTAGGTGAACTCTGAAATAGATGAAGGTACCCTTGATGCATGCTGAGTTGTGGCCTGGATTGTCTTCCAGCCCCTTCTGGACCTTATTCTCTGCTTATTCATTAAACTTAGTGTACCTTCCCTTCAACTCCCCTTCACAAAACTCATAGTCTTTTGAATCAGATACATTTCCCAGAGGATATTTGCAGCCAGGTCTCATAACATGTGCTGCATCACAGTTATATCAAATAGCCAGAGAATGATAATATCAAAAGGCTAGAGCCGCTAACAGCCCAGAGTGGTAGAGTGGGTTGCCTGAGTGGGAGAGCCTACAGCATACCAGGTCCTTATGTGCATTTGGTACTGGGTATTCTGTTTACCCCATGGATCCAGCCTCATCCATCTTCACCCTACTCAGACCCTGGTAGGACCACATCACCCAGGCTCCCTTGACCTCTGACTTCCAGTTGCGAAACACCAGCAGGAGACCAAAGGACAAGAGGAGAGTGAGGTTGAAGTGTTTATTTCTCTTCTCCCCCCATACCAAGCTTTGATTGACAGCAGCTACAGTCTGCTACCTGAGGCCATGGCTCCCATTGGGCAGTACCTCTCATTTGGCTCAGGTCTCTTCAGGCTGCATTAGCAGCTCTCTCCCCTTCAGCCCTAGAGGTGGTATCTGCCTCCCACTGCCTTATCTTTTCTGGCTTCTAGAGGTACCCACATTCCTTGACTTATGGCCCCTTCCTCCATCTTCAAAGCCAGCAAGAGCAGATTGAGTCCTCATAGCTAATCTCTCTGACCCCGTCTTCTGCCACTGTGTTCCACTTTTAAGATTGGCCTACTCGGGTAGTTTAGGATAATTTCTCCATCTCAAGGTTTTAACATCAATCAATCCAGCAAAGTTCCTTTTGCCCTAGTTCCAGGTTTCCAGGGATTAGAATGTTAGTATCTTTGATGGCCTTTATTCTGTCTACCGAAGCTTGTTGTTCAGTTGCTAAGTCATGTCCACTTCTTTGTGACCCTATGGACTGCAGCATTCCAGGCTTTCCTGCCTCCAAATATCTCTTGGAGTTTGCTCAAACTTGTGTCCATTGAGTTGGTGATGCCATCCAACCATCTCATCCTCTGTTACCCCCTTCTACCCTCAGTCTTTCCCAGCATCAGGGTCTTTTCCAGTGAGTCAGTTCTTCACATCAGGCGGCCCATGTATTGGAGCTTCAGCTGAAACACTAAATTCTCTTCATTTACCCCTTTGTGTCATCTGTTTCCTACCAGCACACTGATAAAGTATTTTTTAATCCCATTCCCTAGTTACTCTGTGATATATAAGTGTTGTTTCACAGATGAGAAGATTGAGGACAGAAACCAGTCAGCTAAATTTGAATTTACCATACCCAGTATTAGGTAATTTTAATGATGTTTGGCTAGTTTAAAAAGAGAATCAGAAAATCCAGAATTGTTTATGTCTTTTAGCTGCTGGACCTACCCAAGAAATTTCATAAACATTGCCTAACTCAAGGCAGAATTATTTGGTGTACAATACATGTATGTAAAATACATATGCATTGCTGTATTCTGCCCCCCAACTTCCACAACCCACACATCATAACCCAGGATAAAGAAAAGGGAGTAGAAGGAAGAATCTGTATCAGGAGGTTTTAACTTTGAAAAACTGGAATAAGGGAGGTTCACTTTATTCTGGTTCCTTTGTCCTCTCTGCTTCTCTCCTCATCTAGCCGCTCAATTTAGTTTCTTCTTCCTTCTCCACCCCACCCTCACCTCTATGTATCTAATAAGTCATTGCAGCTTTGGTGTGAATTGTTTTAATATATTGGGTTGACCGAAAAGTTCATTTGGGCTTTTCCAAAACATGGGTTTTAACATAACATGGAAAAACCCCCAAAAAAACATTTTGGCCAACCTGCTATTATCTCCCCCAGGATAATTGATGTGGTGAAAGAGGAGGTATCTGCAAAGCAGCTCGTCTCGTTTACTTAAAATATTAGTGGATATCTTGGGCCCAGGGGTCATTTGGTCCTGCCTGATTAAGAAGCCGCTGCACTCATCTCCTCACTGCTGACCCTGTGCGCTACGTGAACCAAAGTAACAAAGAAAATGTGCTGGCGAAGGAACACTTGGCAGAACAACAGTCCAATTGAGAAGCCAAGGTTTGGGTCTACAGATTGTGCTGATGCAGTTGGAGACAACCCAGGGGCAGATTCCATGCAGGGAGGCCAGGGCCACGGTCAGCAGCTTTGAGCAGATCTAAGAGCATGCAAGCCCTGTAGGACCAGGGACTGATGTCTAGTTTCCTTGGTCTCCATATTCCCAGTGCCCAGCATACGTATTCTATAGATTGTTGTTAAGTGAAGGACTGAGAGAAAGAGAGGAAGGAGAGAAAGAAGTGGCATTTTTAGAGTCTGTAACCACTCTGCCAAAGACAAAGGGTGATTGTTGTTCTCTTGCTGTCTTTTGCCCCTCTTAAAGGAGAGCACTCAAGGGTTGGCAGACGTGTCTTGACAGCCAGAAAGAAGCAAAGCTCCACAGGAGGAATTAACTGTTGATTTTGAAAGAGAATTTCAACTGCTGTCTCAACTAATGTGTTTTCCTTCCTAAGGAGACAGTGACATTTGATGATAAAGCTGTACCAGTAACACAGATGTAACCTACTTGTTGGGGCCTCCCAGGTAGCTCAGTGGTAAAGAAACCACCTAGTAATGCAGGAGACACGAGAGCCACGGGTTTGATCCCTAGGTTGGGAACATGCCCTGGAGTAGGAAATGGCAGCTTGCACTCCCACTCCAGTATTCTTCACTGGAAAATTCCATGGAGAATGGAGCCTGGCAAGCTATGGTCCATGGGGTTGCAAAGAGTTGGACACAACTGAATGAATGAGCACACATATAGATTACTTGTAATAGAATATTGTAGGTCAATATATAAATGTGTCAAATCAACATGTGTGTGCCTTAAACTTATACAATATTGCATGTCAAATATGTCTCAATAATAAAAAAATATCATGGATCAGTTGGGAATTCTCTTGCCTAACATACTTCAATACATTCTCCCACTAATCACACCACTTCATCCTCATGACTTACATCGCTGAAGTCTCCGCTCACCTGTTCCTTGCTAGAGATCATCTCCCACTCTCATTACTGCCCCTTCCCTTTTCCTCATAGCACATGCCGTGGTATTACATTACATGATAACTGTTTATCCCCACCAGAATGAACGTCCGTGCAGCTAGGCACTTTCTCTGTTTTGTTTCCTGTTGTGTCCTCAGTACTGAGAACAGTCCTTGACCCAGAGTTGGCACTCAGGATATATTTGCTGAATGAATGAACCTGGCTTTGAATCTATCTGGTGACCTTCGACAGGCCCGTCTCTCTGCACCTCAGTGTTATCATCTATGAAATGGGGGTAAGAATTACAATATGGAGTTATTTTAAGAATTAGTATTCAAAAGATGCTGCCACACCCGTCTGAACTTTCAAAGACCCTCAAAAATAGGAGTTTCTTTCATGTTGCCTGTTTTAATTGCATATATTCTTGAATGTAGGTTGTTTTTCTTTGCTAAAAGAGAATTATTAATATTATTAGGTATTTAGGAAACTTGTTAATATTAATGATCTAGATACGAGTTGTAGTAGCCAAATCTCATCACTGAGACAGAAAATCAAAGTTGGCCACTGACCATTAAATAAAATGTTATAATGACATTCACTAGATGGCAATCTTGGTCTCGATATGGCAAGAGTTGAATGATTGACAGAAGTTCTTATTTGTTAAAGCAAATTGTAAATGACCATGTTAGATGACGTAAGCAGAGCAATAAATGTAGAAAGTGATTTAAGACTAAGTTCTTATAATGTCAGTCCCTTTCAATTTGCAAATCTAAGTGGTATGTTTCTCCATTAAAAATTCCGTGCAAATGCAAAATAGTGTCTCCTTAAAATGTCAAGTGCAGTGAATTACTAAGATGTTGCTGATGGTTTGTGTTTTAACCTCAAACACTCCCAGTTATTGTCTTGATTGTTACAAATAGCAGATGTGCTTTCTGACATGGTTATTACTTTATTAAATAATTTTGTTTAATGCTCTTTTATTTCTCCCATGTATCTCTAATAATTTATTCATGAAGTTCATCATATTCTGCATAAAACTAGCACGATTATATTTGTACCTGAATTTTTTTTTTAGATTGAGATGGATGACAAAAATCAGATGTTAAAATTACTTTGCTGCATTGCCCTCTAATTGCCAGTTTTACTGAATATGAAATGTATTTACCTTCTCATCATTGTGCTTTCCCTGGGAATAACACTCAAAAGTCAATGAAAACTCTGTTCACTACAGAGCAAACTTTCTGGTGGTCCTTCTTAGACTCCTTCTGCAAAAGTATCTGAATGTTTTTTATTACATTCTGATGTAATAAAAGGTGAAGTGAACTCTGGGGCTTCCCAGGTAGTGCAATGGTAAAGAATCTGCCTGCTAAGGCAGGAGTTGTAGGAGACATGGGTTCAGACCCTGAGTTGGAAAGTTCTCCAGGAAAGGAAATGGCAACCAACTCCAGTCTTCTTGCCTGGAGAATTCCCTGAACAGAAGAATCTAGTGGACTACAGTCCAAGGGATCACAAAGAGTCAGACATGATTGAGCATGCACACATGAGGTTAACTTTATGGATGGCCTGAATTACTGATTGTTAGGCAGTTTTAAAGCAAGCAAAGAAACATATCTGTTTTCCTTATCTTTCATTTGGTAGCTGTTCAGTTTTAATAAACAGTGGGAGTTGAAAGTATAAGAAGTGACATGAGTTGTGACTGGTTCTTAAGATATCTTTGCCTCAGAAAGTTGTCTTTATTCTAGAGAGGAAATTGACATGACTGACAGTGTTTGCTTTCGGATGGTGGGTATCATTTAGCTGCATAGAATGCTCATTTCATGCCTTTGAAGCTATGGGATCCTATACCTTTTTAATGAAAAGGATTTCTACTGATGATAATTTGGGGGACCGAAAAAGATGGATGGTCATTTAACACATGTTATTGGGCATCCTTCTTGGAGGGGTATGACTGCCTGGATTTAAATCCCTGTTCTTCTAGTAATTAGCTATGTGATCTTCCCTCACTTGTGATGGAGACAATAACTGATCTACCTCACGGAGTTGTTGGGGGAATTAAATGAATTTATGTTTGTAATTCTTATCCCTGGGTCGGAAAGCTCCCATGGAAAAGGAAATGGCCACCCACTCCAGTATTCTTGCCTATGAAATCCCATGGACAGAGGAGCTACAGTCTATGGGGTCACAAAGAGTTGGACACGACTTAGCAACTATACAACAACAGCAGTGTATGTAACTCTTGGGACTTTGCCTGGCTCCAAGTAAGCAGATCTCTACGTGTCTTCCAAGGCGCACTGTGGATCTTGCTTTGTCTATGGAACCTTCTCGGATCTCTCTTCTTTCTGGCTGCCTATTTGATTTATTGTCTGAGCTGTATATTTTGGAACTTTATTGTATTTGGGGCTTCCCGGGTGGCACTAGTGGTAAAGAACCCGCCTGCCCATGTAGGAGACATAAGAAATGCGAGTTTGATCCCTGGGTCAAGAAGATCCCCTGGAGGAGAGTGTGGCAACCCATTCCAGAATTCTTTCCTGCAGAATCCCATGGACAGAAGAACCTGGTGGGCTACAGTCCATAGTGTTGCAAAGAGTCAGACACAACTAAAGTGACTTAGCACACAGCACATCGTATTTGATGTAGCCCTTTTTGTACCTCTGTCTTCCCCCTATTCATGTAAGTCAGTCTCATCCACAAATTTGTAGAATCGTTTAGAATCATTAATGAACTGGAGCAAAAATGTTCTTATTAGTGATGGCAGAGGGTGTGTATTTGCTGACTACAGATTGCTAGCCAATTATGTAGTAATACTGTTAACAATCAGAGTAATCATAATGAGATAGCTTCTAAAAAAATAAATGTTATTAAATATTGTGAAATTCATCTCAAATCTATATCATCCTGTTTGCTTCGAAATTAACTTCTAGATTGAAATAAAATTACAATTCTGATGTATTATTTCTACAAACCACACAACGTGAGCCAAAAAAATCACTTTTTTAATTGAAGTATAGTTCATCTACAATATACTGTTAGTTTCAAGTGTACAACTTAGTGAAAAATTCTTATAGATTATATTTCATTTAAAGTTACTATAAAATACTGATGATATTCCCTGTATTGTGCAGTGTATCCTGTTAGCTTATTTTATACATAATAGTTTATCTCTTAGTCCTATACCCTCTATAGCAGAGGGCTGGCTAAGTTTTTGACTTCAGTTCTTTGGTAGAAACGGTTCAGAGTGACCCTCCTCTGCAAGGCCTGTTAGGAACTTACTTCCTATTCCTGTGGAGAATTAGGTTTTTTCCTTAGCATTCCTTTATCCCCTAAAACCTATTTCTTTCTTCCTTCTTTTCCCCTTCCCTACCTTTCCTTCCTTCCAGTCAGGCCAACCACCTAGCCAGCTAGCTATTCATCTTTTTCAATCTCTTGCTAGGTGCTAGGTATTCAGTATTCAAAGGGTCAACTTAGAACTAGCCCCAGTTTTCAAGCTTATACAGTGATGTAAACAGTTGAGTACTTAATTACAGATTACTTTAAAGACTAGAGAGAACAGAGTGCTCTGAGTGAAGAGCAATAGACTTTAAACTGTTCTTAAGGCTGCACTGAGGAAGTAATGTTCAAAGGAGAACTTGCAAGATGAGAAAAAATCATTGTGCTGATATTAATGGGGGAGAAACAAGGTGAGGAAGCCCAGGGTGGGTAGAGGGGACTGCACATAGGGAGGCATAATGACCTCATGGAACTGGGGATGGCCAACCCAACTGAAGCCCTGTGGGCTTGGAGGAGAGCTCTGAGAGCAGAACCCAAGTGGTCCCTGGGGGTGACCACATGGAATCTTGCAGGTCAGGGGTCTAGATCTGAAGGGTAATGAAAGTCAGGGAGGTGGCTAAGGCTTGCACCGTTTGATTGTCATTTTTAAGTCACTCTGATTGCTTCTGTGGATATTGCATTGGAGGGGGCCCAGGACAGTGTGAGGGAACCCAGAGGCTACTGCAACAGTTCATACCTCTATTACCATATTTAATGCATTGGGTTATTTAGTGATTGATTAGCTTTGCTCTTCATACTGGTGATAGTGAGTCCTGACACTGAATGCCTGCATTTAGGGCCACCCTTCATACTGTCCAGGGGGAT
Source organism: Oryx dammah (assembly GCF_014754425.2). Classification (NCBI taxonomy): domain Eukaryota; kingdom Metazoa; phylum Chordata; class Mammalia; order Artiodactyla; family Bovidae; genus Oryx; species Oryx dammah. The sequence continues at coordinate 57,688,398 of NW_024070203.1, forward strand.
TACTTCTCTTGTGTGTGACTTGATTTGCTCATGATGCTGCTCATCTGCCACTGTCCCTGACCAAGGACCCATGGCACACATGCTGCCCAGCTCCACAGCACCAGTCATCCAGCCCAGCATCCTCTCCTGCAGAAGTGGGCCTGGCACAAGAACCACTGCTTCTGCTTGTCGAGAGAATCATTACCTCTGCTAACGTTTAAGTTTTCAAAAGTGTATGCTGAATTATTTTTTGAGATGTGTGTGTGTAGTGGGGTGCTGTTGTTCATGTTCTCTGATGACCTTGCTGTCAAATCCAAATATGACTCTGGTAGGGGGTTATACTTCTCTCCCTTCTACCTTCCTTCTCTTCTATACTGTTTTTGGGAGATCATTTGGATAACAGCAGGGGAAGAGGTGCTGTGAGGCTGTGTAGGGGTGCCACGGTGATCACGTTAGGGGGATACCACAGTGGTCGTGTGTGTGGATGTGACAGTGAACACGGAATGATAAAAAATACCTACCTTTGTAAGGACTTAGTTTCTGGGAGCAATTATAGAAGACGATGGTGATATTATGGGGGCAAAAGAGAGGAAGGAAGAAGTTCTGGCCAGTGGGGTCATTGTCAGAGAAGGCTTCACTGAGAGGGTCACAGTTGAGCGAACACTTGAAGAGCGAGCCACGAGGACATCAGGGAAGAGCTCCCTGGATGAGAAGAGCAGCTTGTGCTAAGGTTCTGAGGCACTGCCTGCCTGGCAAGTCAGACGCCAGAGTGGATGGAGGGCAGCGAGCACAGGGTGACTGGCCCCATGTCATTGTGAGACCAAGATGCAGCGACAGACGAGGACAGTCCCGGGGTCCACTATAAGGACTTTTGACTTTTACTCTGAGGGACATGGGAAGCTAGCCCACAGGGTTGACCAAGGGAATTCCTGGAGGTATGTTGACTGTGAACTGCTCATTAAGTGACTGAGGGAAAATGACCTACCAAATCCATTTGTCTTGAAATTGGTTTCCCAGGTGTGGCGGAGGAAATTGCTGACACTGGCCTTGAGTCACTCTGACATATTGTCATGGCTGAGGTAGCTTAATATCAAATAATGGAGTGTCAGCTCTCTCCTAACGAGATCTTAGAGTGCCTCCTCGCTGCTGGAGAGTCAGAATTGTGAAAAGTAGATCTGTCTACTTTTGGGGACCGAGGGTGACAGACACTGCCCGAAGCAACTGGTCATTAGGAAGAGACTCACACACAAGTGGCTTGGAGAGGCAGTTCGGTGTCATGGCTAACAGCAGAGATTTTGGGGCCAGGCTGCCTGGGTTGGAATCAGGTTGTGCCATATGCAAGCTTTAATGTTAGGAGTTAAGTTTGTTGAGCCTCAATTGCCATAGGCATGAAATGGGAATCATTGTGGCACCTCTTAGCATTGCTGTGAGGATTAATGACTACTTATAAAGTGCCTTATATGTTTTAAATAAAATCCATATATACTCTAGCTTTTGGGGGCTTATGCTCCAGGTCCATTTCTTTGTGGCTGAAGGAAATGCAATTGCACTCCACAAAGCCATGTTGCCCTTTCCTGGGTCGCTTTGTTTTCCTTTGTCTTTGGCTGGTTGATGATTCTGCAGTTAAACCTATATAGTTCAAGGCTCCCCTCCGGTCCCGGTCAAAACTGGAACCACGGCTTTCCTTGAAGGGGAACACTGTTGGAAGAAAATACATTGGCCAAGCCATCATGCTAATTATCTAAGGCTCAAAGGAATTAATTTTTCTGGTGGTCATTGAGCTTACTGTCTTAAAAAAAAAGTTTATTAAATTAATGGGATAGGAAAGGATTTATATTTTAGTAATTGGCTGATGACTAGAATAAGAATGAAGGCCTACTGAGAACTGGAGACAGCCAGTATTATTGAACATATATTAATTCTTAATAGGTTCCCAGGTTTTTGATGAACTGGCATCTGTGTGATGATGCTATGTGCTAAGAATACTGTCTGGTTCTTTTTAACTTTAGACTCAGGTAATTATTGAGAAGAGAGTTGAACCAAGTACTGACTACTATGCTATACCATGTGATTTTTAAAAACCATCTCAGTTAATCATCACTTCATGAGATATACACAGTTTCATCTCTGATACACAATTTGAGGCAACTCAAAGCTAAGAGGTCGTACAGCTACAAATGGTGGTCCCAGTGTTAAGAACTTTCTGTGTGCTTTTGAAGACTACGCTGTATCCACTCTCTTGTCTCTTTGGGAGGTCACTGCAGACCATAATGAGTCATAGAACTTGATGTATTCTATCCTAGTAGGTAATATTAATGCCTCCTTATCAGAATTTTGGATCCCTAGAACCACTATGACAGAATTGACCCAGGAATAAATTGTAGAATAAATCCTTGTGTGTATCCTGTTACACAGGAGGAGGAGAAAGGGACAGTAGAGGTTGAGATGGTTGGGTGGCATCACTGACTCTATGGACATGAGTTTGAGTAAGCTCTAAGGGTTGGTGATGGACAGGGAAGCCTGGCATGCTGCAGTCCCTGGGGTCGCAAAGTGTCGGACGTGACTGAGCAACTGAACTGATCCTGTCACTAGTGTTCTCTAAGCCTTGCATGGGTGTGTGCTAAGTGGCTTCAGTCATGTCCAACTCTTTGCGACCCTATGGACTAGAGCCCTCCAAGCTTCTCTGTCCGTGGGATTCTCCAGGTGAGAATACTAGAGTGGGTCACCATTTCCTTCTCCAGGGGATTTTCTCGACTCAGGGATCAGAACTGCGTGTCCCGTGTCTCCTGCATTGGCATGCAGATCTTTACCACTGGCACCACGTGGGAAGACTGACAGACTTTCTACTGCTCTTCAAACTAAAGGGTCTTCTTAGCCATTCATATAAAGGGGAAAGACTAGAAAAATGAGAGACACAAGATCAAAATAGGGAAAAGAAAGTGATTTGAGTAAAGTATCTCTGGGTTGAAGTAAAGAATCTGCCTGAAATGCAGGAGACCCAGGTTCGATCCCTGGGTCGGAAGATCCCCTAGAGAAGGAAATGGCAACCCACTCCAGTATTCTTGCCTGGAGAATTCCATGGACAAAGGGGCCTGGTGAGCTACAGTCCATGGGTCATGAGCAATCAGACACGATTGAGCAACTAACACTTCCTACTGTGTCTTAGACAATAAGCAGATGCTGCTGTTGCAGGTTATGAGACAGCTGTCTTTAACTGGGCATCAAACAGACCACAGACTCAGACTGTGCTGCACCTTGGGGCTAGAGCTCATCCAAATGATGTGAGAAGGCTGCTGAAGTGAGCAGGCACAAGACTGCTGAATGTGTCTGGGTGGGAACCAGTGGCAGGTTCTCTAGAAGTCTTGTGTTGGTAGTCCTTGCCAGCAACTGGGAAGAAGCTTCCAGCATTGCTCAAGAACTGGCATAGAACCGCTGTGTTAGAGGAACAAATGTCATTTTCTGAGCACTGAGGTTTCTTGGCAGAATCTCTGATATTTGGAGCTGCCAGGATGCAAATAAAGGCATGAATAATTTTAGTATTTATTTTTAGTAATTTTTAAGAACAGGCTTAGTATTTATTATCTTGTTCCTAGAGCCACCTGTTCCAATTTGTTGAACTGGGCTGGGACCGTGCTAGGCATCTTTAGCCTCCTTCCTCCCACTTGAAGGCCCTCCACAAGATGCCTATCTGGTTCTACATACTCGCAGGATGATGAAGTCAGCCGTGGAGAGGACTAAAGTGCAGTCTGGGAGCTTTAGAATTGTTAAGGGGTTTGGTAGAATTAAAGATGTCTTGTCTTTCTGGGCTAGACTCGACTTGGATTCTCTATCATCGTAAGATGAAAATTCAGACACCAAGGGACAGAAAAAATCCAAAAGCTAAGCATTCTGTCTATATTCCCTAAAACGTAGAGTGCAGAAAAATCCTGAGAAATTGCCCACACTGCATTGAATCTGTAGTTCACCTTGGGTAGTATGGTCATTTTAACAGATTGATTCTTCCAATCCAAGAACTCAGCGTATTTTTCCATCTGTTTGTGACATCTTCGATTTCTTTCATTACTGTCTTACAGTCCTTAAAGTACAGGTTTTGCCTCTTTAGGTAGTTTATTCCTAAGTATTTTATTCTTTTTGATGTGATGGTGAGTGGGAGTCTTTCCTTAATTTCTTTTTCTGATATTATACTGTTACTGTGTAGAAGTGCAGCATATTTCTCTATATTAATTTTGTATCTTGCAACTTTACTGAATTCATTGATGAGCGCTTGTAGTTTTCTAAGGACATCTTTAGGATTTTCTGTGTATTATGTCATCTGCAAACAGTGAGAGTTTTACTTCTTCCTTTTCAGTTTGATTTTTTTTTTCTTCTCTGATTGCTGTGACTAAGACTTAAAAAACTATATTGACTATAAGTGATGAGAATGGGCATCCTTGTCCTGTTCCTGATCTTAGAGGGAATGATTTCAGCTTGTTATTGTTGAGGATCATGTTACCTGTGGATTTGTCCTATACAGCCTTTATTATGTTGAGGTATATTCCCTCTGTTCCTATTTTCTGGAGAGTTTTTACTCTATGTGGATGTTGAATTTTATCAAAAATTTTCTGCATATATTGAGTGATCATATGATTCTTATTCTTCAACTTGTTAATGTGATGTATCACATTGATTGATTTGTGGATATTGACGTCTTTGCATCCCTGGAATAAATCCCACTTGATCATGGTGTATGGTCAATTTAATGTTAGATTTGGCTTGCTAGTATTTTGTTGAGAATTTTTGCATCTATGTTCATTAGGGATTTGGCTAGTAATTTTCCTTTTTGTGATATTTTTGTCTGGTTTTGGTATCAGGGTGATGGTGGCTTCATAGAATGAGTTTGGGAGTATTTCTCATTTTGCAATGTTTTGGAATAGTTTCAGAAGGATAGGTGTTAACTCAGTCCCATCTGCTTCTCCCAAGAAGGGAAGACAATCACATGGAGATTAATGGTTCTTTGGTCTCAAATGGGATTTTCCCAAAAGTCTTCTCTAACCAGACTTAGGCATATATTCCCAGTATCCAATCTGATCACTAGCATTTATTAAATAATCCAACAAACCTTTATTAAGTGCCCCTGAAAAGAAATATAGACATATTAAAAGTAGAAATGTAAGACACAGAATGCCTAGATTTCAGTCCTAGCCCTGCAACCTACTAGTTCTATAGGCTGCTCAGTTTACTTTATTATTCTGTGCCTCAGCCACTACAACTGTGAAATGAGGGTGAAATTATCATTTGTACCATTGGGTTGATGGCAGCAGTAAATGAATGAACATCTCGAAGCCACAAAGAACAATGCTTGACACATAACAAGCACTATTTAGGAGCCTGTTGACTGAAAGTGATGCTAATGACTAATACGACTGACAGCAGTGCTGGTGACAATCATGATTGTGTGGTTAGTCTGGGAATTAAAAATACCGTTCTTTCAAGTGACTAGTCATTTTGGGTAAGGGTACAGCCAAATGAGTCAACAATTCTATCACAGATTTTGAATGTGTTTGGATAGAAGTATGAAGTAGTGTATAAGTATAGAGGAGACTTGGCGTGGGGTGGTGAGGAGAACTCTGGAGGCTATGATATCCTAGCTGTATCTCAAGCAATGAGTAAGGGTTAGCCAGGAAACGAGGTGAAAACAGTACCTTCCAGCTAGAAGCAGCAGTGTGTGTGAAGCTGTGTGACATGTTTGAGAATCACGGTGAGTTTGGCATAATTAGTTAATATGTAGTGAGTGAGGGGTGAGGTATTAACTTGGAGAAAGAAGTAGGAGCCAGATTTCAAAGGATCTCGTATGCCTTAACTGGGAGTGGAGCTTTTACCTGGAAGGTCTGAAAGATGGGAATGACAGAGCCAGGAAGGCAGAGAACCAAAGACTCAAAAACAGCAATGACTTTCATAGCTTTGTGAGTTTCCTCATCTATAAAATTAGGGTCTCTGGGACCAGAGGGTTTTAAGGTCTCTACTGTGCTTATAAGTACAGAATGAATGGACAGAATATTCTCATTTTGGACTCTCCATTGAAAAAGGAGGAAACAGATAGCATACTCAACTTGGGTTTTTAAGAATAAATGTTAAGGAAAAGACTCTTGAGAGGTGTGAGCCGAAGACATGGATAAGGCCACCTGAGAAAGGTCCAGCCGCTGCCAAGACTGCTCAGAATCAGGCAGCAAGAGACCCTGTCCTCTGCCTGCCCCACCCTCTCATCTTCTCCTAGTGCCTCCCCTCACATCTACTGGAAGCAAGAGATCAGTGTATAAGGTTGTATCCTTGGAGTTCAGGGAAGGACTAAGAGCAGTCAGATGGAAAAATAGGAAATATCCAGAACTCTTCTTGGGACCAATTATTCTATTTTAAGCATTTTTTTTCATCTTTGGTCCCTATCAAAATCTACTGTAAGACAATGGCTGTGGATAAGATTGGAATTTGTGAAATTTTCCAAATCATCTTATTGTTCTGAATCAGAAAGCAATACAGGTTCTTTTACTATGATCAGCTACTTTATTCTGTTAGGGCATTACTTGGAAAACCACAGAGTAAGTACAATAATTCCTCCTCCTCTTCTTTCCTCTTATTGAAACTCATCTGTATGACAGCCTCTTGAGAGTTATCACCACCATCCTTACAATAATCTAAAAGGTGCTTTATATTATGCACATTTTACGCATGAGGAAAGTGGGACAATGGTTTTCCAGTGACTCTGTAGCTGTAACAAAACAGGGCTTGAAATTCACTTCGGGGTTTTTGTTTATACTCCAGTATCTTTAGGCAATAAAGGTCCTTTTGGTAAGTCTACCATCCTGCTTTGGGAAAGATACTGGTACCTGGTTACTCCTGCCATCACCACCCTTGTCTCTACCACCATCTCTGCAGTCATCACTGGTGCTAACCCAAAACAAAAGCAGCACATAGATCCTTTAGGACAAGGGGCAAATTTTATGGACACTAAGTCTGAACATCTTAAAGAAGATTTATTTTTGCTTAATCTCTGGCTTCATTTTTTAATGACGTTTCGATTTTGGCTTTGTAAAGGTATTCTTTAAAATCAGGTTTCTTCTCACAGATGCTATCAGTGGTAACATATTGGTTATAGTTTGGTGCCATGTAACATTTCAATGGAAGTATCAGGTCAGCCACTACTTCAATACTATTTGGATGCAACTAAAATTTTTGCAATATAGTGCTAGTTAAAATTACCCAGGACTGAGTGCCCTTCTGCTCTTCCCCAAAATGGTGCCTGCTAAAAGTCCTTACAACTGCAGATTAGGTAATTGAATAATTTGTATACCAAATTAAGGTCCAAATGATGCTTTTAATAGCATAATTACTCATAATAAGGAAAAGGTCAGCATTCACTTGTAATTATCTATTCTCTATAATTTTTAAAACATTAAAAAAAATGCTGTGGCCAGCACATCCAAAAGGGAAAAGGCACCACAACACATCACTGGTAGGCGAGCACCATGCCTTATTATTAAATTAGTAATTTTACTTGAGAGACACAGTGTATAATTGATCAGCTAATTTGCCCAAAGCCTCTCATTTAGATACTGTATTCACATCTCCTTTCACGTTTTCACATTTCTAAAAATCCGGCATCATTGTGTGACATACTTTATTTAGCATCTTTCTTTTTCTGTCTTGGTGGTACCTAAAATAAACACACATCTTAAAATCAGTGGCATCTTAGATCAGATGAAATAGGGATTCAGACCCTTTTGCTTATTTTCTCCCAGTGAGATAGCCCGGAAAGACTGAAAGAACTCTTTGAAAAGAGCTAATGCAGAAGACTGAATTTACATCTTCTCATAGTCATTCATTTTTCTAATTTATAGTATGTGTCTTACCTGTGTGAAACACTGTGAGTTCTTTATGGGAATAACAGTCACAATGATAAATAGTATTTTCAGTGTTTGGGTTGCCCTTTATAGTCTTTGGGGCTTCCCAGGTGGTGCTAGGGGTAAAGAATTCACTTGCAAATGCAGGAGATAAAAGAGATGTGGGTTCAATCCCTGGGTCTGAAAGATCTCCTGCAGAAGGGAATGGCTATCACTCTGGTATTCTTGCCTGAAGAATCCCATGGACAGAGGAGCCTGGTGGGCTACAGTCCATGGGGTCACAAAGAGTTGGACACAATTGAGCGTGCACATGCTCACACACATTAATCTTTAAGGGGCTATGACATAAAAGTGCCTTGAAGGACAGACATCAGTTTCCCACTTTCTGTCTAAAGAATCAGGTGCAAGCCTTCTGAAGGTTGGGTGATTCTGCTAAGATTATCCAGGTCACCACTGACAACCAGAGCCAGGATCTGGGTCTGCCAACTCCAAGTCCACTCTTTAGAGAGGGAGCTTCCAAAATTAAAGTCCAACTCCTGCTTTTCAATCAACATCTAAGCAACCTTTTTCCCCCTTATGTTCTAATATCTTTTCCCATGTTCATTTTTTTAATTGCATAGGTAATACGTGAACACAACCCCACTGTTTTTTTTTTTAAAGTGAAGTATAAAGTAAAAAGTGATATATCTCCATACCACTGTTTCTTTTCTCATTTACGTATGTATAAAAAGCTCTTCAGCATAAATGAAATCATACTATATATAGTTTTGTAATTTGTTTTTCTTACTTGTGGTCTATCTTAGAGGCACTCTTCTCAGCACTGAGAAATCTTCATGTCAGTATATATGATTTTATCTCTTTTCTTAACCAATAAAGGATATTCCATTCTACCTATTTACCATAATTTATTAAAATGCTTCCCTGTCATTGGACATTTGGCTTGTTTTCAAATGTAACTTCAGTTACAACTAGTGCTAAATAAAAATACAAAAATTGTAGCATGTGCCTGTCAATGCAAGTGTGTACACTTGTGGCTGACAAGTGTGTACTCTTTGTGGAGGAGTAAAGAGTGGACCTACTTACATTTTAGCTATTCTTGCCTAACTATCCACAAAGAAAAGCAAACCAGCAGTGTGTCAGAATAAGCAAACTGAATCTCCAGGAACTTTTTTTCTCCCAGTTATAAAAGGGAGGAGATAGCACTTAAACATCATACGGTTCTTCTGACAGTCTTGCAGAGCAGGAATGAGAGCAGTCATGATCGCCACACTGCAGGGCTTCTCCCTCTTGTGGATCAGACAGAGCCACAAAAATGTGCACAACCAGGCAGTCAGTTCCAAGGGCATCTAGACAGTGTAGGCAGTTTTCAAAGGTCGGGGGATGAGGTGGACTTCTGGCTGCTGTGTGATGGGAGGATAGAAGAGGGAGTCTGGCCAGCCTAGTGGCTGGGGAGACATGCATCAGGCCCTGGCATCCCAGAAAGAACAGTGTAGACAGGCAGGGAGAAGAGTGTATTGGTGACCTGCAGTGCAGCAGAATCCTAAATGGTGTGATGTAGCTGCAACCTCAGACTGGATGACAACTTTCACCTTGCATCTCATTGGTACAGCCGATGTTTTTAATGACTTTTTTTAAAAGTGGACCATTTTTTTAAGTCTTTATTGGATTTGTTACAATATCCCTTCTGTTTTATATTTTGGTGTTTTGGCCACGAGGCCTATACGATCTTAGCTCCCCAGTGAAGTGAAGTCGCTCAGTCATGTCTGACTCTTTGCAACTCTGTGGACTGTGTCCATGGGATTTTCCAGGCAAGAGTACTGGAGTGGATTGCCATTTCTTTCTCCAGGGGATCTTCCCGACCCAGAGATTGAACCCGGATCTCCTGCATTGTAGGCAGACGCTTTACCATCTTAGCTCCCCAGTGAGAGATCAAACCCTCACCCCTTGCATTGGGAGGTGAAGTCTTAACCGCTGGACTGCCAGGGAAGTCGCAGGATCAGCCGCTTCTCTTTGCTTGATGTGGCCATTGCTTTCTGCCCCTGACTTCTCTGCCCAATGACAAGAATGATACACCACCCATGGTTAGGCCACCAAGAGTCCTACATATCCCTCTAGTTATGGGAGAATGCTCATCAGAAGCTTAATAACAGGGCTGAAACTGGAGGAAAACATCTGGTCTGTTCCCTCAGTGAAGCTACATTTGACTTCAACACGCCTGAACTGCTCTCTGCCCAGCGTTTTGCCAGGTGCTTCTGAAACAAAGAGAGGAGGGTGGAGGGAATGAGACAGTTACAAAACCAACCCCGAACCAACTAAAAGCATTCAGTTTAGAAATAGACTATTGTTTCATATCAGCAAAGCCCTGGGAAGCGCCACGTGGCTCCTTGGTTCTCCCTTTGCAGTGAGTTATTTTCCAAAGGCATTTCTGAGCCAGTGGAAACAAAAGCAGGGTAGAGGAAAGAAGGCATTCTGGCATTTTTAAGGAGGATGCTGCTGCCAACAGTGCTGGGGGTTTTGTGAGCATGTGAAGACGGGCTGGCTTTCAGAGGCAGTTGGCAAAGACCCAGCCCTCTTGGCTAGTTCATGTTACTGCCTGGTGTATCTGCCAAAGACAGTATGATATACTTTTCGGTCTCATCACTGCAGCTGTTTGCCCATCATCCACAACTGTTTAATACTCCTAGGAGTATTAAACACACACATACTCCCAGAAGTCTGGCCTAGGAGTATGTGTGTGTGTGTACACACTTCCTGTGCTAGGGTACTCTGTTATTTGTCATTGTTCATTTCCACATCAGTACTGTTGATACTCTATCATATCACTTGCCACAAAATGAGACTTGTGGTTTACAGCAGTGAGATTATCAGAGTAAGACGTGCTGGCTTGAAACAGGTCTCCATCTCCCAGTGGGTAGATAAAGTGACCGGCAGCATAGTGACATACTGACTCCCTTCCTTAGAAATGAGACTCAGAAACCCACAAGTTCGGTGGCCTGTTGGGCCGCTCTTGACTTAAAAGACCCTCAGGGTGATGGAAAGTGTAGTCTGATTAGCAACCAGAGTCATAAATAGATTGACACTGGGTCGTAAATAGATCGACACTGGGTCGTAAATAGATCAAGAACCATCTACTCTGCATTGTTGTCTCAGACCATAATTGACGGGGCAGGATTCAAATAGATCCTTACCAACTGGCTCTTTGGCCTGTGCCCAACTGCCCACAGGTTTGCAGTTGCCAGGAGCTGCAGAGTGCAGGGCTGTACCAGATGGTCTGTCCACAAGCCCATAAGGGGAGTGGCTTCAGTCTAGATACCTTGAGGTTCCCTACTTTTCACTGGTCCATATAGTGATATGGTTTTTCCATTAGTCATGTTGGACTAAAGAATGCTAAGTGCCAAAGAATTGATGCTTTCAAACTGTGGTGTTGGAAAAGACTCTTGAGAGTCCCTTGGACAAAAAGAAGATCAAGTCAACCCTAAAGGAAATCAACCTTGGATATTCACTAGAAGGACTGATGCTGAAGCTGAAGCTCCAATTCTTTGGTCACCTGATGTGAAGAGCCAGCTCACTGGAAAAGACCCTGATGCTGAGAAAGATTGAAGGCAGGAGGAGAAGGGGATGACAGAGGATGTGATGGTTGGATGGCATCACCAACTCAATGGACATGAATTTGAGCAAACTCTGGGAAATAGTGGAGGACAGGGGAGCCTGGTGTGCTGCAGTCTATGGGGTCACAAAGAGTCAGACACAACTTAGTGACTAAATGACTTTACACTGAGTTGGCATTGTAGCAAAATTCACGACCACGTGTCCCTCTGCAGGGAAGCACAAGAGATGGCTCTCCCACTTTTCTAACTGAACCTGAATCAGAGATCCTAACTTCCAAGTAGAGATAGCACAGCTTTGGAAATACAAACAACAAAAAGAGTAATGAAAATAGTAATGAACCTTCCTACAAATGTTTCCATGTAGTCAACATTATTCCAAGCACTCTAAATGGATTGCCTCACTTAATCCTTCAACAACCCTGGGAGGCAGATACAGTGATTCCCTCTTTACAGACCAGGAAACAGAGTGGTGCAGAATAGCTGCTGAGTGCTGGTTTGAGCCTGGGCAGTTTGACCTTAGGATCCCCAGGCTGTAATTGGTTGTAAGAGTCCAAAGGAGCACAGAAGTAGCCATGGGGACAAGGAACTATAGGCAGGGGTCAGAAGCATTTGATAATGGGCATTGTCTCTGAATACATAGCTCAAGAAAATGCAGTTTTGTCATTTTCTCTCCCCAACAGCATAGTATCTTCTCTGGTGATTCCTACTAGGAACCATTGATTACTGAAAATGGTTTGTGAAGCAATCCAATTAAGTGAGCCAAGAATTACATGTCAAGTGTTACCATCTTTATTTGCTTATGTCAAGTGGAGTCAGAGTCCTTCTGTGATCAGCAAAGCAAGTGTAAAGTGGTTGATTAATTTCCTTTAAGTTTCGTCAAAAAATTTGTGGGCAGGGAATCTAATTTTCAGTTTAATTTTCCTTCCTAACACAGACACTCCGTTTTTTTCTTTCCCTCTCTCTCCCCCAATTACTGCTAGCCAGAACGTATCATCTGTAGTTTCATTTTACTTGAGTGTTGGGTTAATAATTTTAATCTGAATCCTTCTCCCTTCTTATCTTTAAGTAATTTGTAAAGGATGCTCCATTACAAACTTGCTTAAATAGACATCAGCCATTTTGCAGAACACCTGAAAAAGCAAAAGACTTTTTATCCTTTAAAGTACTTCCCACACTGAAAGTTTTTTTTTGTGTGTGGCTAATAATATATATTTTATGGGATTCATTGTGTGCCTACAATGGACTGGAAATGGAGGAAACACATGGGTGAATAAAACTCATACCTACAGCTGCAGTTTTCTCGTATATAAAATGAAGATGGTAAGTGGATTTCTTTCATAGATTGCAATTAAACTACATAGTCTTTGTAAATGTCTTGGCTTCCCTTGTGGCTCAGATGGCAGAAAATCCACCTGCATTGCAGGAGACCCAGGTTTGATTCCTGGCTCGGGTTGGGAAGATCCCTTGGAGAAGGAAGTAGCAACCCACTCCAGTATTCTTGCCTGGAGAATCCCATGGACGCAGGAGCCTGGTGGACTATGTCCATGGGTTTGCAAAGAGTCAAGCATGAGTTCTTAGACTAAATATTCAACAGATGTTAGCAGTAGTCACATGGCTTCAAGGTTGGCTTCTGCTTCTGTGACATGGAACCAACGCTACCCTGGACTGGGAACTCTCTCCATGTTCTCTAAGCTCTCAGACCTGTGTTGAGACTCCTGATTACTCTTGCCATGTTGCCAGTGCCTGAGCTGTGACTTTTCAATCCTATATCAAGATTTCATCTAAAGACACACTGTGCTAGGTGTTAACTCGAGCTGTGTGATGGAGTGTGTGCTGGTTTCTCGTTGTTGGTGTGAGGATGTGAGACAGAACATTTGTGATTTCTCCTCTAATTTGATTGTGAGACAAAACATTTGTGATTTCTCCTCTAATTTGATTCTTCCCCTTTAGCTACCACTAAACGATCAGTGACACTTTTTTAATAAAGTTAATCCATCTTAGAAAACTGTGGGTATGCACGGACACCAACTCATCCCAGACTTAGCACTGAAAGTCTTAAGTTCTAGGAACCCCTAAGGGTTAGTTTCCCCAGGACTGTCTCAGTTTTTAAGCTGAAAATCCCAGCTTCCAAGAACCTCCTTGAAAGAAAGTGAAAGTTGCTCAGTTGTGTCCAACTCTTTCCGACCCCATGGACTGTACAGTCCATGGAGTTCTCCAGGCCAGAAAACTGGAGTGAGTAGCCTTTCCCTCCTCCAGGGGATCTTCCAAATCCAGGGATCAAACCCAGGTACCCCACATTGAAGGCAGATTCTTTACCAGCTGAGCCACGAGGGAAGCCCAAGAACCTCCCTGGTCCCAGGCAAACAAGGATGTTGGTCTCTCTAGATGCAGAAGACCAAGGTTGTCAAGAATGCATTCCTTACAGCTTATTTGTATGTAGTTATTATTCTGCCATAATGAAAAATAGGAGCTAATTATCCTTTTTGAAATACAATAACTGCTGTTAAAGTTCTGTGACACTGATTAGGCTTTACACACTCTCCTGAGAGTCAGGAGGGACCCAGGTCTTAGCCTCTGCTTTGTATGTATCTGAAGCTATGTATATCCCTTTATCTCCAGTTAAACAGATTCTGGAAGTTTTATAGGGGTCTTCAAAATAACAAGAAAATTGACAAATAGGTTGCTTTAATTGATTTAAAAATAACTGACTGGCTGGCAGACAGACGGATGCCTTCGGTCAGCAGATCACATTTTTTAGCCTCTATAACAAGAATCAACCTAGAAAATGAGATAACTGTAAGAAGGTGCTTGTTAATCATGGTGCTGGAGCAAAGGAAGTTGAGTCATCACATTAGAAAGCCATCAAGTTTTATGAGTTCCACTCGCTCATCTGAAGGTATGCAGTTAACCACTGGGCCATGTGGGAGTTAAGAGTGTTTCCCTTCACATAGTCAAAAATATAGTGGGCCCTGTGTATCTGCATCCACATCTGTGGATTCAGCCTCCTGCTGATCATTTAGTGCTATCGTATGTATTGAAAAAAAAAATCTGTGTCAGTGGACCCATGCAATTCAAACCCATGATGTTCAAGGGTCAACTGTGTATATCAACTTTCAGTGCAGGCTATGAAGTATGATCATTGCTTCCACAATATGCCCCTCAAAGATTCCAGTTTTATTTGATTGGAATGGCTCTCAGACATTGCTCTTTTAAAAATTCTCCAGGTTATTCTAATTTTCATCCAGTGTTGTAGCAAAGGATGTTGAGAACCCTCTCTACCGGGTCGTACCAGATACATTGACAACCACGCATTTGACCTTTTCTTTTGCTCCATACAGACCAAACCATTCTGTGTGAAGACAATACTACTACTACTACTACTACTACTAAGTCACTTCAGTCATGTCCGACTCTGTGCGACCCCATAGACGGCAGCCCACCAGGCTCCCCCATCCCTGGGATTCTCAAGGCAAGAACGCTGGAGTGGGTTGCAGCAAAGCATAACATCCACTACTTTCTGTTTGTAATTTCCTTGGGAAACTCCAGGTTATCTTATTAGGACTTGAGGGTGTTTCCAAACCCTTTCTTATGGTGAGATAAATCTCCATCTTTTTTTTTTTTTTTTGGAGAAGGAAATGGCAACACATTCCAGTATTTTTGCCTGGAAAATCTCATGGGCAGAGAGAAGGCTGGCAGGCTACAATCCATAGGGTTGCAAAGAGTCAGATATGACTGAGCCACTTCACTTTTTGTTCATTTTATTTTATTCTTTTTTTTTTTTAATTCTTAATTGAAAATCAACTACATTGTACATATAATACATATATACAATATATTTGCAATATGTAATAACTATATCATTTGTAACTATACAATATGTAATAAATGTACTAAAATAACTCTGCAACAGTGTGTTAGTTTCAGGTGTATAGCAGAGTGATTCAGTTATATATATAGATATGTACGGAGAAGGCAATGGCAACCCACTCCAGTACTCTTGCCTGGAAAATCCCATGGACAGAGGAGCCTGGTGGGCTACAGTCCATGGGGTCGAGAAGAGTCAGACATGACTGAGCGACTTCACTTTCACACATTGGAGAAGGAAATGGCAACCCACTCCAGTGTTCTTGCCTGGAGAATCCCAGGGACAGGGGAGCCTCGTGGGCTGCCATCTCTGGGATCCCACAGAGTTGGACATGACTGAAGCGACTTAGCAGCAGCAGCAGCATATGTATATTTTTAGATTCTTTTCAATTATAGGTTATTACAAAATATTGAATATTGTCTCCTATGTTATATGGTAAATCCTTGTTGGTTATCTATTTTATATATAGTAGTGAATAGCCATTAATTTCATATTCCTAATTTATTCCCCACCACCACCATCCCTTTTCCCTTTGGTAACCACAAGTATTTCTTCTATGTCTTTGAGTTGTTTTTGTTTTGTAAATAGATTCATTTGTATTATTTTTTAGATTGCACATATAAGTGAGGCAGTGTTTTCTTTCTCTGCTTCACTTAGTACGATGCTCTCTACGTCCATCTGTGGTGCTGCAGCTTCCATTCATAATTGATTCTTACTAGCGCTTTAGCATCATTCCTTCCAAAGAAATCCCAGGGTTGATTTCCTTCAGAATGGACTGATTGGATCTTCTTGCAGTCCAAGGGACTCTCAAGAGTCTTCTCCAACACCACAGTTCAAAAGCATCAATTCTTCGGCGCTCAACCTTCTTCACAGTCCAACTCTCACATCCATACATGACCACAGGAAAAACCATAGCCTTGACTAGACGGATCTTATTCAGCAAAGTAATGTCTCTGCTTTTGAATATGCTATCTAGGCTGCTCATAACTTTTCTTCCAAGGAGTAAGCATCTTTTAATTTCATGGCTGCAGTCACCATCTGCAGTGATTTTGGAGCCCCCCAAAGTAAAGTCTGACACTGTTTCTACTGTTTCCCCATCTATTTCCCATGAAGTGATGGGATCAGACGCCACGATCTTCGTTTTCTGAGTGTTGAGCTTTAAGCCAACTTTTTCACTCTCCTCTTTCACTTTCATCAAGAGTCTCTTTAGTTCCTCTTCACTTTCTGCCATAAGGGTGGTGTAATCTGCATTTCTCCCAGCAATCTTGATTCTAGCTTGTGTTTCTTCCAGTCCAGCATTTCTCATGATGTACTCTGCATAGAAGTTAAGTAAGCACGGTGACAATATACAGCCTTGATGTACTCCTTTCCCTATTTGGAACCAGTCTGTTGTTCCATGTCCAGTTCTAACTGTTGCTTCCTGACCTGCATACAGATTTCTCAAGAAGCAAGTCAGGTGGTCTGGCATTTCCATCTCTTTCAGAATTTTCCACAGTTTTGGACGGAATGATGCCAAAGCTGAAACTCCAGTACTTTGGCCACCTCATGCGAAGAGTTGACTCATTGGAAAAGACTTTGATGCTGCGAGAGATTGGGGGCAGGAGAAGAAGGGGATGACAGAGGATGAGATAGCTGGATGGCATCACTGACTCGATGGACGTGAGTCTGAGTGAACTCCGGGAGTTGGTGATGGACAGGGAGGCCTGGGGTGCTGCTATTCATGGGGTCACAGAGTTGAACACGACTGAGTGACTGAACTGAACTGAACTGAGCTCCAGTTTTAGGTAATGCCATTTGCAAATGTTGCCTCCAAAGCTTAGCAGGGCAGTCCACCAGAAGACTTTAACAGGTGCTGTATTAGCTCAAAATAAAGAGGTCAGCTAATACTAAACAGAATTGTTTCTGTGTAACCTTTACTCCACTTTCAAACATCTTTCTTTTTTTCCTTCCTGATTTGCATTTGGCAACTTTTGGAAGAAAACATTTATTCTTAGCTAAACAGTCAACATTCTACTGGTTAGATTTTCAGTAAATACCACTTTACCAAATATGAACAGCTCTCTTTACTTTATCTGTATCTTTGCCTGGTTCTAACTGTTGTCAACCTTAGAAGCCCCTTTTTTCTGGAGCCATCTTTTCTCTGAAGTGTTCTCTGTAGTGTTTCTGATTCAACTCCACGGGCTGGCGGAAATCCTGAGTCTCTTTGTCCCTATTTCTCTCTGCAGGCTTCTTCAAGATAAATAGCTCAGTCGTATTAAATAGTAATCTGTCTTATAACACAACTGATTTGGGTCCAGCAAAGTAAATCTCTTCGCCTATCACACACCTAACACTAGTGCATTCCTTTGCAGTGGTTATTTGAGGGGACTTCTCCAGGTCTCCTTTATTTTTTGCAAGGCCAGAGGGTGAAGGGTGGTATATAAATGAAGGACCCACTGTAATCCTAATCCTTTTAGTATCACTGTGGGCTCTTTAAAGCTACTCCTGTAAGCTGCCTCTGAAATATGATTTTCATTTTTTTTCTATGTGGAAACTCAGACATAGTCTCACAAAGAGATTAAACGACCTCCCCAAGGACATTCATTGCTAGTCAGAGGGTGATGCAGTAATCTAATTAAGGCCTTATAATTCCAGCAGTGTTTCCAAAACCACACTTTTCCCTCCTCCACCTGCCAAACCCAGTAATTGAGCGTGATGACTCGGCTGGCCCCTGGCCCTGGAATCCCTCTGATGCCCACAGCTGAAGCCATGTGACCACACTTACGGATTCTACCCCAGGCTGAGGGCATGACATGCTGAGTGGTCGTTAATCAAGGGGGAATTTAAGGAATCCTCCTCCAGGATCAGGTCTGGCCACAGGGACTTCTCTGGGTTTGATCCTTATGGCTGTGACATGGCCCCATATTGTACCCTGGTACTGGTCAGAAATAGGATTACCATTCTCTTCTCCTTCGTTGGATTTTCTGATTTGTCCTTTGATTCCTGCAAGGCTAGGGTGCCTAGTGTGGCCTCCCAGAGTCCACGTTCTTTGAGCCCTTGCCAGGCAGCTTCCACCTGTCAGGCGGGCAGCCCTGCTTCTCTTGCCCATTTCGCCACCTGCTCGCCTTCCCACATGGCCTTCACATATGCCATTGCTCCCTGTGATTCCCGGTAAATGGCTCTTTTCTAGACCAACTGGCCTACACATTTATGCCTATGGCCAATTCATACTAATGTATGACAAAAACCGTCACAATATTGTAAAGTAACTATCCTCCAATTCAAATAGATTTTAAGAAGTTAAAACTAGCGCCTACCTGGGCCGCTATGTGCCACCGACACCTAGCACCTTGCTGCCTCCTGTGCAGGCATCTCCCCCGTTGCTGTAACTGGGCTGCCTCTGCTCTGTGAATCTGTCTAGGTTCAAGGTTCTACTTTTGTGCCACCACCCGTGAAGTTCCAGTGTGTTAGTCTGGATAGGAGCCGTCCATACCCTATACTAATTGAAGATGCTCTTTAGACTCAACACTTTCTTCCCATTTTCATTTATTTCTTACAGAACTTAACCTTTTATCCTGGCATTTGGAGGTAACCAGCAATCACCTTCTGTATTTCCAAGTGTTGTTTTCGGGCTATCTGCTTCTGAGTTTGAAAATTGTTCTCATTTCTCATTGTCCTTATTTTCAGCCATGGTGCCAGGTTTGTGTTTGTCTTTTCTTTCTCTGTTTTCTTCTTTCTTGTTTGATTTTGTGGAGGGTTCTATTTAATCCACCTTTTACTGTATCATCCTAGCCAGAAGATGGATGGGTAGGTGGGTGGATGGATGGACACACATGTGAACATTCTACCTATTACCTTTTCAGTGTTCCATCATGGGCACAACCAGAGTATCCGGTGTGTGTGAAAGTGGTGGATCTTTGTGGTTTTATCACTATCCCTTCCACAGTGCCTTAAATGTAGCTAACATTCAACACGTGCCTATTATGAATAATAAGGCAAAAACTGTTACCTTGTCAAATTCAGATTTGGTGTCAGAATGAAGGAGAGGCTGCTTCTAGTTTACCAGAATGACCACATCCTTCAGTTTGTGGGGGAAGAAAATCAAGAGAAGGCTATTAAAATCTCTGGAAATAAGTGATGTCTCTAAAGGGACCCTATTATCAGATGCACACATAGCCCTGAATTGCAGTATTTGAAAGTATTAGAAATGAGAGAGATCTGAAATAAAGCAGCCTTAGGAAGGGACAGACATGGGACCAGAGTGAAGTTAGATTCTTTCAATACCTCAGAGCCAAGAATCACAAACTACTATGCAGGTATTCCATAATTTATTAAACCCTTATGCACATTTGAGGATGTGTCCACATTTTCACTGCACAAATACATTAGCAGCACACGTGCACACCTACATGAGGACATTTACACACATGTGTTTCTGCTTCTTCAAGCTAGAACTTGAAGTGGAATTGCACTTTGTAAACATTTAGAAACACACTAATTTCCACTTCAAAAAGACAAAGCTAGTCTGAGAAAGAGCATTTCTCCATGAATATCATCCATTTTCTCAATATTTGCATATTTCTTGGGTAAGAACTTAAGGTTTTCCTCTACATGTCTGTGTTTATTAGTGAACACTGTAAGTTTTTGAAAATAAAGAGGTGAATCTGGCTTCCCTCATAGCTCAGTCAGTAAAGAACCTGCCTGCAATGCAGGGGACTTGGGTTTGATCCCTGGGTTGGGAAGATCCCCTGGAGAAGGAAATGGCAATCCACTCCAGTATTCTTGCCTGGAGAATCCCATGGACAGAGGAGCCTAGCGGGCTACAGTCCATGGGGTCGCAAGAGTTGGGCACGACTTAGCAACCACCATGACATCTGTATGTTTTAGGGTGGAAAATATTTCAAAAATCTACTGTTAAGTAAAAAATAGGGATGGGCAGGGATCACAGAAAACCATTTTTCCTATTTTGTGTGTATGTAGGTGTAAAACACATAGGAAAGAATGCATGCAAGGCTATACCGCAAAATGATGATAGTTGCTAACTGCTGAGAAGAATGGAGTTGGGAAAATAGTATGAAAAGAGTGGGTGACTCTTTATACATCTGTACTCTTTGAATTGTTACAGAAAATGTGCATTCAAGAATTACCATGTATACTTTTTTTTAAAGGTTTATTTACTTACTCATTGGTTGTGCTGAGTCTTCCTTGCTGCACGTGGGCTTTCTCTAGTTGTGGCGAGTGGGGGCTGCTCTTGGTTACACCCTGTGGGCTTCTCGTTGCAGTGGTGTCTCATGTCGTGGGGCACAGGCTGTAGGTGCAGGCTTCAGTAGTTGCATTGCATGGGCTCAGCAGTTGCAGTTCCCAGACTCTAGAGTGCAGGCTTAATAGCTGTGGTGTACAGCCTTAGCTGCTCTGCCACATGTGGGATCTTCCTGTACCAGGGACCAAACCAGTATCCCTTGCATTGCAAGGCAGATTCCTAATCACTGGACCACTGGGGAAGCCCACTATGTATACCTTTTAAAAATAAAACAGCCATGGTACAATGTCTCTGTCTCAAGTATCTGAGCCTTTGTTAAATGACTGCTTGAATAATAAATTACGTAAAATCCAACATGTACACAATCAGCACTTTTTATATGGAAGGCCTTGTGGGGGAGCCAATGAAGGGTAGAAATGATGGGCAGAAGTATGAGTGCCCTTGAAATGCTCACAGTTGTGTGTAGGCACAGATGTATAGACAGATAATTAAACCCCACAGGAAATGGGACTCAAATGAAAGAATGTTACCAACAACTATGGGAACAAGGCAGAGCGGGTATTGGGGAGGTCCTCCCAGTGAGGTTGCATTTGACCTGGGGCTTAAAAAGGTGTGCAAGAATTCTTCAGGTCAAGTGAAAGTAATACCCTAGCAAGATAAAACTTAATGTGCAGAGACGGGGCAGGGGAAATAGTTTATGTGGCTGGGGAAGTAGTTCTGGGGCCATGATGGGTAATGAGCCTGGGGTGTTTTATTGGGTACCAATCATGTCAGGTTTGCCCGATGCGACCATAGAAATGGGTCTCCTTTGCTCTTGCTTCACCAGCACCCAGCGCAGCACAGCTTGAGAGAATGCGTAAGTGTGTGCACGCAGGTGTCCCCACCACGTGTGAGAACCTCACCGTGTCACTCTCTGTGGCTGCATCATTCATGGTCTTCCCAACCCCTCTCCTATTCTCCTTCTTCACTGATAGTCTTCCTTCCCCATACTCTTTCAACTTTCTCAACCTTTTGGTTTCTTCTTTCCATCTCATTGATATCCTTGTGTGTCCCTGTCCGGAAACTGCCTGCTGTTGACTCTCCCTCTCTCTGACTGCATTTCACCTTCACTCGCTTGGGCTACAGACTGTTTGTATTCCCACGGGTGCCCACCTCAACTGCTGCACTTCTTTTCCCTTGGATTGGGTTGGCCAAAAAGTATGTTTAAGGTTTTTGTAAGATCTTACAAATGAGCTTTTTGGCCAACCCATCGCTGCTACCATATACTGCTCTTACCCACTTATATTTCTCTTTTGAAACCCTTGGCTTCAAGCCCTCGTTTTTCATCTTTGTGTCCCCAGCAGATGGAATAGTGCCTGGTATATAAGACTTGCTTTTTGTTGTTGTCTAGTCACTCAGTCGTGTCCAACTCTTTTGCAACCCCATGGACTATAGCCCGCCAAGCTCCTCTGTGCATGGGATTTCCCAGGCAAGAATATTGGAATAGGTTACTATCCCCTTCTCCAGGGGATCTTCCTGACCCAGGGATCAAACCTGTGTTTTCTGAATTGTGGGCAGATTCTTTACTCCTGAGTTACCAGGGAAGCCCCTAGTAAGTGCTTAGTAAATGCTGAATAAATGAATCTTACCTCCAGTTAAGGATGGGCTAATGATTGTTAGTTTCTGTTTTTATACCTGGCCCATTAAACAGTACAATGTTCTGTGTGCCTATTGGACAATGCAATTCTCTGGTTATAGAACAATGCAAATAAAACATAGTTCATAGGGATGGAGCATTATGTGAGAATCAGTATCATAGGGGGGCTTCCCAGGTGGCTCAGTGGTAAAGAATCTGCCTGCCAATGCAGGAGACACAGGTTCAGTCCTTGGGTCAGGAAGATCCCCTGGAGAAGGAAATAGTAACCCATTCCAGTATTCTTGCCTAGGAAATCTCATGCACAGGGAGCCTGTCTGGCTACCTCCCATGGGGTCATACAGAGTTGGACACGCATTAGTGACTACACAACAACAGCAACAGCATATGAGACTTCAGAGCAGATTGGAGGCCGTGTTATTACTAGAAAACACAATTCTATTGGAAAGGAAACACTTTTCAATAAAATCAATGTTGTAACACCAATGTTAATTTTCATAGTCTTGTATTGAGGTTTATATGTGTTAATGTTTTTCAAAATATCAGTTTTTATTTTAGTGACCAGTTGTTGGGAAATAAACTTCACCTGTTCCCCCAGCTGACATAGACATCCTTACTGTGCTCTCACAGTCCTGATCCCATGCTCTCTCTTCACCCAGCTTTATCCTCACGTCTCTCATCACAATTCAGTGCTGACTTGAGTGTGTCTTTTATGCTAGAATGTAAACCATTTGCAGGCAGGCGTCGTTTTGTTCTTTCTCTTTAGCCTATCTCAGAGCACTTTGCATGTAGTGGATACTTGATTAGATATTTCATGAGGGAATGAATCTTCTAGCTATTCTTTTAAAAAGTCTACAAGCAATAAATGCTGGAGAGGGTGTGGAGAAAAGGGAACCCTCTTACACTGTTGGTGGGAATGCAAACTAGTACAGCCACTATGGAGAACAGTGTGGAGATTCCTTAAAAAAACTGGAAATAGAACTGCCTTATGACCCAGCAATCCCACTGCTGGACATATACACTGAGGAAACCAGAATTGAAAGAGACACATGTACCCCAATGTTCATTGTAGCACTGTTTATAATAGCCAGGACATGGAAGCAACCTAGATGTCCATCAGCAGATGAATGAATAAGAAAGCTGTGGTACATATACACAATGGAGTATTACTCAGCCATTAAAAAGAATGCATTGGAATCAGTTCTAATGAGATGGATGAAACTGGAGCCGATTATACAGAGTGAAGGAAGCCAGAAAGAAAAATACCAATACAGTATACTAGGGCTTCCCTGGTGGCTCAGAGGTTAAAGCATCTGCCTCTAATGTGGGAGACCTGGATTTGATCCCTGGGTCGGGAAGATCCCCTGGAGAAGGAAATGGCAACCCACTCCAGGATTCCTGCCTGGAGAATCCCATGGACGGAGGAGCCTAGTGGGCTACAGTCCATGAGGTTGCAAAGAGTTGGACACGACTGAGCAACTTAACTTTAACTTCACAGTATACTAACACATACATATGGAATTTAGAAAGATGGTAATGATAACCCTGTATGTGAGACAGCAAAAGAGACACAGATGTATAAAACAGTCTTTTGGACTCTGGAGGGAGAGGGTGAGATGATTTGGGAGAATGGCATTGAAACATGTATAATATCATATATGAAATGAATCTCCAGTCCAGGTTCGATGCAGGATACAGGATGCTTGGGGCTGGTGCACTGGGATGACCCAGAGAAAGGGTATGGGGAGGGAAGAGGGAGAGGGGTTCAGGATTGGGAACTCATGTACACCCGTGGTGGATTCATGTTGATGTATGGCAAAACCAATACAGTATTGTAAAGTAAAAAAAAAAAAAGTTAGCCATTGGTCTTCTGCCTGATATTAAAAATTCTTCATGCTGAAATTCTCTTCTTTTGAACTCTGAGAGTTAGGAGAGGCTACTTAGCAGCATATTTAAAAACCTTGGTATGCATGACAGAAAACAGTCATCCAATATCATTAATAATTGTTTGCTTGTTTTAAGTGGCTTTTAAATAATTTGAATTACAATATGCAGAGCCATTTTCTCTGCTTTCAGTACTGCCCTTCTGCTCAGTACTCTGTCATTTGGGTGTAGGGTTGACTTATTTAAAGTAGAAAGTAAGGTAAAATGTAGAAGTGCCACTGCATATGTTAACTATGGAAATCAAGCCACTTTGTAAAGAGGAACTACAAAGCCACTGTTATCACATAACAATTATAAATTATTTGACGCCTTTCCTGTGTAGGAGACTTTTTTAAAGTAATATTTTAATATTGTAAAAAGCTGGAGCCATGAACTGAATAAACACACACACACACAGAGAGAGCTGAAAACTTAACTACTATTTGCTTTGAACAATGGGACAAACAGAGCATGAAATTAAGTGTTGGGCACATTAAATCTACAGATTTCAAACTTTTTATATGGTCACTTTTCAATGAGTAATACTAACTTGAAAACTAGTTTGACTCTAAAAAGAATTATGGAGTGAAATACATTTGATGAGTAGAATAATATGATTGAAAGGGTAGCTGCGAGGGAGGCTGGATTCACCCTGCTTGCCATATGAAAGATTTTTGCTGCTTTGTAATCAATAATTCTAAATGACTCTGAAGGACTCCACTGATGTATAAAAGGTACAGAAAAATAATGTAATGGAGGAACAGAGAATCAGTGGAAAATTAGTTTGGAATCCTTTTCTGGGCTTTTCTTTGAAAGATCAGAAAAATGTCCTGCACTCAATTCTCTCTGGTCTGTATATCCAATGTGTAACCCAGATATTTTTATTATTAAGATAATGTGGTTTCAAATCAAAGAGGTCAAGAAATGCTGCCAATACCTTTGAACCTCCAGCCTCTTTTTGTACCTGCTCAGAATTCCACATGACTAAAAGATCAGAATTGGACCCCAGAAAATAAATGGAAAATAATGAGCATGCAAAGGCAGAGAATGAAGGTTTTTTTTTTTTTTAATTTAACTACCTGTGTAAATTCAAGAGAAAAATTGGAAATGGAGTAAAAAGTGAAAAGAGGAACTTATTAAAAGGGAATAAACAGGAGACAAAAAGCAAACATTTGAAAGAGGGTTTTCGATGATTTATGGGGAAATGCGATTTTAGGTAAGGAATGAAATGGCATTTTTGGCATACCTTTTGGTGTCATTACTCATTCCTACAGACTCTGGATAATGCTTGGTGAGTGGAAGAGTTTTTCCTGTTTTGGATTTGTTAAGCACTTCTGTAATATCCCAGATTTCATTTTCACAAATAACATTCATGTGCTGAGTGAGCCTTGCTCAGTGAGATTCCAGATTTCTATTTATGCCCCTGAAATGATCCTCACTAGAGAAGATCTGACAGCCACAAGGACCAAAGAGACAAGACAGATTGGAAGAAAAACTGAACAAATGAAAATGCTTCTCTCAGTCAAGACGTGTGTGTACTGATTGGAAGCTTTGGTTCGTGTTTAATTGGCTCTTTGTGGTCAGAGAGAAGGTTGGCCTACTCTTCTCTGGCCTTTATTTCTCTTGTAAATAAAGCTGCCTGATTCATGCCAGGATCTAAGAAATCAACAGGATACAATGCCATGTTTCTTACCTTTTCATACTGTTTTTGGAAGAGGTTATGGAATGGCAACCATCAAATCCTTTGCATTTTTTCCTTCTAGTAGATCTGGGCAAATTAGGCCACTGAGAAATAACAAACACTGGTTTATTACACAGCTGTCAGTGAGTGTTTCTAAAAACATGCTTAATTCTGATTTGCACGTGATCTACTCTTCCGTAGCAATAGTTAGAGTAGCTGTAGAAGGAAGAGTAGATATAGCAACAGTAGAAGCAAAAAGAAAATAACAGTAATGGTAGAGGCTATCAGTTATTATAATTATTAATCATCAAGAGTAACAGAATAAATGACATGTTTTGAGTTTATTTTCTCATCAAAGTCACCGTGTGTGTTCAGTTGCTATGTCATGTCCAACTCTTTGCAACCTGTACAGCACACCAGCTTTCCCTGTCCTTCACTATCTCCCAGAGTTTGCTCCAATTCACATCCATTGAGTTGGTGATGCTATGTAACCATCTCATCCTCTGCCTCCCACTTCTCCTTTTGCCCTCAATCTTTCCCAGCATCAGAGTCTTTTCCAATGAGCTGGCTCTTCATATCAGGTGGCCAAAGTATTGGAGCTTCAGCATCAATCCTTCCTAGGCTGATTTCCTTTAGGATTGACTGGTTTGATCTCCTGGCAGTCC
Source organism: Oryx dammah (assembly GCF_014754425.2). NCBI lineage: Eukaryota > Metazoa > Chordata > Mammalia > Artiodactyla > Bovidae > Oryx > Oryx dammah. The sequence goes on from NW_024070203.1 coordinate 57,714,865, forward strand.
AAGGTGCTCTCAAGAGTGTTCTCCAGCACTACAGTTAGAAAGCATCAATTCTTCAGTGATCACCATTCTTTATGGTCCAAGTCTCACATCTGTACATGAGTACTGGAAAAAATCATAGCTTTGACTAGATGGACGTTTTTCAACAAAGTGGTGTCTTTGCTTTTTAATACTCTGTCTAGATTTGCCATAGCTTTCCTTCCAAGGAGCAAGTGTCTTTAAAAGTCACCATAGCAGAGGCATAAAGAAATTACCACCTGCTTAAAATTAAATAGCCAGTGTATGGAAAAACCAAGATACAAATCTAGGTCTCTGGAATTTCATTCGAACAGAGCCAGCTGGGTGCCTGTTCATGGTGTCATCCAACCTCCCTTATCTAACCTTTGGTCTTTCAGACTCATGTGCGAATATGAAGTACACTGTGAACGTCTCCACTGTGTCGGTCAGTGCTGAGTAACCCACACGTAATATACAATGCAAGGTGCTAATAAGGTGACCAGTAAATGCATATGAATGAAAGAATGAGGACAGAACCCTCATGATTTTCAAATTCAGATATCCAAGATTGCTGTTGCTTGGCAGGTTGCTTCATTGTGCCCCTTTGTCTTACACAAAAACCTTTCTCTCCCATCAAACTGGATCAGCAAATGGCACAAGGAAGACTGATTTCTGATCCAGCATGTAAGAAGCTTGGAAGTCATCCCTCTATCCTAATAACAAGAAAAAGCTGGACACACTGAAAAATCAATAACTCTTCCTAGATCCACAAGAGAAGTGAGGTCACAGAGCAAACTCCTGCCTCCTTGCTTAGAGAGACTAACAGGCAAATACAGAGACTCACATCTCACCCAGAGAAGGCAATGGCACCCCACGCCAGTACTCTTGCCTGGAAAATCCCATGGATCAAGGAGCCTGGTGGGCTGCCGTCCATGGGGTCGCACAAAGTCGGACACAACTGAAGCGACTTAGCAGCAGCAGCAGCAGCACATCTCACCAGAGCGTGAATGTCCATGCGGGCCAGCACTGGGCTAGGGACACCTGACCTGTCATTGATGAATTGGAGACTCAGTGGAGGACACTTAAATTACTCAGTGAAAGAAGCTAACCTGAAAAGGCTACATACTATATAATTTCAACTGTGGCATTATGGAAAGTCAAAATTATGGAGATAGTATAAAAGATCACTGGTTGTCAAGGGTTAGGGAAGAGGCAGGAATGAACAGGCTAAGCACAGAAGATTTTTAAGGCAACAAAACTATCCTTTATGGTAGCATAATGGTGAATAGCTATCATTATCTATCTGTCCAAACACATACAAAAAACATGTAACACCTAGAGTGAATCCTAATGTAAACCATGGACACTTTGGATGATGATGTATCAATGTAGGATCATCAGTTGTAACAAATGTACCTCTCTAATGGTGAATAATGCTAATGGGAGAGATTGTGCATGTACGTGGGCAGAAGTATCTGAATAATCTCTGTACCTGCCACTCAACTTTAGTTCAGTTCAGTCGCTCAGTCGTGTCCAACTCTTTGTGACCCCATGGACTGCAGCGTGCCAGGCTTCCCTGTCCAATACCAAATCCCGAAGCTTACTCAAACTCATGTCCATCAAGTCAGTGATGCTATCCAATCATCTCATCCTCTGTCGTCCCCTTCTCCTCCCGCCCTCAATCTTTCCCAGCATCAGGGTCTTTTCAGATGAGTCTGTTCTTCGCATCAGGTGGCCAAAGTATTGGAGTTTCAGCTTCAACATGAGTCCTTCCAATGAATATTCAGGTCTGATTTCCTTTAGGATGGACTGGTTTGATCTCCTTGCAAGCCAAGACTCTCAAGAGCCTTCTCCAATACCACAGTTCAAAAGCATCAGTTCTTCGACACTCAACTTTCTTTATAGTCCAACTCTCACATCCATACATGACTACTGGAAAAACCATAGCTTTGACTAGATGGACATTTGTTGGCAAAGTAATGTTTCTGCTTTTTAATATGCTGTCTAGGTTGGTCATAGCTTTTCTTCCAAAGAGCAAGCATCTTACTTTCATGGCTTCAGTCACCATCTGCAGTGATTTTGGAACCCAAAATCACAACTTTGCTGTGATCTTAAAGCTGCACTAAGATATTTTTTTTAACCTGCACAAAGACACAAAGAGATAAAGTGTAATTCTGTATTCTCATTTTAGAATGTATACATCATCATAACCAAGAATCAGTGCAGACTCTGGAGGTAGACCTATATTAACTGTTTCATTTATTTGTCATCTAAAGAGTATTTACTATGTGCCAAGTGCTAGGTGCAGAGAGTATAGTAGTAGACAAGTAAATGGAAAATTATTAGATAACAAGGACTATAATACATTAAAATGTTTGGGGAATTAGTTATGAACTGATGCTCAAGGAAGTCAGCCCTGTGGAAGTGACGTTGAAACTGAAATCTGAACGACAAGCCAGTGCCAGTCAGGAGCAGAGCTGAGAAAATGGCTAGCCTTTGGCACTTACTCTAGAATGGGGATGGGCTTCGTGTGTTGGAGGAACAGAAAAATGGTGAGAATGTCTTGATCTTAGAACATTAAGGCCAAGGCAAATAAGAATTGGAGATAGCTTTGGAGAAGAATTGGAGCCCAGGAAAGGGCTTTTCAGGCTAGAGGATGAAGTTTGGATTTTATTATAAGTGGAAGGAGAAGATAATCAGAAGATTTAGAAGAACTGAATCAGATTTATGCACTTAAGAGTTTATCCTTATTGAGCTATGGACAATAGATTATAGATGGCAAGTGTGGAAGTTGGGAAGTGAGACAGAAAATTATTGCTGAAGTCTAGGTGACAAATGGTTGCCTTTGGGGGTTGGAAGAAAAACTTCAAGTAGAAGGATCCCAGACACAATTTTTGTGCAGACTCTGTAGTCCTGGTATGGATCATGTATATTTGTATATTAGAAGAAGGGTGAGGGAAAGGTGAGGAATGAAAGAATGGTTGCTGGACTTTGGGTCTTATCTTCCAGGATGTTGAAACAGTGGCAGAAAGACAGAATTGAGGGAAATTGTGAATTCGTTTTAGGATGTGTTGCATTTAAAAGTCCTGTTGGACATCCAGGTGAGACATCAAATAGGTGACTTGTCTAAATAAGTTGAAGTTAGAGATACTGAGGAAGAAGTAAGAAAAACAGAATTGAGGGAAATTGTGAATTCATTTTAGGATATGTTGCATTTAAAAGTCCTATTGGACATCCAAGTGAGACATAAAATAGGTGACTTGTCTAAATAAGTTGAAGTTAGAGATACTGAGGAAGAAGTATAAAACTTCAGTATCACTGACTTATAGACAGTATTTAAAGCCAACAGGACTGGAAATTAGCACAGGTGAGGGTGCACGTAGAGAACAGAAGTGGCTCTAGGATCAATTCCAAAACAGACCACTTAGGAGTGAGTTAGAGGAGAAGCAAGAGACACAGGTTCAATCCCTGGATCAGGAAGATCCCCTGGAGTAGAAAATGGCAACCCACTCCAGTATTCTTGCCTGCAAAATTCCATGGACATAGGAGCCTGATGAGGTACAGTCCATGGGGATGCAAAGAGTTGGACATGACTGAGCACCTGAGCACGCCATCTACCCATCCATCTAGAGAAGAAGCAGCTTGCAAAAAGAGAAGTAACTGGAGAGGTAGAAAGCAAACCATTAGAGTGAGATGTATGGAAACCAGGAGAAGGAAGTATTTCACCATCACAGTTTGTCTCTTGGTGTCAGATGCAACCGAGGGGCCACATGAAGGGAGGTGTGCTGTCGGAAGAAGTGATACTGGGCTTGGCCACCTGGATGCTTCAGTGGCCGTGACAAGAGCATATTCACTTGGAGAAGGAGGGGAGGGAAGCCCAACAAGGTCAACAGCATGTGGTGCTGAAACAGATGGTTGCCCTAGACAATTCTTTCTGTCTTTCTGTGAAGAGAATGGACAAATGGGGCAATAGCTGGAGGTAGGGAAGGGGGAGATGGGGTTTTCAAAATATATTGTGGCAGAAAAATCAGGAAGAATATAAATTGTCTATTAATGGAGAAATGATTCCATTTCTCCATTGTTAGCTTTTCACTGGAACACAAGTGTGTGTGCCTATATGTGAACATATATTCTTTTGCATGTATAAAATAGTATAACAATTTTTAGAAATAAGTAAATACGGCAGTCATTTGTACTGACCGTAAACTGAGCACAGATGTCTGTGTCTTCTTCCTGCTAAATACCATGAATCTCTGCTCAATGTTATGTGGCAGCCTGGAGGGGAATGGGTCGGGGAGAATGGATCCATATATATGTATGGCTGAGTCCCTTTGCTGTTCACCTGAAACTATCACAGCATTATTAATCAACTGTGAAAGTGTTGGTCTCTCAGCTGTGTCCAACTCTTTGTGACCTCATGGATTGTAACCCACCAGGCTCCTCTGTCCATGGAATTCTCCAGACAAGAATACTGGAGTGGTTTGCCATTTCCTTCTCAAGAGGATCCTCCTGACCCAAGGATCGAACCTGGGTTTCCCTCCTTGTGGGCAGATTCTTTCCCATCTGAGCCACAGGGAAGCTGTTCACCTGAAACTATCACAACGTTGTTAACTGGCTATAACCCAATACAAAATATAAAGTTATTAAAAAATAAAATAAGATAACAGTAGGGGAATATAAACATTGATGGCAATAACAATGAGAAAGGAAGGGGGGCAGAGACACCAGTGAGTTTCATTGTAAAATCTCAGAGGTTCTAGACGTGGGGACAGGAGTGAGAAACAGGACATAAAATAGGGGGTCAGTAAAGCAATGTTCATGAGTCTTTTCCTTGCCCATTCCTGCTTGTAGAAAGAAAGCCTAATGACCAGGTGTTTATGCCTCAAGCAAAGAAATAGTATGTCTCTTAAAAGTTAACTTTTTTAAGTGTGTGGGATGAACTGGAGCATATTGTGTGGGTATTAGCACTCGAGAGTGAGGTCATCTTCATTCTGGCATTTGGGGATCATTTTGAGTAATAGGTTACTCAGGCATCACGCCCAGTGCAAATGCACAGAAATCCCTGTCTAGTCTCCACTGCCTCTTTTTTTTTTTTTCATTAGGAGTTAAAGATATAAACCAGATATTTGCAGGAAACCTACAGATAAAGCCAAATATGTGCAAAGAGAACTTTTGAATAATAAAATCCTTTTAAAAATTCTTCTTGTATCCTCAGAGATATTCAGAAACATACTGCATCCATATAAAATGCATTCATTTTTTTTTTAAGTCCTGGATGCTGTGAAAAAGGTACATATCTGAGAATAAGTCAGCCCATGGAAATTGCAATTTTTGAAATAAATTTTAAAATTTATTTTTAAAATCTCTCCCCATGTGTAGAACAAGGGTTGGCAAACTTTTTTCTGTGAAGATCCAGATAGTAAATATTTTCAACTTTGCAAGCCATTTGGTCTCTGTCAAAATCATTCACTCTAGTTTTGTAGCCTGAGGGCAGATAGGCATAGCCAAGTTCCTGTAAAAATTGATGGACACTGAAGTTTGAGTTTCACATAACTTTTACCCATCATAAAATATTACTATTCTCTGGTTATTTTAACTATTTAAAAATAAATACTGTTATTAATTAGATTGTGGACCATACAGAAACAGGTAGTGAATGGACCAGCCCATGGAACCACATTTTATTGGCCCTTAATGTTGATGACTGTATGGATGATATGTGGAAACAGCAAACAGAACTGTGGAATGAGTTTAAGCAACTGTTGGCATATAAGAAAAGAAAGTCTATTTGGTTTTCATGTTCAGAAGCTTCTTTGAGATTCTCAGCAAATATGACATTGGAATGCTGAGAATGTGACACAAGAAAAAAATCCAAACCAGACTAATTGGCTCAACATTTGAATAGTATTTACACAGTCATAATAGGGTAAATGCTGCTTACAGATTTTTTTAATTTTGAATCTGTCTACAGTCATAGTGTGGCAGACCAGATAGAGGTTATAGGGCAAAATATCCACCATTAACCATGACAATATAAAAATAATATTGTAGATGTCGGTGGGACTTGGAAGAAGGTGAGCAAGTATTGAAAATGTAGGATGAAGAAATGAACAACCACAGAAAAAATGTAAAGGGGCTTATTTGGAAAATCCTATATTTAAATATATCAAGGCTACAAAGATAACCAATTAAGAGCTAAAGTTATTAATACAAAGAGTAAACCAAGGAGAAGGAAGGGGGACACTAGCATTATGTGTGTGAATTTCTCATCCTCATGGAGAAATCTACAGATAGTTCTCTAAGTTTGGTAAGTTAAAGAGACTGAAGAGAGGAATCATTAAGAGGTTGCCCCTGGAAGTTGCAACTGGGATTGGAGAAGGGAGATATTTAAGTTAGGCTGTGTGTGTGTTCAGCTTCGAAGAACTAATAGTTTCCAGTGAGAAGACATGGACCTTTTGTTTCTCAGTGTAAGTTCTTTTGTATAGCTTCTTTAAAAAAAAAAAAAAAAGTGCATACTTTCCTTGATAGCAACAAGAAGGTTAAAAATAGACAGGATGACTATAGAGGCATAAAAATGACCTAAATTGGTAAGTTAGTGAAAGTACATGATTTTTTGTTCAGAGGGAAATATGGCCTTAAAAATATGTGCATAGACATGGTTTGTGGGAAAATAGTTTATGACAATAAGGTAATTGTGTTGATGAGATCAATCTGAAGTAAAATTTTCTTTAATTATATGAAAGTACTTAAAAGGTAAATGTACATATAAAATAAAAATGTATTTTTGCTTTTATGATAAAGTGCATGTTACTCTATTTTATTCTCTTCCCTTTTATGTACTAAGGTTTTCAGAGCTCTATCAGCCTTAGATTGTCAGACTATTTTGTCCATCTGGCCAGTTTATCTGAACTAGAATTCACCCCTGTATTAGTCAGCTTGGGTTGCCATAATAAAACACCATCAAATTGAGTAGCTTAAATGAGAGAACTTTCTGTTGTCGCAGTTCTAGAGGCTAGAAGTCTAAGATCAGAATGCCAGCATGCAGATTCTGTTGAGAGCTCTCTTTCTGGCTTGGAAATGGGCCACCTTCTTGCTGTGTCCACACCCTGGAGAGAGCTACAAAGAGCTCTCTGATGTCTCTTCTTCTCTAAGGACAGTAATCCTATGGGATCAAGACCCCACCATATGACCTCATTTAACCTTAATTACTCCCATAAAGTCTCTGCCTCTAAATACAGTCACACTGAGGGTTAGGGCTTCAACATATATATTGGCGATGCAGACACTTAGTCTGTAACGGCCCTCATTGAACTAAGTTTCATGTGGCTCAGTTGAACTTACAAACAAATTATTCTGCCACTGAGAAGTCATGGGCCTGGAGAATGACAATCCTTTATATAGGCTTGACTTTTAAAGCCTGATAACACTAGTATTAGAAGCTTTACTTAGACTGGCTCTGACCCTAACAGATTGTAGAGATTTTAAGCTTTCCTGTCCCTGTTAAATATAGCTAGAGCAACATTCTCTTAGGGCTTTTGTTTCCTCCTGAGTGCCAACAGCATGGTGCCCTCAACTTCCTGAGACCCATCAGCCCTCTCTTTTTCTGTATATTCATCCAAAGTGAACACTTAGCCTTTTGATTATTTCATTTGGTCATCACAACAGCTTTGCAAGATGGAGAGAGATGTTTTTATCCACATTTTACTGGGGATGTAGTTGAGAGACAGAGATGAGCCTTGCCTTCCTTCCCATATTGTACAAAAAAAATGTGCCTCCTTCCATAATAAGGATAAAGAGCCCTGGACTAGGGGTCTTATGACTGGTGCCAATTCCAGCTCTAAGCTTGGCATACTCAGGACAAAGGCAGCTCAGATTTATCTTCATTGATTCGGTTAAGGAAGCAGTCTAGCACTGGGCACCTCAGTAAGATGTCACATCTTTTTGTCCCTGCATCCATCAGGTCAACATGATATCATAATCCTCATTTCCTGCTATGTTCATGGAGTAAGAATAGAGTTCGAATTCACTAGCAGTGTGACCTTGGATGAGTTACTTCACCCCTCTAAGCCTGTTCCTTTATAAACTGAAAATAATAGTTACTTTGTGGATTGTTGGAAATATTGTAGGTTTTTGGAAAGATTAAAGATGATTTATCTGAAGCACTTAAAACAATTCTCGCTCCCATATGCTGTTATAAAACTGTGCCTAGTTTTATGTCTAGAATGGCATTAATCTCCTCTGCCACTTTCTCAAGCCCAGTTTGGTCCAATTTAACCAGGCCTGTTCTAGCAATTTCAGAGGAGCAAGAAGAAGTCCCAAGTGCAATAGATCTCTTGACCTCATCTATCATCAGCTCTGCCTTGTTCTTCTGATCAAAGCAAGTCACCAGGCTCCCTTCTCCCCTACCCATATATTTAAGAGATGGATAAAGAAATAGGTGCTACCTTGGGAATCTAAGGACCCTGGGTCATGTTGCAAAGGGTCTTTTTTGTTTTTTTGCACTGAGGACATTTTTGTTATCAATGTACCACATTGTTGTTCCAAAGGAATTTTCATAAAGATATGAAACAAGGATGATCAACAACCATTTTTTGCTTCCTGTTTGATTTGTGCTTCTGTTCATCCAGTGTTCTTGCAGGGGTTTGCCTATCTGGTACGTGCTTGGAGTGCACATGTGCCCTGGCTCCTTGCACCTGCCCATAGGGTGTGCTCATCTGGGCAGATAACTGATGGGTTTCCCTCCATACTATGAGCAGGCACAAAGGACAGAGTGATCCTCTCCCTTCATGTTCCTCTTGACAGGTGCAACAATCTGGGCTGATAGGAAAGGCAGGCATTGATAGTCAAAGCCATCCAGGACTCCAGAGGGATCTCGTTTCCTGTTGGCTGCCTTCATATGTCTGTGTATTCCCTCCATGAGGTTTTATTGTTAGAAACCCTGACACATACCCAGTATTAAGATCTGGGATGCAGCAGATCTTAACCAGCATTGAATGCAAGCATCCACTTCACAGCTTGTGAGCAGTAGAGTCTACACATCTGGATGATGTGCCTTAGTAAATATTTAGGTGCCTGGGGAATCGGGGATTTATCTTTGGTGTGAAATTAGGATGCTTTCTGTCTGACTATCCCTGGAGATACAGAAGAGCTGACTCTGAGTCGGATAAAAACCAATGGCATGACCTATTGTTGGAAGGCATGAGGTGACATTTGTGTGGTTGCAGCAGAGCCAGCCTGAATAAGGAGGACCATTTTCTCATGTCTCCAAATTCGGTACCTTTATTTTTTCATCTTTCCTTTCTTTCCTTCTGCATTTGCTTGCTGTCTCCCTGCTCCTATTTCTACCTTTTCCACCAGTGCCTTTTTGTCTTCCTCGTTTCATACCAGCTGTTTTCCTTTGGATCTCTGCTTAGTACTCCTAACGCCATCTCACAAGGCCTGTAACTGAGCTCAAGTCAGCCACATTCCGAAGACTGACTGTGTCCACCACACTATTGCTTCCCCGCATCAGGCCTGAGAATCCAGTAGGCGGGTGTCCTGGTGCCCTTCAAGAGATGTGACCGTAACTCTCCTGAGAACATAGTGTGTGCAGACACTTTTAAGCATTCAGATCAACTATTTCTCATCCTTCCACCAAGGACAAGATCGGAATTGTTTCCAGCATGTTGAGGAGCATGTTTAGAAAGATTCGGTGACCTGCCCAAGGTCACAGTGCTAGTGATTGCCAGAGCTGGCCTTCCATCCAGGTCTGCCTGATTCCACATGCCAAGTCTTTCATTACATCACTCTTTGTATCATTCAAAAAAGATTAAAAAAAAAAAAAAAAGAGGATCAGAGATGTGAGCTATCTTGCTAAGAATTATAGTGCCAGACTGCCTCTGCATTTTTGGCTCACTATGAGAGAAATCTAATCGGAGGAAAGCCTGTTTTACTCCCAACCTGGGAATGTCAAAAGCACAGCTGGGACTTGAACCAGTTTTCTGACACTCAAGGATATAGGAGCTGTGATATATGATAGACAGACCTTTCTTTCATTCCTTCCACAAATTATCAGTGCTGTGTGCCAGGCACTGTTCTGAAGTGTGGGATTCTTTGTGAAATAAAAAAAGATCTTTGCCCTTGAGGAGGCTGCAAGCTGGTGGAAAGAAACTGATAATAAACAAAAGACAAAGTTAACTCTGGTACTTGCTGTGGACATGGAAGCAGTGGAACAAGGTAATGAGTTCTGGAAGCTAGGGGAGAGTGTTGCATTTTTAATTAGGGGAAATTGGGCAGGACCTATTGGAAAGGTAGTATTGGAACAAAGGGTTGAAGGAAGTGAGGGAATAGCTGTGTGTAGGTATCTGGGAGAAGGCCATTTTAGGCAAAACAAGGAGTATAGTTGGCATGTGTGAGTAACAGCAAGAAAGTGTAGTGGAAGCGCATATTTCAGAAAAAAGTAAAAAGGGGGCATCACAGATTTAGATGCTCAGATTGCTCAAGGTTGTGTAGAACATTGTAAAGATTTAAAATAAGGGCAGGGGGAAAACAAAATGCTCTGTTAGGTGCACTGGGTACCTTGATGAAGTAATCTAGATGTGGCATAATGGTGCTTCTAATCATGACTGTAACAGTGTTGGTGATGAAAAGAGAAGTGGAGTCTGCATATAATGGAAAGTAGACCCCTCAAGTTTTCCCAGTAGATGAGACATGGACTATGAAAGAAAGGCATCCATGATTAATCCAAGGTTCGGAATTTCAGCAACAGGAAGCAGGCCATCTCTCTCAGATGAGCTGTAGACAACAGTCTGGGGAGGAAGAACAGGAGGTCATTTTTGGAGAAGGTGAATTAGACTGTTTCCTAACAAAGAGTTGCGGAGGGAAAGGAGGGAAGAGGTGGGGATCAGGTTAGATATAAACACATAAACTCTGTGTGGTTAAGAAAAAAACAATTGTGTAGTGCTCTATTCCCATTGACTAGAACAGGCCAAGCATGTAATAAATGTTTTATAAATATTTCTTGAATAAACAAAAACTCAGCATATCAAAAAAAGAAAAATGTTTCCTAGATATGCAAATAGAAATGTGAAGTCATCAGTTATACAGTTTGAAGAGAAGTTAGGCCTGGAGATATGATTTGGGATTCATCATATACCAACGTTTAAAAAAAAAAAAAGAAAAAAAGACATGTGATCCCATGGAGAGCCCCAGTGTGATGTGTGAACTGGAAATAAGTCCAGCAGGTAGTGAAATTTGTCTTGAATTGCTCCAATAGTAAAACTCAAAAAGCAGTGAGAAAGATGATGGAGGTCTGACTTTGGCTTTGATACAAAAGACCATTTGATATATTTGATACAAAAGACTATTGCTTATCGACATGAAATAATAGCACCTTTCACAGGACACATTGTCTAAAGCTGCAAACTTGCAGAGAGAATCTTGAATCTAGATTGCCATTTTCACAGGTCTAGGTTTCTCTAGATCTGTGCAGCTTCAGAAAAAAAAAAAAGAGAAAAGAAAAATGTAGTAATTATTTTCAGGTACAGGATTGACATTTGATGTTTATGTATTCAAGTGGTTGTTTATACACACACACACCCTTGATATATCTATCCTGATCCAGGTTTCTAGTCTCCATTTCAGATGTCTTAAGCTGGATTGGACTCTTGCCTTGGATTTAAACTTGAACCTACCATTTAGATTCCTTCAGAGTTTCAGTTTCTGTAGTTGGAAGGAAAAAAGGGCATCAAAAATTTAATATGGACAAGTTAAGGGAAAACAACTATGTCAGGCCAAACATCTTTTTTTTTTTTTTTCTTTAATGGCACCACCATGATGATGCCTTAAAATAGTGATCTCAAGCTTTTAATTCCAGGACCCTGCTATATTTTTTAAAGTTATTGAGGACCTCAAAGATTGTTTCTTTACATGGATGGTGCAGATACGGGAGAATAACAAATGCCCTATTTAATAAGGATCTCAAATGATGGACTGAAACCTGTGAAATTAATGTTGATAAAAAATCTGCTTCAGGGTCAGAGAGTGCTAATTTGACAGAAATTCATTTAAAGAAGATGCCAAGTTTTAGAACTTTTCCCCTAAGTTCAGTATAAGTCATTGATATGACTCAGTAATAATGCAGGTTTAGACTTAATAACACATTCCATTTTTGTAGTCACCACATTTAGGACACTACCTTTTGAAGGAAATACTAACAAGCTGCAATACCTGGTGGAGGAGACTGGAAAGTAAAAGCTCTGAAACAGATGCCCGATGAAGAACTGTTGTAGGAATTAATCAATGCCATGCTGTATACTTGGAAAAAGGACTGAAGCTGCGTAGCCGCTACTGCTAGTTAGAGGTGCTACACTGCTCACAAGAGATGAGCACCACAATTAGGAAGCATACAGTGATCCAGATGATAACTGAAGCAGCAGTCAATGTTGGAAAATGTGAATGAAATGAGTCTTTCCTTCATTCAAGAGGAAAAGTGTTTAACTTTTACCTGGAAACTTTCTAGCAGTGAGATATCTTCTCTTGGGGTGGCAAGATGTTTAAGAGCTTCCTTCACCATAAGCTATTTTGGTTTAAACCCGAGAAGGACCAAGTGGATCTCATAAACTACCCAGGGAATAAAATATAATAGAAGAGATAACCTTTTAAATTTTGTCTAGTCACATGTTTCCCTTGAAAGAGTGAAGGTGGCCAAAGGGGGCATTATTCGTACTTAAAAATTACTTAATTTAAATGCCAAGTATTCTGTAAACTAGCCCATCCTTCTTGATAATTAAAGGCCCCTTTTTTGGTAAATGAGCATAAAAACTGCTGGGACAGCCATTAATGGGTTATTGTGTGAGTATGTTCATCCCTCCTCCCCTCTCTTCCTTCCGTTCTCTAATCTTGAATAAGATTACACAATGGAAGACAATAAAAGAGAAGACCTGAAACTAAAGAAAACACATTACACGATGGTAAGAGAGGAAGAAGCAATATTCGAGTTTACAAATACCTGCAGCATCTCTTTATAAGCAAGTATGTTTACCACTTTCTGATATTTGGCCATAAAGCTTTCTTTGTCCTGCCAATGGCAGTAAGCAGTCTTTGCTTTCTCTACTTTTTCCAGTCAACCCACTGGGCTTCATGTGAGCCGAACTCATTAAGAGTCTGCACAGCCACTAGGGGCTTAAAATTTCAGCATTCTCTTATAAATCGAAACCCAGTAAATTAAAAACATAAAAAGAATTTATATTGCAAAACAAATAATGGATAACTGAATTATAAGATAAAATTTAGCTTTAAAAGTATTTTGTAATATGTTTTCAATATCAAGCTCCTTTAAAACATTTTTTTATTACTTAGCAGAAATGCCACAAGTTTACCTTAAACAACATATAACTTAAGTATTTTTTCTAGAACTTCCCTGGAGGCCTGTCTGCCAATTCAGAGGATATGGGTTCGATTCCTGGTCCAGGAAGATCCCTCGTGCCATGGGGCAACTAGGCCCATGTGCCACAACTAGTGGAGACTGCATGCTCTAAAGTTCATGCTTTGCAACAAGAAAAGCCACCACAATGAAAAGCCCAACTAGAGAGTAACCCCCACTCACCACAGCTAGAGAAAGCCCGTGCAGCAACGGAGACCCAGCACAGCCGATAAATAAATTTCTTAAAAACACAAAAGAATCCTTTCCAATTAAATGCAAATCAGAAACTACTAGAAAATATAGTTGAAATTATGGATTAAAGCAAAATTAAAATGGGAATTTCTTGCAAAAAATAATTTGCAGACAACTTTCCTTTAAAGTCCTTTTAAAGGACTTTCAGAAATGTCATGTGTCTTTTACATAAAGTGAGGTGTCTATTACACAGAAAGCGAAGTCGTCTGAAATGCACATTCACGTTGTCTATAGAAAGGAGATGAATTCAGAAAGAAAATGCCTGGAATTCTGCATGGTGTCCAGTGCATAGGGGTTAAGATAACAAACTGCCTCCGGCCTCTTTCAGGGCCGCAGAATAAACCAAAATTGTCTCCAGGGCTGGAAATCAGATGCAGCAGACCTCCTGAGCATGGAGAAAGAAATAGGGCAGGTGTTTTTTCTAATGTTTGCCTCAGGCAAGATTTTTTTTTAAATTACTTTCTAATAAATATGAAATACTCTCTTTTTGTTTTAGGAACTTATTTTGGTTTAGACTCTTACTGTGAGGGGAAATACACCATATTCAAGAAAATTATCTAATGTTGGGTGTAGAAAGAGGCATGCCTGTTGAATGGGAGGGGCAAGAAAGTAACACCATGAAGAGTGGACAGCTCTACACCTCCCGGTGGGACAGTGTGATTATTGAATAGACTGACATGAGTTTGACGCGTGTTTGTTGTTTCAAATTGCCCAGAGAAATAAAGTCTAAGCCCTTTAAAGAAATCAGGTGATGGCACTGACTCCCCAAGCTTGGCTGCTGTTGGGGGCATCGTAATGGAGGAGGGGTGGAAGTTGACGGGGCTACACCGGGAAAAGTTGAAGCAAAACAAGTGAAAGTCTGCTCTGAGAATAGAGGAAGCAGCTGCAGACCAGGGCAGCGGGGGTCACGATGGCTCTTTACAAGTTAACGTGTAGCCAACTAATAACAAGTTCAGATTAGAGCCAAGGCTGAGACCCAGTTGATAAATGGGACCAATACTTACATCACATTCCGAGTAAGAGACAAACAGGGCTTATTAACGGTAGGAATCTCTGTCCCTCCCCATTATATCTGTTATGCCTGTTTACAGGGAGGCATATCCCCATAGGCTCATATAATCTTAAAAATATATGCCTGAAGCTTTACCACCTAAGCTTTACCATCTAACACCAAATTTCTACAGAGTAAGAGGAGAGTGTGGGCTTCCCTGGTGGCTCAGTGGTAAGGAATTAGCCTGCCACGGTAGGAGCTGTGGGTTCAATCCCTGCATTGGGAAAATCCCCTGGAGAAGGAAATGATAACCCACTCCAGTATTCTTGACCTGGTAATCCCATGGACAGAAGAACCTAGCAGGCTACAGTCCATGGAGTCACAAAGAGTCAAACATGATTTAGTTACTAAACAACAAGAACAAAGAGTATAGGGTGAAGGCAAATCAAGGCCGCACCTGGAGTGTTAGCCTCAGTGCACCTGGATTTATAATCAAAGGAAAGTTATCACACAAGCATACATGGTGGGCTGGTAAGGGTGTATTCTGCATTGACTTGGCATGTTTGGATTCATCTCCTCCTGAATCTTCAGTTAATGGGGCTTGTCTTGGTGCTGAGGGTACTTCATTCCCTAGGAAATGAGCAAGTGAAAGAATAACCTCCTAGGAAGTTTGGTATATTGATGTGTAAACAGTTTTACCCTCCTGCCTCTCCCTTCCTAATTTACAGCCTTCTGTGACTGGTTTATAGGCGTTTTCAAAAGATTTGATTAGCTTTACTTGCAAAAAACTTGCTAAGGGTTTCAGGGCAATGATGTGTCAGCTATGAATTCATTCAGCTAATCTGAAGGAAACTTTTTAGAGCAGGAAGGAGCCGGATTCAGAGGTGCTGACTTGTGAAACATGGTGGGAAGTGCATTTCTAACTAAAAGAGCCAAATCTCTGGTTTCTTAATCATGTGAGGGAAAGGCGATGAGAGGCGGAAAGGAAAAAAACTAAACAACAAAACATTTGCTCTATCCAAGCCAGAGCCCCTTCTATCTCATCAGAATTAGGAAAATAATTGATCTGGTTGTACACCGTGATTGGAGGCAAAAGTGCTTCCTGTCTGCGACCCAAGGCTGTGGAGTGGAAGAAAGAGGCAGATGAGATTAATTAGGAGCCACGTGAGCAGCGCACAGTGGGGCTAGAGCAGAGAGGGCTGGACTTCCAATCGAGCTGATTAAGCAGCAAGGCGGGGCTATGCCCTGAGACTTGGTGAGAATGGTGTCATTAATTCCTTATGGCTCTATAGAGCGTCTGTTAAGTTCAGGGCTCTCTGGGAAGCTCAGCTGTCATAGTTCTGTTCTGAGTGTTTCAGTTGCTAAGGTTGCCATTACCCCAGCACAATGGGGCAATGTTCTTTGTGGATTATATGGGCCAGCGATTGATTTGTTTCTGCATCAGGGTATCTGGGAGTTTGAACTAAAAGATTTGAATCCTGGTGGCTGGAATAATCTGCAGCTTATCTACTCACTTGTCTGATGGTTGGTAAGTTAGTGGTGGCTGTCAGCTGAGATCTCATGCTGAGGGATTGGCCAAAACCCCTATATCTGGTCTCTTCATGTGGTCAGGGCTTCCTCACAGTATGGTGTCTGGGTTTCAAAGGGGTGAGTGCCAAAGAGGGTGAGCCAGGTAGAAGCTGTATCTCTTTCATGATGTAGTCTCAGAAGTCACAGACAGAATCAATCCCACTATATTCCATGGCCCAGCTCCCTGTGATCCTTCAGAGTTCAAGGGGAGGGAATGTCAACCCCCAATATCAGTGGAGGAATGCCAGTCACAATAAATGAAAAGCAGATATGTATGTGTGTATGTACATATATGTGCACATGTAAAATCATCTTTGGAAAAATGGAATCTGCCACTCTTAAGAGTGAGAGAAAAAACTTACCACAGCACAAAGCAAAAATTGATTTTTTGTGTGTGTGATTATTTTATGTGATGGCCCAAAGAATCATGCAATTGGAAATATACTAATACAACAATAACACCTGAACAGTTTTCTAAACTTGAATTATCCTGTTTTCACTGTTACCATCTGTATTATTGTTTGCTTAATTTTTTTCTTGAAATTGACCTGTTTTTTATTGAAGTAAATTGATGTACAATATCATAAGTTCAGTTCAGTTCAGTCACTCAGTCATGTCTGACTCTTTGCGACCACATGAACTGAAGCATGCCGGTTCCCCCTGTCCATCACCAACTCCCAGAGTTCACTCAAACTCACGTCCATCGAGTCAGTGATGCCATCCAGCCATCTCATCCTCTGTTGTCCCCTTCTCCTCCTGCCCCCAATCCCTCCCAGCATCAGAGTCTTTTCCAATGAGTCAACTCTTCGCATGAGGTGGCCAAAGAACTGGAGTTTCAGCTTTAGCATCATTCCTTCCAAAGAACACCCAGGACCAACCTCCTTTAGAATGGACTGGTTGGATCTCCTTGCAGTCCAAGGGGCTCTCAAGAGTCTTCTCCAACACCACAGTTCAAAAGCATCATTTCTTCGGCGCTCAGCTTTCTTCAAAGTTACAGGTGTATAATAGAGTGATTCACAATTTTTAGAGATTATTCTCCTTCTATAGTTATTATAAAATATTGGCTACATTCCCCATGTTGTGCAATATATCCTTGTATCTTATTGTATGCCTATTGGTTTGTACCTCTTACTCCCCTGCCCCTGTATTGCTCCTGCCCCCTTTTCTGTCCCCACTGGTAACTACTAGTTTGTGCTCCACATCTGTGAGTCTGCTTCTTTATCCTTACAGTCACCAGTTTCTTTTATTTTTAGATTCTACCTATAAGTGATATCTGGTGATAAGAGAAAGTATTTGTCTTTCTCTTTCTGACTTATTTCACTTAGCATAATGCCCTCAATGTCTATCTGTGTTGTGCAAATGGCAAAATTTCATTATTTTTTATGACTGAGCAGTATTCCATTGTATGTATATGTGTCTGTCTGTTTCTGGGTATCTGTGTGTATGTATACACATCTTCTTTATCCATTAATCTGCTTCTGTAACTTGGCAATTGTAAATAATGACCTAGGTTTTTTTTTTAACTCAAATTTGTTTTAAAAGAAAAGACTTAGGGTAACCTTAAATATAAAAAAAAGTAGAGCGGTTATTATGTGCTAGATGAAAATTCTGCTTTCTGATGACAGTTCTGAGGCTGAAGGAAGCCCTATTTTTGTCAAATATCATGTCAGTGTGTGTTGTAAGATATTAAATATATTAAATACCACTTATACAAAATCAAGGCTCTCCCCTTGCCATAACCTGAAAGTATAAAGGGAAATGAAAGACATGTCAGTAATATTTAAGGCCAGGTCTGTGTACCATCCAGCATCCTTTAAAGAACCACCTATATTAAAATCCTGATCCAGAATGCAAACAGTGATTCAGAATGATTAAAAAAAAAAAAAAGCTATAGCTGGTTAAGCTTCCATCTCCTCTCAACCAAGTTCCTGGGGTCTGTGAGGAAGATGAGCTTCTAACACCATTGATGATTGTTAATGAATGAATGTACTTGTAACCTGCCATTGGTCCACCTCTGTGTTTTGTTTCATAAACCTCCCTGAAAGATCCAGTGAACAATAAAAGACCTCAACTGGTTGGCTTCTACATGAAGTCTTGCAGCCATTATCTTATTACCATCCCCACATGCTGGTGGAATTCACTTTTTCCCTTACCTACTATGCATAATTAATTCCTAGATTTTACAGGACTGCCCTACATCCAGAGCTTCCAGGCCCACTTGCATACTTCTTAGTATGCAAGTATCTAAATCCTATAATGTTCCTAAAATAAGTATTAGCACCTGCTGGGGCCAGTTATCCTAGGTCCTAGAGATATTGGAGGATAGTGAGAAATCGACACTGTCTTAGAATATGCAGAGAAGCCATTTGGGGGCAGCTGTTTCACCCCCCAAATTTAATCAATTACTTAGCAATCCAGTTGTCTTGCTGTTAGAGTAGTCATCAGAAAACACTACTTCCTGGAGACTTTTCCCAACAGAACTCGAGAATAGGTGTAGTTTTCATGGCTTTCTCCACCTGGACCTTTTCTTCCTAGTTTTCAAGAGTATGAAGACCATTAAAGGAGGACAAGAGTCAGATATTCATCTTCAGGGACTCCAGCCTGTAGGTTTGACAGTGATCCCCAATGTTTTTGATACCAGGGACCCATTTCATGGAAGATAATTTTCCTACAGACCAGGGTTGGGTGGGGATGGTTTCTGAATGATTCAAGCATATTACATGTATTGTGCACTTTGTTTTTAAGCTAATGCTGCTGCTGATCTGACAGGACGTACTGCTTTGTGGTCTGGAGGTTGGGGACTCCTGCTTTACCACACTACAGCACTTCTAACAGTAGTGCCTCTCTAGGCATGGGATTGGTGTTAACAGACCTTCTTTTCCTTCTTTATTTGTAGTCGGCTACAGTGAAGCTGTCAAAACCAGTGGCCCTGTGGACCCAGCAGGATGTCTGCAAGTGGCTGAAGAAACATTGTCCGAATCAGTATCAGATCTACAGTGAGTCATTCAAACAGCACGACATAACTGGTAAAGTATGCAGTATCCTAAATAACTCAGTCCCTCTACCCAGCTCGATGGCCTTTCCCACACCCTCACAGTGAAAAAGCATCTTCCTGCTGAAATTTTCTGGCCTGGGTTTACTTTAAGTTGTTCCAGATCCGGGCACGCCACTGCAGCTTAACAAGCAAATGTGGTTATTACAGGGAGCCATGGGTTTTGAGTGTCCAATATAAATGTATGTGGTAATCAGGGTTAAGGGGTGGGAGGATTCTAGAGAAAATAAGAGTGTTGCAGTCCTTGAGAAAAGAAAGGGAGGAAGCCTTTCAAGTGAGCTTGGTTACAGGATCCATAGGTAGATGTTTTCAGTAGAAAAGATTTCTGAATGGGAAAATTCTGGAGTGAGTATAATAATACTAACTCACTGCCCCTGAGATGAATACCTTCAAAGCAATAATTAAGCCTCCGTTTAGATCAAGGGGCTTTACGTATTGTATGTGGAGGTCGAGAAGCACTTGGCAGCAGGAAATATGACAGTATAATGAACTGTAAAAGCCTGTAGGATCGTGGCTCTCAACTGGAGAATGGGGTGGGTGAGAGGAAGCTGGTGGGTCCACAGGGATGCTCATCAGGGTCAGGGGGTCTTCTGCAGGCCTCACGCATTCCTCCCACCTTCTCTTTTCAAACTCTGTAATGAAAGGACAGAGGAACATGTTCTGTGCACCAAAACTGTGCTTCAGGGGGAATAAAGTTGACAAGTCCCTGTTTCAGTCCAGATCTGTAGCCCGCCAGGCTTCTCTGTCCATGGGATTATCCAGGCAAGAATACTGGAGTGGATTACCATGCCTTTCTCCAGAGGATCTTCCTGACCCAGGGATCAAACCCAGATCTCCCGCATCACAGGCAGATTCTTTACTGACTGGGCCACCAGAGAAGGTCTTTCTTAATGTTTGTTTGATAGTAATAGCAATGCCTTTTTCGTTATGTTTTGAAAGTATGTTACCTTTTATTAGGGGCAGGAATCCTGTGATCCTCTTGAGGGAAGGGTAAGCATTTTACAATGGTTTGAAGAGGGTGAGCATTATACCCCTCAGAAATAAAGATCTCATGCTTCAGTGATTATGGAGTAAATGGTACCACTTCCAAAGGCTTTATGCTAAGTGGTGTGTTACAAATAGCTGTCATATTGCTTTTGGTCTCCATGGATACCTCTGGTATTAGTAGATCCCAACCTTCTTGGGATCTTGGGCAAACTCTTTAACCTAGGCAAGTTATTCAACCTCACTTCTCCATCTCCTAAGTGGAGATAGTAACAATAATACCTGTTTCAGGGAGTTGTGAAGATTAAATGAAATGGCATAATAAACCACTAACCGTTTAGTGACACCTGCATACCTATTCTTCATGTCAAAACTCATCTGGATGTGTCTAAAATCATACTACTGCTTCATTCTGAGGGCAGCCTGTTTTCTGGGAAGAAAAGAAAGCAGGGGACTATTGGGGGACTTAAAAGAGAATGATTTCAGATTAACATTTGGCACACATCTTTCTGACATTCACCTGTTTGAGACAAGACTACTTTTGTCCCCTGACTGCTGACCCCTGCCTCTCCAAGGGTGAATGTAAACTACCCAAATGATCACAGGTGCCAAGTGGCCAGAAGATAGCTCTCAGGTCTTCAGCCAGCCTGCAGTTTCCAGCCCTGTGGTGCTGGAAGCTCCAGGAATCCTCGTGCCCTTGTAGACTCTGATAAACCTAGGCAAAGAGGGTTGTGAAAAATCAAGCCATGACGGCAAAGAAAACCTCAACTGATGCAGTCTGTATAGTGCCTTAGAGTGAGGATTGGGCAGTAGTTAAATGTCCCAGGTCAGTGCCCAGACTTGCAGCTTAGCGGTATGATTCTGTGAAGGTGACTTGGTATACTCTGGCTTTCTTTATCCATAAACAGGAGCTGATGGTAGTACCTGCCTCAAAACTGTTGCTGTGAAAGAACTTCATGGTCATAGTAATCACACAGTAAATGTTAGCC
This sequence comes from Oryx dammah, assembly GCF_014754425.2. Classification (NCBI taxonomy): domain Eukaryota; kingdom Metazoa; phylum Chordata; class Mammalia; order Artiodactyla; family Bovidae; genus Oryx; species Oryx dammah. Next base: position 57,736,098 of record NW_024070203.1, read on the forward strand.
ACTGCTGTCTTCCTCAGTGCTGCTCTGCTTTCTGTGAAAACAAACTATACACATAAACACTGCTGAATTCATCCATCTTTATTATCCTAAAAATTGTAATCAGCACCTAAGGATGGGGGTTGGGATCTGGGCTGGGAATATTCTGTTCTTGTCTGCAAAGCCACAATAAAGATGTTCATATGTCTCTTACTTATGCTTAGATTCTCCTGAATAATGCTGTTCATTTACTTTCTTAAAGCCAGGATCTCCAGTATCAAGCTCATCAAGGAATCATATCTATATCTCTGTTATATATAAGTGAAAGTGAAGTCACTCAGTCCTGTCTGACTCTTTGTGACCCCATGGACTGTAGCCTACCAGGCTTCTCTGTCCATGGGATTCTCCAGGCAAGAGTACTGGAGTAGGTTACCATTTCCTTCTCCAGGGGATCTTCCCAACCCAGGGATCGAACCTGGATCTCCCACATTGGAGGCAGACGCTTTAACCTCTGAGCCACCAGGGAAGCCCATAAACATTCCCCTAATTTAGAGGCACATGATACCATAATAATAAATTTAAAGGATGTATTGAATAGAAGAAAGAATAAGGAAGAAAAAAAAAAAAAAAAAGACGGGCTTTCTGATTACAATCCTGAGGCAAATCCTCCTTCTCCACCTGCCTCTGCCCCTGCTCTCCACCCCTCGACCTCTGACAAGTAATAACTGTGCAACGCTACACAAGCTAGTTTCAAGTTAGTGATATGAGAATAATATTTATTTTAAAAGGTTGTTGGGAAGATTAAAGAGGATGATGCATGTGAAAGCTTTAGCTTTATGCCTGATACATAGTAGACATTTATCTGTTTAGCAAGTATTTATGGAGCATCTACCCTGTTCCAGGTTTCGGGAATACAGCAATAAATAAAATGAGCAGTGATCTGTGTAGGGAAAAAAATTGTGCCTCCATAGAAAACTATGCATCCTCAATAGCACATCATTCCAGGTTATCTAATTCTGATTCTACAAAGCTGTTTTACAACTCTGTAAGTTGTAGGAAACTGATAACAGTATAAAATAATTCCTGTTGTAGGTGTATAAATTCTGTCCCACAGAGGTGCAATTGACTTCACAGTCCACTGTGGAAAAGGTGAATTTTGCCACTCTTTACACATTCACATCACTCCTGATCTAAAAACGTGTCTGCTGTTTGGATTCTCCTTTGAGTTCGTTGTAATATCTTTTCAGTTTTCACAGAATCTTAAACATGTGTTCATTTTTGTGTTTCAGGAAAGACATGCTTTTAACACTTTTGAAAATTATCCTTTAACCTTGTTAATTGTTTCATTTTTAAAATTTGATTTTAGCCAACAACTCCACTCTATGGCACCCCACTCCAGTGCTCTTGCCTGGAAAATCCCATGGACGGAGGAGCCTGGTAGGCTGCAGTCCATGGGGTCACTAGGAGTCAGACACGATTGAGCGACTTCACTTTCACTTTTCACTGTCAGGCATCGGAGAAGGAAATGGCAACCCACTCCAGTGTTCTTGCCTGGAGAATCCCAGGGACGGGGGAGCCTGGTGGGCTGCCGTCTCTGGGGTCGCACAGGGTCGGGCACGGCTGAAGCGACTTAGCAGCAGCAGCGGCCACTCATTATCTTTCTGATGCCTTTGTTTGAGGCTTCCCTGGTAACTCAGATGCCAAAGAATCTGCCTGCAGTACAGGGGACCCAGGTTCAATACCTGGGTTGGAAAGAGCCCTGGGAGAAGGGAATGGCTACCCACTCCAGTATTCTTGTCTGGAAAATTCCATGGACGGAGGAGCCTGGTAGGCTACAGTCCATGGGGGCTTTCCTGGTGGATCAGAGGCTCAAAAGGCTGCCTTTATTTAAAAGACATTAAGTTTTAAACAAACTTCTCCCACATTGCACCGTCCAGTTTCTCCAAAGTCTGAGAAAACTTAAATATGTTTTCACACACCATCATTCAAAACCTTTTGCAAATTTCCTATTAGGATTTCTGCGAATTTCACTATGTCCAGAAGGCACCTGCTATTTTGTGGCAGATGTGTTTAATCAGAAGAGACGCTACTAGTGGTAGTAACTCCCTGCAGAAGCGCTCTTAACAGGCATAAGATGGTTAGAACACCTGAGAGGCATTAGACTGGATAGATTTAAATCATCAGATTAGGCTTGAAGGAAAGAAATTTGTCTATTTTCCCGTGCTTGCAAGATTCTTTTCCCTAGCTTTCTGAGGCAGGGCTTGGAATGCTGATGAGGAAGCTCAACTGGGACCAGGTGTAAGCTCACAGGCAACTTTCAGATTCTCTTTTAAGCACAGTTAACAATCTTTTCAGGTTTGAGGCGATTTCAGCCTCTAGCTGTGCCTAGAATTCTTCCTGTGGTGGTCGCTAAAGTCAACTCATTTCTTTCAGCATCAAGCCCTCCATCTGTAAAGGGTTCTTTCCCTTGCCAACTTTAAAGACCTATTTTCATGGGTGAGGCACTCAGAGTGCCCCAAAATACACAGTGTGTTTTTAAAAACTGTTTTAAATGTGTAAAAGCTTTCCACATGACCTGCTTCATGGAACAGTGATGGGAATCCTTTAGATGTCTGCAGGAATAAATGCTCACTAGGTAAATGTCTCCTACAGATGGTCAGTATTGATTTGTCACTTCTCAATGGCCTCCTCCAAAATCAGTGACTATTTCTGGTTCTTTTTGTGTCCCAGCCACTGCCCATTTGTACCTCATTCCCCTTTGCAGAATATTCACCTGGGATGTAGCATCCTGAAATTTGGCAATTTTTCTTCTGCTATTGAATAAAGGAAAGTGAAGTGAAAGTCACTCAGTTGTGTCCAATTATTTGTGACCCCATGGACTGTACAGTCCATGGAATTCTCCAGGCCAGAATACTGGAGTGAGTAGCCTTTCCCTTCTCCAAGGGATCTTCCCAACCCAGGGATCAAACCCAGGTCTCCCATATTGCAGGCGGATTCTTTACCAGCTGAGCCACAAGGGAAGCCCAGACCTTTAGGTTGTAGACTCCGTGCATTTGCTAACCTTCTGCCGTGGTCTTCCTAGTCTTTCATTATTGTTAGTTACCCATCCAGGCCAATGGGGTATGCAGTTAACAAGTGTCTAAAGAAGTGGAGTGATTATTTTACGTGCTGTACCTGTGAAAACAGTACTTTGTAGAGCCCCGTATATCCCAGTAAAATGTGGGCTTGTTGAACCACCACACAGCCTCATCTGTATCCACACATTTTTTCATCTTTATTAGATTTTGCTCTGGGTAGTGTGTTCTACTTTTGCATGTTTGTATGTTATATTTCTCTTTGGTGTGAATTGCTCTACATTTTTTTAATTGAATCTCAAGCAACATTTTATTTCTGCATTGTAAAGTTTTGACATCATCACGGCATGAGTTTCCTGTAAATTAATTTTCCAATAACAGCACTTATTCTTCTTTGATAGAAAGCTTAGTAATGTTACCTCTGTATTCCTCAGCATTCTTAAACCAAGGGTGCTGAGTTTGATTGTCTTGATGATACAGGATAACAGACTTCTGAATTTTGAAACAGACTTCAGAAGTCATCTGAAGTTTTATAGGGTCAGTTTAAAAATGCCCTTTTCAATGAAAAATATTAATGGAGATCAAAATATCAGCTTCATTCCTAATAAAGCTTTTCTGAGAATGTCATTTAGGTCTTCAGAAGAACACACCCCTTTCTCTGGATGATTCCAGCTTCCTTTCCAGCTTTAGTTCAGATACTACCTCCTACAAAAGCTTTTCTTATTCTTCCTCATCTGGGTTCAGTAACCCATCCTGTAGCTCCCAGGATGAATGCTGTGATAGGACGTGTAATGTTGAGTTGATACTTGAACATTTTAATTATTAGTAAGTTCTGTAGAGGTTTAGCTGAAACCCATCCTTAGATCCCATTTAGGTTCCTGGGTTGGAAACCTTTGAGGAATAAGGCCTTCAATACAGATTCTCATGCCAGGCCTTCATGGAGCCATGGTACCTTCCCCTGGCCTTTTCTTTATCACAGTGGTCTATTGAGTGGCCATCCCCAAATGCCTCCTCCCACATCCTTTCTTCATAAAGAAGAAAGTAAGTAGAAGACCTTTCTTCTGGTAAAGGTCTTGTTGCTGCTATACCGAGAAGTTTCACATTGTCTAATGGAACGTCCCTAAAACTGTTTACCCTCTATCCCATCTGTCTTCTGCCTCTTGTTACAAAACAGGTTCCTGTTCCCTTCTACAACCTTTTCTGTCTCTACTTTTGTGAGTCTCCCCTTGTGACCTCTGGATATCTGCTTTCTCAGTTGTAGTCATCCTCTCATCTTTAGCTACACTGGTGACTTCCTTTCTTTCAAATTACAATTGACTCTTGAACAAAATGAGTTTGAACTATAAAGGTCTACTTACATGCAGATATTTTTCAGTGGCAACAGTACCACATTGTCCATTGAATCCTCAGATGCAGGGAAACAATACATGCAAAGGGCTGACTGTATATAGATATATGTATATTACAGGTAGATTAACTGCCCTCATTGTTCAGGGGTCAACTGTAGTTTCATTCTAGCCCCTTGACCAGTCCATTTCTATTAATACTCATTTCATTTATTTGTTACATCATAGTAAAATCACTTGTTTTATAAGATTTCTATGACCATTACTGCATGCAAGGCAGAATACTATACCCAATAACATTAGAATGTTACACCCTTGCAGTTCAAGAGACTTGTTCACCATGATGGACTATATGTCTCGGCCAAATCAGTCTCAGTCAGTTTTGTAAATTTTCATTTTTGTAATTTAAATTTATTAATTTACATTAAAGTGAAATGTAAATTAAATTTATTAAACTGTAGTGGCACAGGGTGCATTATCTGATGAAAACAAAATTAAGTTAGAAATCAGTACCAAAATAATTAAGAAGTAAACATTTAGAAACTTAATGCACAACCATGTAACCACATGGGAAAAGAGGGGAGGGAATCACAAAAGAAAATAGAAAATATTTTGAACTAAATGATAGTATCAGGTTAGCCAAAATGTTCATCTGAGTTTTTCTGTAAGATGTTATGGAAAAACCCAAATGAACTTTTTGGCCAACTCAATAGAAAGATTAATATTTCTAATGTTTTTGTGGTACAGCCTCAATAGAACTTAGCGGGAAATTATTGCATGAAATGCCTGTATTAGGAAAGAAAGAAGACTTGAAGTCAGTGAATTAAAATTTTATCTTAAGTTAGGAAGAATACTAATCTCAAAGAGCTAAAGTCAGTAAGACAGGAAACATACACACAATAGAGAAAATTAACAAAGGTAAAGTTGATTCTTTTCAACAAAAGTTGATAAATGTCTAGATAGAGTGAACAAGGGTGGGGGTGGGGAGATAGAATCAAGTGACAAATTGAGATACCACTAAACCTTCTACATGATTAAAAGAGCAGAAAATATTATGAACAGGTTTGTGCCCATATCCTTAACAATGTAGATGAAAAGAACTAATTTCTTAAAAACTATAACTTAACAAATCTGACTCAAGAAAACTAGAAAATTTAAATAGCCACAGATCTCTTTATAAGTTTAACTTTTAATTAGAACTTCCCATAGAGAAAGCTTCAAGCATAGAAGTCTTTTTCCAGTGAATTAAGACAGTCAAGAATTAGCAACCAAAAACCTTCACAAATTCTTTCAGAAAATAGAGAAAAGGGGGCATACTTCCAAACTGATTTTATTTGACCAGACTAATCCTGATAACAAAATCTAACAAAGATATTACAAGAATGGTATGGTACAGACCAAACCTTGAGAAAATAGAAGCAGGTTGAACTTCACAGTAGACAAAAACGATAGTATATCATGGTCATGTGTGTATAGGAGTGTGAGGTTGATTCTGTTTTTTAAAATCCATGTTTTTCATCATATCAAGCATATTAAGTGTAAATGAAGTCATATGATCATCTCATGAGATGCATAAATATCAGCTCTGATATGTAAAGAACTTGGATGTCATCAGTCTGATCCTTACCACAAGAGAAGCTGGACAGAGAGAGTTCCCTGGTGGTGTAGTGGTTAGGACAGTGAGCTCTCACTGCCAAGCATCCAAGTTCAATCTCTGCTTGGGGAACTAGCATTTCACAAGTCATATAGTGCAACAACAACAACAACAACAAACACTGGAAAAACTGAAAAACAGCAGGGGTATTTTTGGACCCAAAAGGCTGATGTCACAAGTGAGATCTCCATCCTATAATTTAGAGAACTACAGGCCCCCAAAAACTGCTTAGCTGGAACAGAGATGACCCAGTAATAAAGGTCAAAAAAATTGGATCCTTCCCAAGGAAAGTAAAAGAATGGCCAATAGGCATGTGAAAATATGCTCAGCAGAGTTATTAGGAAGATGGAAGTAGAACCCAGTGAGATATCACTTTAATCCCAGTAGAATGGCTAAAATCCAGAGGACTGGCAATACCAAGTGTTGCTGAAGATATGAAACAACTCGGTCTCTTGTACACTGTTGTGAGTAAATACGGTGCCACCTGATGCAAAAACTGAATTTCTTAGACGGTTAATCATACACTTATTAGATGATCCTGCCATTCTACTCAGAGATATTTACTCAAGAGAATTGGAAACATATGTTCATAAAAATTTCAGTCTGCTCATATTCAAAACAGCATTACTCAGACAAAAATTTTAAATAAGATTTAAGTCTTCAAGAGTAAGCTGAATAAACAAATTGTGATATATTCACACCAGAAATAATACAGAATCATACAAAGGAACCAACTACTGATACCTATGACAACATGTATGAATCTCACGTTGTACTCAGTGAAAGACATTAGAAAGAAAAGGACAGATACAGTGTGATTCCCATCATATGAGACTCTAAAACAACAAAATGAGCTACAGTGATGGAGTGAAGTCAGTGGTTACTTCTGGCCAGGAGGATGCCAGAGGGGAGACTGATTATAAAAAGGAGCAAAGAAACTGTGTGTGCTGTTGAAAATGCTCTGTATATTTGTCAGAGTTGTCTATTTGGCACCTCAAGTATGAAATGTATCATAAATAAGTTAAATCTCAAAGTTAGTTTTTAAAAGCTTGTGTGTTTTCCAGCTTTTCTAAAATGGACATACTGTTTTTAAAAGGAAAAAATGGAATGTCATCCTGTATCATTACATACTGGTTATAGGATCATTTATGTTAAAGGTAGATATGGTTTTATTTTCATTTGTCTATAATAATAATATATAGTTATATGTAATTAGACTGAGTTTGCAAATCCACTTTATGCATTTTTCACTGGAAGAATAATCAGATACCAGAACATTCTCATATAGAAAGGTATAGTTTTACCAGTTGTTGGGAGATTACTCTGCTGATGAAGAAAGAGCAGTTCTCTTGTATCGAGATTCTTACTGAGTCTACATCTGTGTGTCCAAGACACTTGTATTTCACAGATGAGTTAAATTTCACAAAGTATTTGTTGCAATAGCAGATAGTTGGTACTTTTATATTTTACTCATTAATTTGTTGTTCAGTTGCTAAGTTGTGTCTGACTCTTTGCAACCCCAGGGACTACAGTGTGCAAGGCTTCCCCGTCCTTTACTATCTCCCAGAGTTTGCTCAAATCCATGTCCATTGGGTCAGTGATGCTATCTGACCATCTCATTCTCTTCCATCCCCTTCTCCTTTTGCCTTCAGTCTTTCCCAACATCAGGATCTTTTCCAATGAGAAGAGCCACCTGGCTCTTCACATCAGGTGGCCAAAGTATTGGACCTTCAGCATCCAGAACAGAAGCCCAGAATATTCAGAGTTTACTTCCTTTAGTATTGACTGGTTTGATCTCCTTCCTGTCTGGGGGATTCTCAAGCGTCTTCTCCAACACCAGAACTCGAAAGCATTAATTCTTTGGTGCTTAGCCTTCTTTATGGTGTAACTCTCACATCCATACATACCTACTGGAAAAACCATAGCTTTGACTATATGGACCTTTGTAGGCAAAGTGATGTCTCTGCTTTTTAAGACGCTGTCTAGGTTTGTCATAGCTTTCCATAATTTTTTTCAATTAAAAACTACTCTCACCACCATTTTATAAACCAAAGGAAGTTTAACTACAGCAACAAAAACCTCATGGTTTAGATAAAAATGAAGTACATTTTACTTTAAGAAAAACATACATTGTTTTTTATTTCTCCTACTTTCATCACAGATCAGCACTGCTTTGTAAGCTACCTTAAAGAAACTATTGCTCTTGGGGGACATTTTTTGATATTCTAAATACATCATTTGTTTAATATCAGAGATGGTGTTTGGCAGGATAAGAGTAGAAGTTGTCACCAAATGAAGTATTTGTTGTTTCACAGATCAGAAAGAGAACAGAAGGAATATTCTTAAAAAAAAAAAAAAAACCAGCAGCATAAACTTAAATACTCCCCATATACTGCTGCTCTTGTTTCATCTACTGACTGCCCCCTATGGAATTATTATAATCCAGACTCCTCTCACAGGTAGGAGGGTTGTTATTGCTACCGGTTCTTTCTTAGATGACCTTCCCCCTCCCCTTAACATCTTTATAGGTTTCATAGTTTCGGAAACAGACTCAAGGAGAAGGCTTGCCTAGGTCCCACGTCCAGGAAATGGGGAGCTGGAGTCAGGAACTAGTGTTTTAAATCCTTACACCAGTGCCCTTCTTATTCACAAGATACCCTCTTCCCAGCCAGTACCAGATAACAGACCCACACCAAAGGCTTCTGAGACCTGAGACATGCTGGTGCCAGCCAGGAGGAATCTTCTTACCAAAGTAGTAATTCTGCTTTAGAAAACCCATTGTTAAGTTGGACAGAGATGGAAAAAAATCATATGACACCCCTTACATGTGGAATCTGAAAAGAAATTACACAAATGAACTTACAAAACAGAAAGAGACTCACAGACTTAGTGAATTAATGGTTGTGGGGGCAGGGAGGTGTATTTAGGGACTTTGGGATGGTCATGTGCAGACTGCTATATTTAAAATGGATAACCAACAAAGACCTGTTGTATAGCACATGGAACTCTGCTCAGTGTTATGTACCAGCCTGGATGGGAGGAGAGTTTGGGGGAGAATGGATACATGTGTATGTATGGCTGAGTCCCTTTGCTGTTCACCTGTGACTACCACATCGTTAATTGGCTATGCCCCAATATAAAATGTTTTTGGTGTTAAAATTTTTTAAAAAAAGAGAAAACTCTTGACATCTTAAATACTGTCTACTGCTTTTTGGAGGTTTTCTATGTGCAAGGGGCTCTGCTGAAAACTGTCTGCCTGTCAGGCACCTATAACTGGCAAGTTAGTGGCTCTCTATCTTGCAAGCTGTTACAGGTGAGGAAGTGAGCCCCAGACTTCAGTGGGTGACTCAAACTGAGCACTGAACATCAGCAGGATCTCCCACACAGGCTTGTTGGGAGATGAGAGGAGTGAAAACATACTTACAACAGTGCCTGGCAGGGGTAGGAGCTCAGTAAATGTTACCTGCTATCCTTCTCATTATTGGCCTATGTTTAGTGAGTGAGAAGCATTTCATGCTTACCACTAGAAAAGCAGGATACCATCGGTTCGGACTAGAAGACTCCTCCTCCATCCTCTTATTCACCTGTGTAAACAGAAGCCCAGAGCTAAGCCGATCTGTGCAAGAGCACACAGATTTTTGGATTACCAGGAAATGTTAAAAGCTAGGTCATATCACTGTGGAAGAACAGGAGACCCATTCTTAGGGAGAGTCTAGCAGGTTGCCTCGCTTAGAAGTAATCAGAGTGGGGACCTGAAATGGACAAGACTCCCTTTCAGTGAGCATGTTTTTCCACTTCCAGTTCCAGGAGTAGAGTGAAGGTTTTATAGCCACCAACTCAATCTCATAGTGTTCTTAACTCTTTCAACCAGATCCAGCTTTTCCTTCTCTTCCTTTTCTTTATTCCACTTTTCCAGTTCCCTATAAGAATGTCACTACATTATACTAAATCAACTATGATCCAAGGTCTAACTTCCATTGCCCCTTACTTTGAACACTGAGCTTTTTATCCTGCCAGAGAAATTAAGCTGATGAAGTACTTAATCTGTCCTGAGAAGTCCCTGTTTGCTTTTCAGCTTCTGTATCCATTTGATTCCTTTTTTCCTGATGGTTTTATTAATTATGCTGTCTTGTTTTCCTTTTTACTTCGTGTGTTTTGGGAACATGCTGAAGTCAGATTGCAAACTTGGAGATCCCCTCCCCTTGGTTTTGCTCCCAGTCCTTGTTTGAAAATTCATGTATGTGTACTCCCTTCTTGTCAAGTCAGATTTCCCATCTGCATGGAGCCCAGGTTTTATGGGCCAAGCCTCTGTCGCTGCACGCTACTGGGGATTGGAAATTATACCCTTTTAGAGGCCATCTGCTAAGTGGACCAATGACTCTCCTCCTTCAGATGGCATTGTTTACAGTGATAAGCATGATACTGTACATTATTAATGGAGAGAAACTGAAGCCCACATGCAGGACTGATTTTATTAATTTTTAAAACTTATGGAAATGTTTAGATGAAATGTGATTGTCCTCAAGAGGTCTTGGCCAGCATCATTCTAGACCATTCGTATTAGCACTCTGGTGTTCCTCTTGCAGAGTTTCATTAGGTATAATTTCCAATTCCCATAGTTACTTTAGAGTGATGTAGCTGTTAAGGGTTTAATGCTCCTGACAACCTTCAGATCTTGGAAAGTTATGAAAGATTAGAGAAAACAAGGAGTCCCCTCCACTGTTGAGTTGCCTTGGCCAAGTCTGTTTAACCTCTCTGACCTTACAAAGTTGGTGTTAGTTATTATTGCTATTGTTGTTATAGGTATGTAGCTGAATGAACTCCATACAAAGGTTTGTAAGATGCAAAAGAGAGTATAGAAATTACTATGTAAATGGTAAAGAATGATGAAATACATGTGTGTGTGTGTTAAGTGAAAGTATTAGTTGCTTAGTCGTGTCCAACTCTTGGCAACCCCATGGACTGTGTTGCCCTCCAAGCTCCTCTGTCCATAGGATTCTCCAGCAAGAATACTAGAGTAGGTAGCCATTCCCTTCTCCAGGGTATCTTCCCTACCCAACCTGGGTCTCCTGCATTGTAGGCAGATTCTTTACTGTCCGAGCCACCAGGGGAAGCCCCATATGTGTGTGTATATTGTATATAATATATGTGTATGTATACTTCTTGTTTCCACTGTATAATTATGGCCCTAAAAACTATCAGCTTCAATTTCCCAGTCCACCAAAATTTTACTTCACCCCATACATTTTTAAATAAATATAAACTTATCTCCCAAGCAGATACTTAGCATCAAATCCTCTCAGTACATTTCTCTAGTAACTCAGAGAGTAAAGAGTTTAGAAAATTTGATTCTTGATAATTAAGAAAATTACCGTCTTGGGGACAACCATTCATTATTAAAAATATTTGGGTGTTTGCATGCCAGGCACTCTAGTAAGTATTTTACATGTATTTTATCTTCATAATAACCCCATAAGGTATTATTATTCCTGATTTACAAATGAGAAAAAATGAGACTTGGAAAACTTGGTATCTTATGTCATGCAAGCTTAAAAGTGGCAAAGTGAAGGTTTAAAGCCAAGGCCATCTGAATCCAAAGCTCATGTTTTGACCTCTATGCTTTAAAGATAGCACCATACAAGTACAAGTGAGTGATACAGAAAATAAACTTAGGAATTAGTACCAAAGAGTATCTGAGAAGGAACTCTTATTTGTAGTTTATTAGAAACTCTGCTTGGAGGAGGCTGAGCTCATTTGTATGAAATTTTAGAAGAGAAACTCCCTGAAACATCAAACTGTGTATATTTGGTTTTATCCTGATAGAATTTAAGAAGAAAATATGATAACTTTTGAGCCACAAACCTCACTACTCCCTATTGCCTCAGACCATGCCTTTTAACACTTGTGTTAAACCTGCCTAAGCCTGCAGACATTTGGATTTCTGAATTCTGAGGAGAAAAACAGTGGTGGAGCTATAAATAGATCAGAGGAGTAGATTGAGAGCTGCACTATAGAAGACTTGAGTGTCAGGTTAGGGAAATTAGATTTTCCTCTCGAGTGTCATTCAACACCTGTCAGTGGTATAGAATCTTTAATGATGAGTGAAATGATAAGCTCAAAGCACTCCTGGAAAAAATCAAATGCACAGATGAGTGACATCACCAAGGTATGACTTGTTGGCCCAGGTGGATTCTGAAGCTGTTAGATAAGTCTTTCACCAATCTCTAGCTTTTTCCCTTTCTGGTTGCCAGAGGTGGTTTCATACCTAACTCCCTTTCCACAAAGCCCTTATCCCCACTATTTCTCTTAGTAGCATAGAGATCAGTAGTGATGAATTGTCTCAATATCCCTCCCTGCAATATTATCTGCATTTTTACCCCTCCATAACTGTTTCCCTTATGTCTCTAAGGGGAAAAAAAAAATCCCAAGGCCTGGACCCTAACCATGCTCTTCTTTCTGCCCACATGCTCTTTCTCCTCCCCAGCCCGAGAATCTTATTCATCTGTTTTTCCCTTCCTTCTTGGTCTTCAGATTTCTGCCTCCACTTTCAATTTGAAAACATGCTGTATCCTATCTACACTCGCTCTTTGCTATTCTTACTCCCATCTCTGTGGTGTAGGATTTCTGTCCTCCTCCTAAGCAATCTCCTATGATCCAACTTTATGGCTCTCTGGGAAACCATCTTTTGTCATTTCATACCAGACTAGACCAGGTCACTTCTGCATTGACATTGCATACACACTCCCTGTGTATGTGTTTGTATATATATATATGTGTGTGTGTGTGTATGTGTATATGTGTGTATATATGTAGATGCAAGCTTCCCAGGTGGCACAGTTGTAAAGAATCCGCCTACCAATGCAGCATATGTGAGTTCCGTCCCTGGGTCAGGAAGATCTCCTGGAGAAGGAAACGGCAATCCACTCTAGTATTCTTGCCTGGAAAAAATCCATGGACAGAGGAGCTTGGTGGGCTGAGCTCCATGGAGTTGCAACTAGTCAGACACGACTGAGCATGCACGCATGTATATATATGTTTGTGCATGTATGCATGTATTTGTAGATGTGTGTGTGTGTAGATGTAGATGTGTGCGCTTCCCAGGTCTCACTAATAGTAAAGAACCCGCCTGCCAATGCAGGAGACATAAGAGATGTGGGTTCGATCCCTGGGTTGGGAAGATCCCCTGGAGAATGGCACAGCAACCCACTCCAGTATTCTTGCTTGGAGAATCCCATGGACAAAAGAGGCTGGTGGTCTACAGTCCATGGGGTCTCAAAAAGTCAGACACAACTGAAGTGAACTAACCAACCCATGTATTATATATGTATATAAACAAAAGCTACTGGATAAAATCCAAACTCTTAAGCTTGGCATAAATATTCCTCGATTTCATTTGAGTCATTCCTTGTGTCCACCGATTCAACAACTGTGGTAGACCACACTAATTCTTGTTGCAATATATTTACCTAGTGAGCTTTTAGTAATTTTCAAGACCTAATTCAGATTTTTCCTCTCTTCCCTTCCTTCCCTGGACCAAGCAGAATTAATTTTTCCATCCTGTATTTTCTTTACTTCTTTTTTTTAAACAGCGAATGACAGTTATTACTATTAATATTATAAGACTTATCATTTGGTTACATGTTTATCTCCTTTCCATCAGCCCAGAAACTCCCCTAGGGTAGAAAGAACATCTGATTTATCTTACCATCTCTAGCTGTGTTAACCCAGTGCCTGACATAAAATAGGAATTTAATAAGTGTTGATTGGATTAAATTGAGTTTATTCTTCCTTTGATAGGCTGAGCCCTAAACTTAAAGCTATTCTTCATTTCTGTTGATAAGAATACTTTGATTAGTCCTTCAGTTTCCTGATTTGCCTCCTTTTCATGAAGCTTATCCTATCCTTTCCTATCTGCAGTGTCTTATAATTACATTCCATGGATAATCAAGTCTCTCTTCCCATCTCATTCTTAGAGAAGCCCCACTTTACTTTTTTAAAGAACTCCTATTCAAAATGTGTACCAAGCCCCCAAATGCCATCTTTAAGTGTACTTGAATGACAGACTCTCAACATTTTGCAGAATTCAGAGTCCCATATTTCCTTCAGACAGGTCTTCCCAAGGATGTTTTGGCAGGCTGTGTCTGGCTCTCTACTCAGTGCCAAGACTGGTTGTCACCATGTCGTGGAAGCTTGCTGGGCCCACTGAAATGCAAGAGACAGGTGTTATCTTGTAGGGTGGAAAGAATGTCCTTTGTCTGAAAAGCTTCTGTTTAGGGCAGCAGGGCAGGAATACAGAATCTGTCACAGCACAGCGATGTTTAGTGCTGGTTTGCCTGTGTTGCACAAACAACAAGGCCTAATACAAATAGAGTGTTTGGGATTCTGTCGTCTACATGTCTGGACTGGGGGCAATAGTGCTAGATTGAACCCCAGCCCTTTATGGCAAATTAGCAAACCCCAAACTACCTTAATGACATTGCTACTATCTCAGAGATGATAATTAACACAAAAGAAATGAGAAAGTGGGTGACTGGAATTGCCAACACGGAGCAGTTTTGACCAACAAAATTGGCAATTGTATTAGGTTTCTCATAATAGTGGAATGATGTATCTGCTATAAAGGAAGTAGTCAATAATAGGTAATGCTTTTGAGAATAGTCTAATACTCAGGGGACAGTGTTAAATACTTTTTATGCCTTAATGATTATAAAGAGAGTTATCCTTCTCTTTATATATGGGCAAAATGGACAGGGAGGTTCCAACTCTCTCAAGCTCAACGACTAATAGGATTCAATGGATAATACAATATCAAGGAAAGAATTCTTTGGACTCAGGAGTTGGGAAACTTTTTTTGTGAAGGGCCAGGTAGGGCCATTTGGTTTTTCAGGCCATATGGTCTCACAAGTACTGAACTCTGCCTGTGCAGCATGTAAATGAATGAGGTGACTGTGTTCCAATAAAACTTTATTTACACAGGCTGTAACCAGCAGACCTCTTCCTTCCTCTGCTCAAATATGTTTTCTTAGTGATGGTTATAAAAGAAATGTTGAAGTCATAGTTTTAAAAAACATGTATTACCTTTTTCCTTTTTGTGTATATACAATATAGAAAAATTAAAAAATATGTACACGAAAAGGAAAGTATGTATTAGATTCACCAAAATGTTCATTAGAGTTCTTCCATAACATCGTATGGAAAAACTGAAGCCAACTTTTTGACCAACTCAGTGAAATACTGCTTTAATTCCAACATCCAGAAATAATCACTGGTACATTTTGATGTGTATCCTTTTGGATTGTTGTTTCTGCCCACGCATTTGTAAGAAATGGCCTTATACCTTAGAGAGTGGAATAGCTTTCCGTTTTCCACTTAAAAATATACGGCAAGTGCAGTTCTGTGTCAGTTGTTGAATGCAGAATATTTTCTTCAACTGTTAGTGGTCATTCTCTGGATGTTGTGCGTGTCTCCACTTTCCAGATAAATTGTTCTCATATGCTTCTCCTTCAACACCTCATCCTCCCTTCTCTCGCTCTGCCTGACGTATATTCTTAGTTGTATTCTGAATTCTCCTTTCTCATACTCTAACACACACAGAAGTTGATGATGACTTGATGTTGACTCCGTCGCTCTGTCGCGTCCAACTCTGTGACCCCATGGATGGTAGCCCGCTAGGTTCCTCTGTTCGTGGGATTTTTCAGGCAAGAATACTGGAGTGAATATTGCCATTTCCTCCTCTAGGGGATCTTCCAGACCCAGGAATTGAACTTGTGTCTCCTGCATTGCAGGCAGATTCTTTACCTGCTCAGCCAACATACACAGAGGTGCCTGCAAAACACTGCACTCCCAAGGCCCTTAATCTCCATGTCAGTAGCTCTCAGTTGTGCAGTTGGAAGTCACATTTTCTTTCACTAGCATTGGTACCTCTGATCCAGTCAATCAGATTCCTTCATCATAGCCCTGGTTGTGGCCAGCACAGTTAGTGAAATCAGCTCCAGAGGTAAACAGGAAGCAGAAAAATACTCCATCTCCAAATTGCTGTTATTGTCCTCTATAGAAACCACCCTTGAGGACAGCGTATTTTCTTTGAATGTTTTTCTTTCTGTCAGTTTCCTTCTTCCTCAGGGCTGCTCCAAAGGGGAAGCTTACAGCTTTTCTTAAATTCATTAAAATTTCAGTGTCCTTCCCCAGTGGTTGGTTCCCAGAAGGTAACACGAGGCAGGAGGGCATTACAATTCCTCCCAGGGAAAATATACACTACGAGAGTTGCAGAAGGTTGCATGTTGCCACCGTGGCCTTCTTTATAAATCTTTCAGGGGATGCTGAGCATTCTAGAAGCAACAGCTGGTGTCATTTTGGAAGGATCTTAACTCCAACCTGCCATAGGGTGGTAAATTCACAGTGAAGATCAGATGAGCACAGAGAAAAAGGAGGACAAGATGTAGGTACTTCTGGTTTTGCAAAATATGTGCCTACTAAGTTTAAAGTAAAAGTGTTAGTCACTCAGTCGTGTCCAACTTTTTGTGATCCCATGGACTGTAGTCCACCAGGCTCCTCTGTCCATGAAATTCTCCAAGCAAGAATACTGGAGGGGGTAGCCTTTCCCTTCTCCAGAAAATCTTCCCAACCCATGGGTCAATCCTGGGTCTCCTGCATTGCAGGCAGATTCTTGACCTTCTGAGCCACCAGGGAGGCCCCCTACTAAGTTTAGGTCAAAGATTAGTCTCAACAAACGTAGACTACAGAGGAAAGGATGCAGTTACAGCTGGGTGGATACAGACAGAAACCGCCCAGTAGAATATAAAAGGGAGGCCACTTGTTTCTCTAAGCTGTGACTTAAATGTGTTCAGCTAACTATTCTGAGGATGTCCCCAAAATAGTGTAGATTTTGTTACTCATAAGAAATTTCCCACTGTTATTCATATCACACTTACAATTTATAAAGGGATATTTCATACATATCATCTAACCTCAGAACCCTGTTGATACAGTATTAATGGGAATCTCTTTTCAGATGAGGAATATAAAACTAAGAAAAGAAAAATGACCCAGACCACATAGCCAGTAGATGGCAGTGCTCAACTCTGACACCAAAGACTACATTTTTTTGCTCCAGTCCAAGTTCATTTCACCTTCCTGCTGCTGCTGCTGCTAAAGTCCCTTCAGTCGTGTCCAACTCTGTGCGACCCCATAGACGGCAGCCCACCAGGCTCCACCGTCCCTGGGATTCTCCAGGCAAGAACACTGGAGTGAGTTGCCATTTCCTTCTCCAATGCATGAAAGTGAAAAGTGAAAGTGAAGTCACTGAGCTGTGTCCAACTCTCAGCAACCCCATGGACTGCAGCCTACCAGGCTCCTCTGTTCATGGGATTTTCCAGGCAAGAGTACTGGAGTGGGGTGCCATTGCCTTCTAATCCCCTCATTTTGCCCTTGTTAAGTAAATCCTGTGTAGAGTCATATTTGGCTATTATAGAACATTCTATGCTATTATATGCTATAAAGCATGCAAACTATTAGCAGATTGAGAGCTCTAATCTGTGTAGCCCAAGCATGACTGTTCAAGATCTTTTAATACCAAAGGTATTATTCACCAAAAGATATTGTTACCTTTAACTAGAACTAGTAGAGAAAGGGAAATTACAGTGAAACTATTCTGAGATAATTAGTAAAATGTCAGGGACAGATGGACTTGAAACTATGGGGGGAAACTGTATGTTCTACTGATCACACATTGGCAAAACCTGCTTCCTGATTGGAAAACTCTACTTGTCATTTTTTTCTGCTTTTTATTTAAGAAATTAGCTGGCTTGCTTTTGCAAGTTTTTGTAGTCTGTGTCTTTCCCTCTTTATCACCTCTGGCTATGCACATTTCAGTTAGATTTTCTTAGTACGTTAAAAAAGGAAGACTAGGAAATGAATTCTACTCTGCTTGGAAGCAGTATCAATAGAAATGATTGTTGTATGAACCACTAAGGGAAAAACCAGGTTCTGTTCAGAAGATAATGGATGCTATAGCTCCTATCTTTGAAATGTCATAGTTTAAAATGATAACAATTACAATTATACTCTCATTTATTGGGAAGCCACTACCTCTTAATTCACAAGAACTGACCCCGTCCATCGAAATGACACATGATAGGCAGTGAAGAAATAAAGATTGAGTTAATGGCAGGCAGAAGAGATAGTAGAGAAAACCGACCCAAAAGAAAGACAGCTATGTGCTAGCCAAGTAAACTTGGGTAGGTCATACATTGAAATGGGGCTCCAGTTCTTCATCTGCAAAACAGTGGAGTTTAAACAGAAAACCTCTCAAGTGTGTGTTAACCATAAGATTCTAAATCGGGTGTTTAGCAGATGAATATTTAAGAAATCTTCATTAATAACAGCTTATTATGCAAAATGGCATGGTGAATTGCACTACTCACTAATTTATCTAATTTTGTTTCAGGGCCCATTTATATCTTAACAGTGTTTGAAAATAATATTTATTTTCTGTTGCAAATATTCTTTAGTTTGGACCTTTAATCGTTAGAGGAATCTTCCTTTTTTATTCTAGCAGTTTGTTTACTTCCTGAATATTTTATTGTTCTCTCTATTGAAGTTTAATTATTCACTGATTAACAAAATAATTTGTAATTTATTACAAATTGCTAATTTACAAATCATTCATTACCTGATAATTGTTTAATTATCTTTAAATTAGTGCTCATTAATTTGCTCAATAAACATTTGCTGATCAATTACTAGATGGCCAGCACTAGCAGAATGGAGACACAAGCTTGTAGTGGGAAGAAAGCTGGGCTCCTTTAGAGAAAGAATTTAGTGTCTGTGGTTTTCTGGAGTACTGGATCTTCTTCCATGCAAACACCTATATTCACAACATCTCCTATTAACCTAATTCCTTTAGCTTCATTTAGGGAAAAAAATCCCTAGAAAGATGACATTTAGAAACTTATCTGCTGCAGTTCATTTCTGAGATTGGTCGAAGGAAAACACCTTTGATAATCCAGAAGACTTTGAAAAATCAAAATGCATGAAGTTAATGGAATCATCAAAATTATATTTGTGTACTATATAATCCTCTGGAAAAGGGCATGGCAATCCATTCCACTATTCTTGCCTGGAGAATTCCATGGACAGAGGAACTTGGTAGGCTAATACACAGGTTTTTACTCTTCAAATAACTATAGATGTGAGCTGGGCTTGAGGGATGAAAAAGATGGGATGGATGAAAAACAGATTTTGAGGGGGGAAAAAAATGTGAAAAGTTAATGGGGTTAGATGAGGTTGAAGGATTATTCCCTGATTCCATTGTGTTAGTTTTCCCAGGTGGTACTAGTCAGGCTAACCAACCCAAGATGAATGAAACTGTAAACCACAAAATGGTTCGATTTTTCTCACATAGGACAATTCCTTCGATCTGGAATTTTGGCAGCTGCAACATTCAGTTCAACAGCCTAAATGTTATTTTAGATGAAACCATGTCTTTGTCCTTTGATTCTGCCCAAGTTTAAAGATTTCCTTGATTCCAGCTGATTCCCTGGGGCATGTTAGAGATAGACTGAAGTAAAAGCCTAGTGTCATTGATTACTCTTTGCCAGAATTTGAGTAACATGCCCTGAATAAAACATTTAATGCCTCTTGGCCTAAATTCTTTACTGGATCTGATTAACTTCTGACAATTATGGTTAATAAGAATAGGTAACACAGTTAATAAGATTATGAAGCTCAACACTTCATACCACATTTTCTCTGTGTCTTTCCCTACACCCAGCATTTAATGCCATCTTACTGGGACTTAGATGGACAATGCATATTGCAAACTGCCTCCCTGCTTTCACTTCAGTAGAAACTATTAAACTATTATTGGCACTGAGCTGCCCTGATATGATAGAAAGAAAACCCTATTCTCCTCTTAGAATCCTGAAATTTAGGTCTGTCTTCATTGTGTTGAGGGAAATGTCTCCAAAAACTTTAAAAGTAAGAAGGAAAACCACACTCGATAAATGCAAACGTAGAGACAGGGTTAATGGAAGATCTCTGAGTCACCTGAGGCCCCAGGCATTGTTAGTCTGATAAAGCCCTCTTAGTTCTAGCATGAAATGGGCAGATTCTGATTTGTGAGTTGCCACTTCTACTGTGCAGCTTGCCCTGGAGGTTTACTTCTTTGTCTTATGTGGGCAGATTGGTTAGAGCATTCTTAAAACATACTTGGGAAAGGAGCCTGTTGATCCTAGAGAAGAATGCTTACTGAAGATCTGAGGCTACCACAAAATTGCTTCATTCCTTCTAAGTCTTTCAAAACCTTCCAGGAGTTGCCTTTATGGTGTGCTTCTCTAACGGCTCAGCAGTAAAGAATCCACCTGCAGGGCAGGGGACATGGGTTCTATCCCTGGGTTGGGAAGATCCCTTGGAGAAGGAAATGACAACCCACTCAAGTATTCTTGCCTGGGAAATCCCATAAACAGAGGAGCCTGACTGGCTACAGTCCATGGCGTCTCCAAGAGTCAGACACAACTTAGAGACTAAACAACCACCACATCTTGAACCAAAAGCAGACTTTCCAAATTCTCATTCAGCCAAATAGAATGTTTTCCAGTTAATTGTAGCTATTTATCAAGAAGTGTATTTTCTTCCTCATGTCATTCTCAGAACCCAAAGCAACTAATCATTGGTAACAGTCTACACACAGAAAAGTGCTACTTTAGAACAGCGTCATCTTCATTTTTATAGTGGTATTTTCTCAAGTTTGTCGAAGGAGATGGGTCTTGGCTGGTGACAGGAGGTACTCTTGTGTTATATATATTTGTTGTTCAGTCACTAAGTCATGTCCGACTCTTTGTGACCCCATGGACTACAGTACGCCAGGCTTCCCTATCCTTCATTATCTTCCAAAGCTTGCTCAAACTCATGTCAATTGAATCAGTGATGCCATCTAACCATCTCATCCTCTGTCACCCCCTTCTCTTCCTGCTCTCAATCTTTCCCAGCATCAGGGTCTTTTCCAGTGAGTTGGCTCTCCATATAAGGTGGCCAAAGTATTTGTCTTATTTCACTTTGGAGATACCAGTGAAACAATAAAATGTCTTGCGTGGAAGCCAAAAAAGAACTTTGAAACCTTTTGTAAATAGTCTTTTTCAGACATGTTTGTCAAGAATTTTTTTGTTTTCTCCTAAAGGAGTGCGTAGCCGTTTCTTCTGAAAGACAAGAGCTGGTGATGGAATCTTTCAGCTGAACTTTGCAGTTGGCCATGTAATTTTTCAGTTGAATTGTGCAGTTGTTTTGAGCTCCTCAAGGGGGAGCTTCCACACAAGTTAACTGTGGTAAGCTCATGAGTTCCTCTTGACTTTTGGTAGGTAGCTCCTTTTACCTCCACTTAGTCCTGGTAGGAGTCTCCCTTTGATATGCAAGTTTTTCTGTTTTAATTGACATAAAGGAAGTGACATACAGCCAATGTGACATACAGCCAATGATAGAAGTTTTTAAAACTTCTATCAAATTGTGAATTAATTTAGTCGTAAATTAATTGGCTTCAATGTTAAGTGCCCTACGGTACGTAGGACACACATACCTTACAAGCGTGGTCAGTCTTGGCCCAAACTGGCTCAAGAAAGCAATGACAACTGAGTCTTAGACATGTACTTTTAATTAGAAAATTTTCTATAGGATTATTCAAACCTGTCATTTCATACTGCCATATAAGTGATGCCTTCTTTTTATGGTTAATATGAAAGGGATTACTCTCATTCTTTAGTAGATCTCAGGAGTTATTCCTCACCCCACCTCCAAACCCTGTCCCTTCAACACAGATCTATTTCAGTGTGGATTATGTTTTTATTCTCATTTTTAATACCTGAATATAAGGACTGGGTAAATCCCACAGAGACTCCTTTTTCAAAAATAAGAGGAAAGATAAATTAGTAACTTCGTTTAACCTCTACTTAGAGTTGAAATAGATAGGGTATAGAGAAAACTTAATTTTTCTCCAAACAGATGCAGAAAGGTTATTTCCTCTTGCTCCTTTTTTTTTTTTTTAATGAAAAAAAATTGAGATATAACACACTGTCCCTAAACTGTGATTTTTGGTGGGTGATTGTTTGCTCTAATTCAGCCTCCCCTTTTCTTCTGAGGCAATTTCCCTGGGGAGAAAGTTGAGACAGAAGACGCAGAGTAGCACTTCTCTTTAGGATTTTTGGAAATATAATGCCCTTTTGTGAAAAATACAATCATTTAGAGGGAAATGATTCTTCTGTTTTAACTCGGAATACAGTGAGAGGATTTCTGTAGAATATAAATATTTGTAAATGCTTTCTATAAGCAGGCTTTAACCAAACACCTGGTAAATGTTGCACAGTTTGTTAATGACTTTCAAACCCTCCAAGTTGGGAAATACAACTATGCCATTATGAGCAGTCATTTGGCAGATAGTTAAGCCTGACAACAATTGTTTCTTACCTTTTTGCCCATAAAGCCTCTGAATCACTGAAAACTTTCAAGATTTCAGATTTCCCTCCCACCCCACAACCCCTGACCAAATTGCTCAATTATCTTCCATAAAGTATTCTATTATTCTTTCAAATTTGAAGTTATAAAAAATGACTCTAAGCAATGTTATAAAATATACATTACACTGTTTCTAGCTGTCTAAGACCCTTTCAAAAGCTGTGGCGCTTTCTTTGCTCTCTTCCTGTATTCATTTAACACCTATTGCATGCATGAAACTAGATTATGTGCTGGAGGCTGGGGAGAAGGGTGAGAAGCAGCAGGACACAAGATACCACCCTCAGAGATCCTAAAGTACTTTTGAGTTTCAGTCTCCCTACCTGTGAGTTAAGTAACATCACGAAGCAATATACAGGTAACTGTCAAGAAGATGGTACAGAAGGTGAATTCTCTAGGAATCCAGAGGTGAAGCTGTGGTGGGATGGAGTGGACTAAATTGATTCTAGAGTTCCAGAATTTAAGCTAGACTGTTAAGAATATGTAGGATTAGGAGAGCCAGAAAAGGGGGAAAAGAGCATCATCAGAAAAAAATAATAGTTTGAATATGCCAAGTGTTTTAGGGACAGTGCACAAAACTGAAAGTTTAGAAACAGAGTGGTTTTTATTAGGAAAGTGCCTTGAAATAAAAATCCTTGTTGTATTGATTCTGTATTGCTATTAAAGGTACATAATACACACGTACCCTCTCAAGGGGTGGGTTACGACAAATATTTATTGAGCTCACAAGTTCACAGCCTAGTGATTTAGGGTGGATTTGATGAGTGGTCCTTCCGGGCTTGGCTGGGCTCATCCACTTGTCTGTGAGCCAGTTGGCTGTTGGTTTGTGTGGAACAGACTTAACCAGGATGACAGGGACAAATGGAGCCTCTGCCCTGCTGCCATGCCTCTCACCTGCCAGCAGGCTGGCCTGGGCACATCTTCTCATGGCAGTGATGGAGGTGCAAGAGAAGAGAACCCCAATCTTACAAATGTTATCCATTCTTCTGCTTGCGAAACAGTTGCTAGCATTCCCTTGACCAAAACAAGTCACAGGGCCACCCCCTCCCACCCCACTATGCAGTGTATCCTAGATATACACAGCGAACTGTTGCAGTTATCTATTGTTGCTCAACGAAATATTCTAAAACTTAGTCGCTTAAACACAATTTATTAGACTTGACAGGTTCTGTGGATTAAGAATTCAGGGAGAGCTTAGCTGACCTAGTCTTTGATCGTTATGATGTCAGTGGTATTCATCTGGTAGATAGACTGTTCTGGATGATCCAGGGCAGCTTTGCTCATATGCCTGATGTCTTGGCTAGAAGTCTGGGCTCAGCTGGACTTTTAATTGTACTTTGTTCCAGCTTGATGAGGTCTGAGGGAGACTTAAAATCCTTTCATGGTGCAAGCTTTTCCCACAGTCAGCCTCCCAAAAGAGCTAGGGCAGGAACCACATGGCCTTTTCTGACCACACAGTAAGCTCTGCTGAGCTCAGTAGGTCAGAGCAGACACAGCACCTCCCAGATTCCAGGAGCGGGGACACAGCCTTTATGGGAAGAATATGAAAGAATTTGCAGACATGTTTGGAAACCACCATGGTTATTCCACAAACAACAAATTATCTACATTTTTCCCATGTGTGAATTATACTCAACTCTCATAAGCCCTTGTGGGTCAGCTGGTAAAGAATCTGCCCACAATATGGGAGACCTAGGTTTGATCCCTGGGTTGGGAAGATCCCCTGGAGAAGGGAAAGGCTACCCACTCCAGTATTCTGGCCTGGAGAATTCCATGGACTGTATAGTTCATGGGGTTGCAAAGAGTTGGACACAACCGAGCGATTTTCACTTTCATTCATAAGCCCTGGGCTTCCCAGGTGGCACTAGGGGTAAAGAACCCACCTGCCAATGCAAGAGACATAAGAGATGTGGATTCAGCCGCTAAGTCAGGAGGAGGGCATGGCAACCAACTCCAGTATTCTTACTTGGAGAATTCCATAGACAGATGAGCCTGGAAGGCTATGGTTCATAAGGTTGGAAAAAAAGTTCAAGAAGTTGGACACAACTGAAGTGACTCAGCGCACATGCAGGCACTCATGAGCCCCACCCATCCGAAGACCCATCCCATTCTGATATCAACCTTAGGCACAAGGTTCAACATCTTATCTAAATCAGGTGTAGCTGAAACCTTCACCTCTTCCTAGAATAGCATATTACTGTTGCTTTTATCTCATAGTGAAGCTAGTAAATGATTTTCATTGAAGTAAAAGTGTCAGCGTCACCATTTCAAGACATTCTTGTCTATTTTGTGTAAGTCACTTGAGTTAAAATAATATGTCATAGTACCCTGACCAGGATCCAGTGGAGTGGAAAATGCTGCTACCTCCCCAAGCCTATGGAATTCCCACTTTTCTGCTGTGAGTACTTTAAATAACCATAATCTTCCGAATAATGGAGCCTTATTTTTTAGGTTAAAAAATTATGAATATGTAGTCTTTTTCTTTGTTGTTGTTGTTTAGTCACTAAGTCATATCTGACTCTTTGTAACCCCATGAACTGTAGCCCACTAGGCTCCTCTGTCCGTGGGATTTTCAGCAACAGCACTGGAGTGGGTTGCCATTTTCTTCTCCAGAGGATCTCCCCAGCCCAAGAATCAAGCCCACCTGCTTGGCAGGTGGGTTCTTTATCATTGAGCCACCTGAGAAGCCCCCACGCCCTAGTGAGTCACCTGGCACACCCCCTAGGGTACAGACATACTATAGTGAAAGCAGTTCCCTTTATCAGAGGACATTCAGTGAACAGAAGTTGCATTAATAAAAGAAAAAGTCTGTCACAAAGTAGGGATGGACACAAAGTTGAAAGAACATGAAATTGCTGTATCTGCGACAGAAAGTAAATTGCAGAAATCTCTGTTTTTTTCCAACAGCTCATTACCTCAGTGATGCAGTCAAAACATTATGGAAGATTGGAACTTATTTTCCTATAAAGTGCATACCCAGTGGAGACTGATTTGAAAAATTAACACTCTGTATCAGTGGAGATGAACAATTTTTCCTCCTTTCTGCACCCTTCCCATTTGTAACTTCTTGGTGTCTTGGGTTTTATGTTTCATAGTAGCCTCATAAATCATTTAATTCTCTTGAACAATTAACTGAGCTAAGTTGGCAATGTTAATATCTTTTTTGTTCTTTTTGAGAATGGAGGCATACTGAGTTGAAATTTCTCACTTAATGCCACCTAGAACATCAGTAACCATGCTGGGATTAAATTTTTTAAATTCTTACTCACGGGCTTTACCTGTGTTGCTTTGAGCCACTATGGCCTTTTGATCTTTGCTTGAAATAAAAGAATTCTTGATGATTAAGTAAGTGGACTTTCTTTTAAGTCAGCAAATAATGAGGCTTTCCAAACTAAAAGCAGTAAGCATAGAAAATCCAATAAGAATACTACTTTATAAAATAGAGTTGCTGCAAAGCAGCCTATTAAGCTGGAAAAAAAAAAAAAGACAGTTGATGACTGAGATTCTTC
This sequence comes from Oryx dammah, assembly GCF_014754425.2. Taxonomy (NCBI): domain Eukaryota; kingdom Metazoa; phylum Chordata; class Mammalia; order Artiodactyla; family Bovidae; genus Oryx; species Oryx dammah. Next base: position 57,762,154 of record NW_024070203.1, read on the forward strand.
AAGAATCCTTTTTTAGGAACGTGGAAGGTGAAAATCTGACTGCCCTGTCTACCTCTAACCCAAGCAGAGTCTGTTGGTTGATTTTAGAGTAGAAAAACTGAAGGCGTTCTCTCCTGTCAACCCCCAGATATTTCTACAAAGCAGAGCCCTTCTAAGAGTGATGGTAGGTAGTGGTTGATAGGGAAGTTTAGGATACTGACAAACTTGGAATAGAAGTGGTATATATTCACACGACTCTTGAGCAGGTCTGAGGATCCAGGTGAGGATGGAAACCATGACTTGGCTTGTAGTGGCTGTGGTCCACACTGGTGCTGCTGCTGCTGCTGCTAAGTTGCTTCAGTTGTGTCCGACTCTGTGCAGCCCCATAGACGGCAGCCCACCGGGCTTGCCCATCCCTGGGATTCTCCAGGCAAGAACACTGGAGTGGGTTGCCATTTCCTTCTCCAATGCATGAAAGTGAAAAGTGAAAGTGAAGTCACTCAGTCATGTCCGACTCTTATCGACCCCATGGACTGCAGCCTACCTGGCTCCTCTGTCCATGGGATTTTCCAGGCAAGAGTCCTGGAGTGGGTTGCCATTGCCTTCTCTGCCGCACTGGTGCAACTTCTCTAAAGTAATGTGTAGGTTAATAAGACAGATGGTTTGTGTGGTCTTTGATTGATGCTTAGTTGGTCTATGATGAATTTGAGGATATTGTCAATGGAGTCTGTATGCAACTAACTATAGAACTCGAGTAAGAAAGTGAACTCACATAGGAATTTATAGATGTGGGGAAAGGAGTAGAGGGCTTTTGAATGTGCATAAGGCTGAAGGATCGGAGAAGGCAATGGCAACCCACTCCATTACTCTTGCCTGGAGAATCCCAGGGATGGGGAAGCCTGGTGGCAGCCATCTATGGGGTTGCACAGAGTCAGACACAGCTGAAGCAACTTAGCAGCAGCAGCAGCAGCAGCAAGGCTGAAGGATAGAATAGCCAGAGGGAGAGGACAGCTGGGCAGAGAGGAGGTTGGTGATGAAGGTTGAACTTGAAGAGCATGAATAATTCACAGTGATACGAAAGTCCAGAGAGTGGCTCTAATGGTGAGTGTCTGAAGTAGGATAATAGTAGGTAGTAGATTCAGTGGTATGGTAGAGAGTAGGATTTGATGGAAAAATTAGTCTGAAATCCATGTGCCATGTTCCTCAAGGTATGTGGGTGATTGAGATGAATGACAACAAGAGAAGTAAAGAAGAAACTGGAGGAGGGTGTAAACACCAAAGGAAAAGGATCTTTTATGAGAGTGGAGTAATAATCAGTGAAGAACTAAAGAGCCTCTTGATGACAGTGAGAGAGGAGAGTGAAAAAGCTGGCTTAAAACTCAGCATTCAAAAAACTAAGATCATGGCATCCGGTCCCATCACTTCATGGTAAATAGAAGGAACAAGAATGGAAACAGTGAGAGACTTTTGGGGCATGGGGGCTCCAAAATCACTGCAGGTGGTGACTGTAGCGATGAAATTAAAAGACGCTTGTTCCTTTTTGTTTCTTTTGGAAGAAAAGCTATGACCAACCTAGCCAGCGTATTAAAAAGCAGAGATATTGCTTTGCCAACAGAGGTCCATCTAGTCAAAGTTATGGTTTTTCCAGTACTCATCTATGGATGTGAGAGTTGGACCATAAAGAAGGCTAATCACAGAAGAACTGATGCTTTTGAACTGTGGTGTTGGAGAAGACTCTTGAGAGTCCCTTGGACCGCAAGGAGATCAAACTGTTCAATCCTAAAGGAAATTAGTCCTTTATATTCATTCAAAGGACTGCTGCTGAAGCTGAAACTCCAATACTTTGACCACCTGATGCAAAGAATTGACTCATTTGAAAAGACCCTGATGCTGGGAAAGATTGAGGGCAGGAGGAGAAGGGAACGGCAGAGGATGAGATGTTTGGGTGGCTCAGTGGACATGAGTTTGAGCAAGCTCTGGGAGTTGGTGACGGACAGGGAAGCCTGGCATGCTGCAGTCCATGCATGGGGTCACAAAGAGTTGGACATGACTGAGCAACTGAACTGAAATGAGAGTAATAATCTGGAGGCAGCAATACAAAAGTCTTGCCAGCAATCACTCAGACCCACCTCACTGCCTGTCCCTCCAGTGGCATTTGTCAGTGAGGCAGGGAGGAAATTCCTAGTTGATTATTTTAAAAATTAGAGAATTTTAAAAATAAAGTTGTGGTTTTTGTTCATACATTGTCCTTCCTAGTGTAATGAATGCAAAAATACAGGGCTGACCTCTCTCTTCTCCCTTCAACATTTTCCCCTCTGAGTTTATTTTATCATTTTGTGATTTATTTTCCTTGTGGAATGCACAGTGTTTATTTTAACCTAATTGCCTTGTAAGAAATATTGGAGCCAGGCATTTCACGGAAGGCCTTGTATATTTTTCTTCTTTAAGACTCTTTTCTCGTCAGAGGGAAATACTTAAATCTGGTTTAATCCAGCTTTATATAACCTAGTTAAACCAACATTCTCCAGCCTCCTGAAATCACTGAACCTTGTAGTATTTACCCATGGAAAACATTTTTTGTGACTGACCATATAGCCAAGACCAAAAAGAAGCCAGCAGGACTTATCTTTTTGCACATGTGATTTCCATCGATTGTTAATATCTATTAACAGGAAATATTTACTCCATCTAGCTTTCTTTATAGTCTGGAACATGCTGGCTGAGAAAGAATGTAATAAAATCTGTGAAGTCATTAGTGACAAAGACCAAAGGGCTTTCAGAATTGTTTTCCAGATTTTCTAATTCTGAGGCAAAGTGGTTTATCTTTTTCTCCCTACCTCCCATCTCTTACTCTTTCTTTTCTCGCTTTCTCTTTCTTTCTTGCTGTTTTTCTGGTGTAACTTACATATAGTCAGCCCACAAATCTTAAATGTACAGCTCAGTACATTTTTACATAGATGCATATATGCTCCCATAAACCTCACTCATCTTAGATTGTTTCTGTCATCCCAGCAGTGTTCCTCTGCTGCCTCCTAGCTATCTTCAGAGTGAACCATTGTTCTGGCCTCTACCATCATACATTAGATTTATTAATTCTTAAAATTCTTTTGTGTCTGGCTTTTTTCACTTAATATTTTCTCTGTGCGGTTCTTCCGTGTTGCTGAGTGTAACTGTAATCTGTTGTTCACTGTTGTGTACGCTCAGTCACTCAGTCATCTCCAACTCTTTTGCAATCCCGTGGACTGTAGCCCGCAAGTCTCCTCTGTCCATGGGATTCTCCAGGCAAGAAGACTGAAGTGGGTTGCCATTTACCTCTCCAGGGGATCTTCCCAACCCAAGGATCAAACCCGTATCACCTGCCACTCCTGCATTGCAGGTGGACTCTTTCCTGCTGAGCCACCATGCATGATATTTAATTGTATGAATATCTCCTAATTTCTCTGTTTCATTGCTTAGAGGCATTGGATAATTTCTAATTTGGGGCTATTTTGAATAAAGCTTCTAAGAATATTCTTGTACATGTATTTTGATAGAAAGAATCACTCATTTCCATGCCAAGAAATGGAATTCCTGGGTCTTTGAGCCTGAATAGATACTCCAAAGTTTTCAAAAGTGATCATTCTAGTTTACACTTTGACAAGTGTTTCATGATAATTCAAGTTTTTTCCACATCCTTGTCAACACTTGTAGTTGTCAGTGCTTTCAATTTTAGCCATCTTAGGAGAGCTGTTGGCCTTTTGACTATGATCAAGTGGTGGCTCAGATGGAAAGCGTCTGTCTACAGTGTGGGAGACCTGGGTTCGATCCCTGGGTTGGGAAGTTCCCTGGAGAAGGAAACGGCAACCCACTCCAGTATTCTGGTCTAGAAAATCCCATGGACGGAGGAGCCTGGTGTCCATGGGGTCACAAAGAGTTGGACACGACTGAGCGACTTCACTTTTTTTTTTTTTTAGGAGAGCTGTAAGAAAAGTTTATTCTTAATCTAAAACTAGGACGATTTTAAGATAAATGAATAAAAGCATAGGTTCAAGCAGAGGGCCATTAATCTTCCAGAGCTTATTGGAGTGCCACAGTCAGAGATTTGTTGAGCTGATGTTTCTCTAAATATAACCTGCAAATCACCTACCTCAACTTTATTCAGGATGATACTCCTGGCTTCAACCCTGATCCACTGAATCAGAATTCCTGTCCTCTAACTGTGTACCAAATGTGTACCAAACTCTCTTAGTAACTTCTATAGATGTTACAGATTGTATGTAAACAACTGCATACAGATTAGAATCACAGAGATCTCAGATGGTAATGTAGAAATTGGGTTAAATCTATGTTGACTGTATTGCAAGGCAAGCAGTTGAGGTACCCAAAAATCAGGACAGCCTCAGAAAATCTCAGCCACCATTGATATCAGATGATCACTCATATCAGATGATCATGTATGGGTAATTTGAATTCTAGAGGGAAAAGAGAATGAGGTCAGGGAAATATTTGAATTTTCTTTGAGAGACAGAGAATTATCAAGAGTTAGTGCAGGCATCAAACCATACATCCAAGGAACTCAGAGAACACAAAACAGGACAAGTACCAAAAATCAATCAGTCAGACAAACAAAACACACTGTGCCAAGGCCTGTCATATTGCTGAAGACCAAATGCAATATGTTATCTGTATTCGAAAGGCGTGTAAACATTTTTGTCATTGATTACACCATGGCTGTTTTAATTCAAGTTATAAGCTTTTGCAAGAGGATGGTGCTGTTGTTGGCTTACCAGTTCAGAGCGTCCCTGCTCCTCTGATTTACTTCCACACTTTATTATATTATGTCATGATAGGCATGTCAGTGCCAGTATTTGAAGTTGACCCATTAAGGTCACACCCTCCAAATATTCACAACTCATTTTTGTAAACTACTTTTGTTGTTGTTTTAAATTTACTAATGGCAGCTCTTACAAGAGCTTGCGTGGCAGGTATTTAGTATATATGTATTATATATCATCTCACTTAATTCTCATTCTCATGACAACTTTATTCAGTTCAGTTCAGTCGCTCAGTCATGTCTGACTCTTTGCGACCCTATGAATCACAGCACGCCAGGCCTCCCTGTCAATCATCAGCTCCGGGAGTTCACTCAAACTTATGTCCATTGAGTCGGTGATGTCCTCCAGCCATCTCATCCTCTGTCATCCCCTTTTCCTCCTGCCCCCAATCCCTCCCAGCATCAGAGTCTTTTCCAGTGAGTCAACTCTTCGCATGAGGTGGCCAAAGTACTGGAGTTTCAGCTTTAGCATCATTCTGTCCAAAGACAACTTTATTAAATAACTATTATTATCCTTTTTAAAAAACACATGTAGAAACTGAGGATAAAAGGACTTAAAATGTTGTTCAAATTGATCAAGCAGATAAGTGAAACAACTAGAATTTAAACCCAGGCGATCTGACTCCAGAACTCCTATTCTTTTTCTTTCCATGTTTATTCAGTTATAATTGGCAAATAAAAATTATACATATTTAAGGTACTTGACTTGATGTCTTGATATATGAGTGGAAACAACTACATTTAACCATTCTGCTATACACATCTTAATTAAAAAACAAAGAAACCACACTTCATTACTGCACACATACACGTAAGAGCGTGTATACATGCAGCATGGATGTATAGCAGACTTTATTCCCCGTTGTTACTAAAAGTTGAGAGCCCGATTTGCTGAACAGGTTAGGACCTATTTTGTCTCTTTACCCTTGTTTTCATTTGCCCTGTTGCAACAGCAGCCTGGTTGAAATGAACAAATCCTTTTGAGCTCTAGAGCTGTGTTACAGGAGTTGGCAGGCTGCGTGGAGATGCAGTGTCTCCTACACGGCAGATGCTGGTCTCATCTCTCCAATGTGTAGAGAGATGCAATAAATCAGGAAAGAGGCTGTGTACCCAATTCCAAGTGCAGGGTGTGTGGGCGGCCTCTCAACAGGGATTCTGATAAATTTTAGAGATTGCTCACCAGCAAGTTCTTTTTACCCCATTTCACTGTTTTCTTGCAGGCTGCTTCTTTTTAAATAACTTGTAGCAACTAGTTCCTACTATCAGTTTTTGTTTGTTTGTTTGTTTGTTTGTTTTAAAGCAGAGGACAACAGTAAAAGACAGACAAGACCAGGCCTTACAAAAAATGTGTCTTTTCAGTGGTCATATGGTGAAATCTAAAGATGCTTAAATTTTTTCGATGATTTTTAGATAATTCTGCTCTGATTATTTGGGTAAATGCTAGCATCTGCTCCTTATTGTTTATGCTTTGTCAGCCCAGGACACCTACTTTCATATCTCCTCTCTCGCCAGTGCACATATACTCAGAAGAATGTTTACTGTGAGCCATTGCTCTTTACTAGAAGGAAAACAGAACGGGAGATTTCTAAGGATTAGGTTACATTCCATAGATGAAAGGTTGGGATTTTACACACAATAATATCCTTCATCCTTTGACCCCTCTGGCTCTTCTGGCTTTAACAGTTCCCTTATGAACCAACCCCTGGACACTGTCAGCGCAGAAACCACACAGAACTCACATCTCTATCTAGAAAACTTTCAAATAAAGTGTTATCTGCTTGATGTTTCAGTGTCATTTCTCCATTTGCCTCTCCTCTGCATCTTACATATTTCTCTCTGATATTTTGATCTATAAGGACTTGCCTTTGATTAAGGGCCCTGCTCTTTAAATGTTCTTTCTCAGTTTCTCCACTTTATCAAAAGATTGGAGGCACCTCTGGTGACCCAACATCCCTGACATATTAAATCAATTGCAAGCTTTGATTTGACAAGCCTCTTCCATTTCTTAATTTCAATGACTTTGTAATACTGAATTATTTCTTTTGGTAGGCATATGATTTTTTCCTCCTCCACCTTCCCTGTGTTGCATAGGTTTTTCACAATTAAAGGCACTGGATTGTTTAGAATCTAATCGTGGACACATGTGCCTTTTTTCTTCTGAAAAGAAGGATATGGAGCTTCATAAATAAGAATATTGGGCTTAAAATATAATTTATAAGGAATAAATACAGGAAATGTAAATCATGCTTAAGAAAGGCTTACTTTCATCTTACAAGCTGGATTGAAAAATCACGTGGCTACATTTGTAAGTGATGAAAAGACAGTCTGAAAATAAAATCTCAAGGTTAAATCTGAAGGCACATTTAGCAGCTATTTGAGCATTCCCAGTGTCCCCAAAAGGTATGTGTGTGTATGTGATCCTATCAATGAATCTCACGGCTTAGTTCATTTAAAAGGTGAATTCTCATCAGGGCTGACTTCTGTGTCCTTATGATTTTTTAACATTTCGGTAATTTAAAGAAAGCCTACAGCTGTAATAATCTGATCCAAAAAATATACAGGACTCTAAATAAAGGAAGCCTGGAAGACTATTGTTTTACTATCAAAAAAAAAAAAATCTGAAAGAACTGTTACAGATTCAAATTTCAACCGTGTCCAGATTTCTTAGCACTGTATGATTAAGGAAGAAATCTAGGAATAGTCACTGCAGACATTTGTGTTCTTTACGTTAGAAGCAAGATGTGAAAATGGTCCAAATGGCTAGCATTGGGATGACATGACAAGGAAGATATAGCCCAAACCAATAGAAATTTGATGCTAGAGTAGAGATATATGGTTTTAGAACTGTCGATTCTGTAAAGTCCTATCTAAGGATAGAATCATCTAATTCATCAGTTTAGACACATTTTGGAGCTATTCTTCACTGTAATAGTGAGGTTGTAACATTTGACATCTTTATGTAGAAGACTTAATTTAACCAATATAGTTTTTGTTGACTCCAAGCTGTTGATGTTATGATAGCAGTGGATTTATCAGGTATAAGATGTTTCTTCAATCTCAGTTCTGTTTTTATGGGCTGATCAGTATTCAGCTCTTCCTTTGACAGAAGCTGTCTCTGGCTTGTGAGTGTGTGTGTTCTCACGGTCACAACATGGTGGAGTGTGTGTGTTGATTTACAGATTTTTGTAGCTGAAAGCATGTATTCTGCAATGCTCCATTAGTCTGCATACAAAGGGAAACATTTCACTTGTAAAAAGCAAGCTCACTTAAGTTGCTGAGAAGGTGTAGCTTCTGCTAGAGTCAAAGGACAATGATACATTTCCCCCATGGCTTTACTGTTTGTGAATTTGACCTGTGTATCCTAGTGTCTCGTGATTTAAGGAAACCCAGTATACAACATCTAAATTTCTAAAATGAGGGATCCTTGAGTCTCTGTCTATTCTTGTTTTTCTCTTGTTAAAGTCACAGCTTTTTACAATAAATTTGCCCAAACCAATGTTCAGTGTGGTATAGGGAATAAAAATATAGGGCTTGACGCTTCCCTGGTGGTCCAGCGGCTAAGAGTCCTCACTCCCATGAAGAGGGACCAGGTTTGATCCCTGGTCAGGGAACTAGATCCCACTTGCTGCAACTCAAGAAACTATAGCATCTAAAACCCAGCTCAGCCAGTTTAATTAATTAGTTTTTTTGAAGTCTTATAGTGCCAGATTTAACCCAAAACATCAATTCTTCTTGCTAGGAGGTCTTTGTCATAATCTTTAACATCTCTGGGCTAAATTTTCTCATCTGAAAAATGAGAGAAGTAATTATGCTTGTATGTAAGACTCGAATGAAATAATTCACATCAAGCATATAACAGATAGATTATACATAGATATTTATGTGTGTATGAAAATATATGTATGTATATGTATATATACATATGTATTTAGGATTTACATAGTGATCAAATACAGAGTGTGCTATTATTACATAGTGCCCACAGTGTTTTATGAAAAAAGGAGACACTTATAAAATCAATAGATAATATACACATACAATTTTTAGCAGCAGATTTATCTTACTAATGAGGTATTGCAGAGGCCACTATTCCTTTTGATCCCCTGCATACACACTTACTTACCATGGAGATGGGTGACCTCAAGGCATCCTGGCTGGGGCAGTGAAGCCCCTGGGCTGGTTTAAACTCAGGCAACATGTCAAGTTTGTTTTGTCAGAGACTCTATCAGGCACCACTTTGCCTAGTGAGTCTGTGTCAGAGCTTGGGGCTTCCCCAGAAAGCAGGCTTAGAGAAGGAGATCTGAGTGTGGGGAGTTTATTGGGTGGTGTCCTACTTCCCACCTGCTAGGAAGCAAAAGATGCAGGATTCAGGCTGCGATTCAGTCATCACAAGACCTCAACCAGCTTTGGAGCGGGGATTGACCTTTGGAATTAATCCAGACCGGGGCAGGGGTACCTGGGGGCTGGACCTTTACTCCTATGCCTTCTTGTTCCCACCCGCCCACCAGTCATTGCTTCTGGGCTGCTCTCAGAAACAGGGTCATGACCTTGAGCAGCATGACTCTTTTCAGCCCAGGACATCACCCAGAAGGGCTTCAAGCAACAGTCACTCCCACCTGGGGAGTTCTTCAGTATCTAAGTGACACGGCATGGAGTCTCCCATCCGTTAGAACCGATCATTGTCAGAAATTGATTTGACCTGAGTTATCTGGTCTCGGCTTTTCTCTTGTTTTTCTTCCTCTATTCTTTCCTTTTCTCCCACCTTTCCATCAACCACTAATTGATGCCCTGCTATGTAGCAAGTATACTCTAATGAGGTCTAGAAATTCATTATTTTTTAAAAGAGATTCTCTTCCTGTTCCAAAGCTTCTGTTCAAATAAAGAGACAAACCAGGAAGCAAAATGGGCAGTGATGATGACCTGTGGAATTGGAAAAATAATCATTCAACATTCTGCTGTCTCTTGCCCTCCATGTGATTATGTCACTAAAATTCTCAAGCCCTGTTTTCCTCATTTTTAAAATAGGGATAGCAATTAAACCTATCCAGAGGACTGTCCCAAAGAATAAATTAAAGAATGAGAAATTATTCACATTTATACCCAGCCCATAATTGTCCACTTGATTTTATTGGTGATGTTTTTATTGTTGGTAATAATGACTATGTCAGAGGTTCACTGACCCATTTCCATGTAACTCCTTCACCTTTATCTGTTGGGTCAAACAGAAGATACCTCACCTAGGTGAGGAGCTCAGTGGTTGAATGACCTGGTGTCTTGGACTCTACCCTTCCATACATTCTGTATGTGAGGGATTCCATGTCTTAAGAACCTTCCATTACAAAATATGCAGTTACCACACCTGGTTGGGCTCCTCAGCATCCATCACAAATGGTCTTGTCTCTTTCTTAAACCACATTCCTTCTGATATCTCGTTCTCCCAGATTTTTTTTTTCCCTGTCTCTAAGCACTCATTTAGCAGTGTGTCCCTGTTGGCCTGTTTTACTAATCTACCCACTTAATGATAGAGGTCCTCAAAGGATCAGCCTTAGCTCCTCTCCTCCGTTGATCTCCCTTTCTCTTTGATGATGGGTTTATATGTCATCTCTATGATCTCGGCTCCCAAGCTAAACTCCAGACCTGACTTCTCTTTGCAGCTCCAGCTTGTACATTTCCACACCCACTTTACTGGTAAATATCTCATAGGCATAGGCAGTTCAGATTTATTCCACATCCTAACCAGAAGTATTAATTTCTCTCTTCTGACTTCTTAACTCAGTATTCTCCATGTCAGTAATTACCCTTTCTTTTATTTTATTAACCACTTTATTTATTTTATTGACCAATCCAGAAACCCAAGATGATCCTTGGCATCTGTTTCTCTCTTGCCTCAAATACCTAATCCATCACCAAATCCTTTTGATTCTACATTCCAAATATCTCCTCTCTTTGCATCTCCATAATCACCTTCTAGTAGAAGCCACCATCATCTATGGACTCAACTAAAGCTCTAGTCTCCCAACTAGCTGCTCTACCTCCAGATGTCACCTAGACCTTTAACTGGGACATTTTTTAATAGCCAAACAGTGAGTTTTTAAATACAAATTGCATCTTGTCACTGCCCTGCTTAAAACTGTATTTTGATTTCCTATCACACTTGGAATACATAGTGGGATCCTTCTCTTGCCTCCAAGACCAAGAATGATCTTAACTTTGTCTGCTTGTCTGTCCTCATCTCAAGCCATTGGTCTCCACCCTCCTCACAAGGCCACCTCCACTCTCTGGCCTTCTTGCCTTTACTGAAAGTAATAGTCTGCGGAGAATATTTGCATATATTTTTTCTTCTGCCTTCAGCCTCTTTCTCTGTACTCTTCACCAGTCTTTCTCATCCTTCAGATCTTAGTGTTCCTCCCTCACTAAATTTCAGCTCTGTGAGTACAGAAACTACTGTATTCACCACTTGTGCCCAGCATCCAGCCTCGTGGCTGCGTTAGATTATTGTTTATTAGCTGAAGGCATGACCTTTCCAGACGCAGTGTGAATGTGAATCAGATGTTTTGGCTCTAATCTCTGCTCTGCTAGTATTAGGCATGTGACTTTGGGCAGGTCTCTTCACTTTTCTGGGCCTGGTTTTTTGTTTCTTCTAACCTTCAAAACTGGGGATGATACCATCTCTTTTCCTTTTCTTACAGGGCCATTAATCCATCAAAACTTTAGTGAACACCTATCAAGTGCTGAGCACTGGAGCTACTCAGTTAAATGAAACTCATATTCTCTTTATAAAGAGTGCAGAATTTGGAAGTGAAGACAGGCATGTGAACAAATTCATGATAATACTATAATATAGTAAGTGTAATGGTAGAAACAAGGCATTCCTTTATGAAATCTCTGTTTTAATAATGAAGAAGTATACTGAGTCCAGTACTGTGCAGTGAGTGCAGCACAGGTGCACTCAGTCATGCCCGACTCTGTGAGACACCATGGACTGTAGCCCGCCAGGCTCCTCTGTCCACAGGATTCTCCAGGCAAGAATACTGGAGTGGGTTGCCATGCCCTCCTTCAGGGGATCTTCCTGACCTAGCTATCGAACCTGTGTCTTTTGCACTGGCAAGTGAATTCTTTACCACTGGCACCACCTGGATTTCCTACCTAATTTAACTTTCACCTAGAAAGCTCAAAGCTGCAAAAGTCAATATTCACATTTTACAGATGAGGAAACTGTGACATAGTCACCTTAAGTAAGCTCCAGTTCATAGGACTAGTGGGTAGAAGCGCAGAGATTCTAACCCAAGCTTTCTACTCAAGTTCAGGTTGCTTTCCTCCCCGCCAAAAAAGAAAATACAACAAAATTAAACTAAGTTATTCCCTTATTGCTAGAAGGATGAGTTAACTAAGGTTTAAATAAAGTATTTTATTGCCAAATGTAAGTCAGAACAAAAAATTTTACCAAAGAATCTCACTTTTTCCTTCAGTTTTTTCCTAGTTTTCTGAGTCTGTTTTTATTATCATTTACAATTGCTTTTATTGGTTATAGCATGTCAGTTAAATGAAACTCATATTCTCTTTATAAAGAGTGCAGAATTTGGACCCACAGTAAGCAAAGTGTTTCCTACAACAATGATTTGAAACTTTTTGAGATCAGATGCCTTGTATGTGGCATTTTGATCCCAAAACACTGGCCCTCATATGAGGCTATTGGATAAAACCCAAGGGGCATTGCTTTGCTTTCTTTCCAAATAATTCTAGAAATGTCTCATTACAGCTTAAAGTTCTTTAAAGGGGGCTCAATTTGAGATTAAATTTATGAGGTACACATCCTGTAATAATGGAATTATAAGAAAGGAAAATAAGGACAGCTAAGTGACTTGAGCCATCAAGCTCAAGTGGCTGAGAGTAACAGTGAGTGAAGGCGTGTACAGTCCAGGTGTTGATGTAATTATCAATTGGCTGTACTGTGTAAGTTGGTTGTATGGTACATTTCACCGTGTAGAGGGGCCACATTGCTCATCAGAGACTCACCTATAGCAAATCCTCAGTCTTAGGACTGGTTGTCGTCATCATCCATGGCTAATTTGCATTGAAACCTCATTGGGGGACTTCCCTAGTGATCCAGTGGCTAAGCTTCTGCACTCCCAATGCAGGGGGCCCTGGTTTAATCCCTGGTCAGGAAACTAGATCCCACATGCGGCAGAAGATCCTGAGTGCTGCAACTGAGATCGAGCACAGTCAAATAAATAAAAATATTTCTTTTAAAAAAAGAAAGACTATTATGTACCAGGCACAGTGCTTTCTTTATATCATCTCATTTAATCTTCATAAATATTCCTATAACAGAGGTGCTGTTATCCCACCCATTAGGAAGGTGGGTAAATGAAGTCTTAAGTCAGATTAAGTAACTTGCTTAAGGTAGCACGGCATGTAATTGGTGGAGATCTGTTTTGCATCCAAGCATCTGACTCCATGGACATGCCCTTGATCATCATAAAGCCTTTGGTCCCTGCTGTCTGAGTCGTCCAGCTCCCCCTTCCCCTGTGCTGCCAGTCTTCAGGGGTGATCTCACTCATCCTAACACGAGCCCTCTCCCTTCTCTTCTCACTCTTTTCTTTCCACCTTCCTCCTGTTCAGCTTTGTAATCCTGCGGATGAGAGAAGGGAGAAAATAAAGCTATCATCCATCCATCCATGTCTCAAGTTCCGTAATCCTTAGCACCAACACTCGCCTGGACTACCAGGGGGCTGTTGCAAGCCTGCAATTGCAAAGTCAGGGTATTGGCACTGTCGACATGGTGAAGCCAGCCAATTCAAATATACAGGAAATTGCAACATGGGACTGGTGGCCTTAGGGTCTACCATGCCCTCCAACTTGAGTTTCCAATGACAAAGTTCATTTTGACTCTGTCCAAATACTATATCACTAGTTTATTAAACACTATTCTGAATGTTAGCAACGGAAAAATGACAAGATGTACCCGTGCTTTAAGTGCCTTTAAGTAGGGGAAAAGACATCTCTGTAACATCACCGGATGTTTTACCTGTAGATTCTCAGGGGAGTCTGGGAGAGGTTAAGACTTTAGCCAACCCTCAAAGCCCGACAGTCAAGAAAGGGATGGGGGGAGGGAAGACATGAGGAAACAGAACCTGTAGGGAGACAGAAATACAAGAAACGTTGCAGAGAATCTGATTGTGCTGCTTATCTTATTCCAGTATAACTTTTAGTGGTGTAATTTGTTGACATCAAATTTTGGACTTTAAGCTTGATGACCTTACTTTTACTCCCTCTGGGAGGACAGAAAGGAACACTATGTACATGTGCATTTTTTATTGTCTCTTCAACATTGAAGCAATGCCAAACAGTATCAGTCAATTTTTATAGTCTTGCTTTCCTCAAATTTTCGTCACTTATCAAACAGAGGAATCTGATTTCACTTTTGTTATTGTCTCAGTTAAACCTCACTTGAAATGTTGTGGTTAGGGGCTTTGAGGGCCATCAAGCCCCAATGCATGGAAATTTTTCCTGGTAGAACTGAACCGGAATCCTTGTTCTTCTAGTTGTATGCTTTGGCATTTAATCTCCATGAGCTTGTTTCTGCATCCTTAAAATGGAGAAAAGAAGGCTTCCTAGTGTGACTTATGGACTCAATGGGGCGATGGATTGAATGTGCCTGACACATAGTAGGTGCTTTCTCAAAAGTATGTTTTGTGTCGGTTTGCCTCCTTATCTGCCCAAGTCCTGTGGAACCTCCGAAGCTGACGATGAGTTTGTCTCTTGGATAAGCATTCTGAGAATCAAGTAGTTGAAAGTGAACATCTACATTAGTGGTTCTCAACCAAGGACAGTTTTGCCCTCCAGCAGACATTTGTCAAAAATCTGAAGACACTTTTGACCACCACAAGTGGGAATAGGTGCTGCTGGCCTCTAGGCTAAACTTCCTGCAGTGCACGGGACAGCCCTACAACAGGGAATTTGTTGTTGATGTTGTTTGGTTGCTCACTTGTGTCCAACTATTTGCAGCTCCATGGACTGTATTCCACCAGGTTCTTCTGTCCATGGGATTTCCCAGGCAAGAACACTGGAGTGAGTTGCCGTTTCCTCCTCCAGGGAATCTTCCCAACCCAGGAATCAAACCCATGTCTCCTGCGCTGCAGCCACGTTCTTTACCACTGAGCCACTGGAAATGCCGAGCCCCAAATGTCAATAGCTCCCAAATAGACAAAGTCAAGCAAACAAGATTCACTGCACTTGCTTGTCATTAATGGCTTTTGAAATCTGGGATGTACGAAGGCAAATTCTCTTTTCCTTTTTACCCCAACATCCTGAGAAAGGATTCCCAGTGTCACCATCGGGAAGTCATTCTTTCAGGGGCTTCCATCATAGTTTTGGAGTGAACTACACCATTCCCTATAGGATCTTACATTTCTTTTGGTCTGTTTCCTAGAAATGGCAATGACAATCTCTATTCTACTGACTTCACTGAGTGCTTAATCAGCACAGCATGGGGCAGAAGGTATCATTTCATCCCCAAATTTACAAGTGAAGAAACTGAGGCCTAGAAAGGTGAGTCATCACAATAGTAACCATGGAGCAAGTAACTGGTCAAGCCAACGCTGACCTTCAATTCCAAACCCAAGACCTCTTTCTTTTCCACCAAAGCTTTCCTAGTAGATTCATGGTTCTTGCTATAGGTTTTTATCACATGGTTGCTTTGTGTGAGGACTTGTGGCAGTCCAGTGAAGACTCTGCACTTCCAATGTGGAGCACCCAGGTTTGATCCCTTGGAGAAGGCAATGGCACCCCACTCCAGTACTCTTGCCTGGAAGACCCCATGGATGGAGGAGCCTGGTGGGCTGCAGTCCATGGGATCACTTGGAGTTGGACACGACTGAGCCACTTCACTTTCACTTTTCACTTTCATGCATTGGAGAAGGAAATGGCAACCCTCTCCAATGTTCTTGCCTGGAGAATCCCAGGGATGGGGGAGCCTGGTGGGCTGCCATCTCTGGGGTCGCACAGAGTCAGACATGACTGAAGCAACTTAGTAGCAGCAGCAGCAGCAGCAGGGAACTAGATCCCGCATGCTGCAACTAATGCCTGGTGCAGCCAAATAGATGTAAAAAAAAAAAAAAAGCTTTGAAACTTTATTAAACATTCCTTTGGCATTGGGTCACTGGTTGGGATGAACCTGTGAAGAGAGACCTGCAAGCCTAGCACCCACCTCTTCAGGCTCTGTACATATCAGATTTATGGCCATGAGTGGAATACCACAGGGGAGGGGAGACTGTCAATATCTCATGTGCTTCCTGGTAATTAATTTTGAAAGATGCCCAATGCACGATGGGTTGCTCACCTAGTGACATTCTATTACCTGAGAATCCCCAAAGCAATGCATATAAACACTGACAAATAAAAGCAAATGCACCAACAGGTCTGGTCTATCTAGCCAAAGCAGAAAAAACCTTGAAGGCGATTTATGATATCATAAATCTTCAACCATAGTCTTGGATAAGTTGATACTATACTTCCTCGCTTGAAAAGTCCGCTCTGAGATACAAGGGAAGTAATTACTGAGTCTTCCCAGGGTCTAAAACAGAATCCCCAAACAACATGTTTTAAGGTTTTCTTAAATTAATTTTTGGAGAGGATTTGGTAACTGTGTGTTCTGCCAACAGCATACAAGGATTTAACCTTTAATTTACTGTTTGGAAGCTGTCTATGCCTTGTTAGAGAGCCGAAAAATAGTGCACAGGCCACATTTTCCCTCTGTTTGAAAAGCACTATAATTTCTTACCTTTGTATTAATATTTTGGCTGGGTATTAGCATTATTTTCATTTCCTCCTTTAAACATCATTGGCACCTGAATCTATTCAACCAAAAACCTAGGTTATCTGAAACAGTCATCTTATCCTGGGATTAAACCACAATGGAAAAGAATATATACAACTAAGTCACTTTGCTATATAGCAGAAACTGACACAAGGCTGTAAATCAATTGTACTTCAGTAAAAAAAATAAATAAATAAAATAAAATAAAATAAATTTTTAAAAAATTAAAAGAGAAAAGTCTTTTTTATCCAAGACTGGTTTGAAAAATCCACATACAGTCCCCGTCAGTATGGTAAATTACTTACAGTGGCCATAGTACAAATGTCCAGTAACCCTTCTCTTCCTCAACACAGGGAAGCGGTCTTTAATTTACTGCTAATCATGCCGAATGTAGCCACGCAAGTGACTGGGCTTGGCAGTGGGCTGTGTTCTCAGGTAGAAATGAGAGGGGACTTACCGGTCTTGGAAGGTTTTGTGCCCCTTCTTGCCAGGAAGTGAGGCAATGGGTTGGCTGACCTCAGAGTCCTGTTCACTGTGGTACTGGTGATTCTCAGTTACCTTTAGGAAATCAGGACCTGGGTTAGCGGTTACCTGAGAAGATAGGTTTGCACTACACATTAGGTTATAAAAATACAAAGAGCCAGTTCAGACTAGTCGTCAGCCACCCTTGGCCTCGTTAGCTGATAATTTAGAATAGGTCCCACAGAATGGAATCTCAGACCCTGGACTCAGTAGAAATCGTAAAGGCAGGGCTGCCTGAATCCCTTTCCACTGCCAACGGGTGGAATGTGGGGACTGTTGCTCTTGTTCAGTTGCTCTCTCATGTCCGACTCTTTGCAGCCCCATGAACTGCAACACGCCTGGCTTCCTGTCCTTCACCATCTCCTGGAGTTTGCTCAAAATCCCCATGTCCATTGATGCCATCCAACCATCTCATCCTTTGCCGTCCCCTTCCTCTCCTGCCTTCAATCTTTCCCAGAATCAGGGTCTTTTCCAATGAGTCAGCTCTTTGCATCAGGTGGCCAAAGTTTTGGAGCTTTGGCTACAGCATCGGTCCTTCCAGTGAATATTCAGGGTTGATTTCTTTTAGGATTGACTGGTTTGATCTCCTTGCTGTCTAAGGGACCCTCAAGAATCTTTTTCAACACTATGTGAGGGAAGAAAGGGTAAAAGTTAGCTATTGAAAGTGGCAAGTTATGTGTCAGATATGACCCATCTACATGCTTTGTTTGGATTATAATATGAGGTGGAGGCAAATTTTAAATTAGGATTTTTCATGAAACTTCTGGATTTTCCATTCCTAGCTTAAAAATAGAAGTAACAACACTCAGCCTGTATTCTAGCATAACAGAAATGTATCAGAATTGCACATTTTAGGGGGGAAAAAGCCAGACTGACCTCCACTGTCATCCACCTGGTCCCAGTTGTCCCATAGAGGGATCCTCTTCACACAGTTGTTATCCTGACAACATTTGAGTCCGTAACCTCTGGTGTAATTGGATAAGGAGGTGAACCCAGGTGCATCTAACATACAGAAGTATGCAGTTGGTCTTAAGGTATATTCCACATAATTTGTAAGGTATCATAATTAAAATACCAAAATTTGCCAATAATTAACTTTTTGAAAATAAGTTACCATAGGTTCTGATTATTCTTCCTCACCTACCTCCTGATGGACTTTCTTGAAATGGTGATAAGCAGGCCAGGACGCAGCTCAACCGAGAATTGCAGATAAGCTTGACTCTGAAAGTCAAGATTCTCTTGAGTACATGTGGTACATGAGGTCAGCTTGCTCCCCACCCTCTCCCCCTCGATATTGACTTTTATCAAGGAGAAACCCAGGAATATCTGACTTCAGGCAGGGCTGTATTCAGGAAATCAAATAATGTTATCTTATCTACCTCCCTCTCTTTCTCTGCTCTCACCACCTCCCTTTCTTCTTTTCAGCTCTTCTCTCTCTGTTGGCTTAATTCTCCAGCATATTCTCTCCATATGGTGGTAGAGACAGCCACTGACAGCAAGTCTAAGCTTATTTTGCCCCTTGGGACATAATCTAAGAAAGACAGAGAACATCCCTCTTTAGAAATCATAATCATTCTAGTAAATGTTATTGGCCCTGTCTGGGTCACACACCCAGCATTAATTTAAGAAATTTGTTCAGTGCCTCCATTGAGCCAGGCTCTAGCTAGGTGATTTAAACTATCTTACATAATGGGAGGTGGGAAGGGATCAGAAAATAACAGGTAAACATAAGAAAATGACGCAGTACTTGAAAAGTCCTGCAGGGACTTTTTAACTTAGTGAAAGCCCTCCCAGGGCTTCCCAGGAGGCACTAGTGGTAAAGAACCTGTCTGCCAAGGCAGCGGACAGAAGAGATGCGGGTTCGATCCCTGGCTCAGAAAAATCCCCTGGAGGAGGGCATAGGAACCCACTCCAGTATTCTTACCTGGAGAATCCCATGGACAGAGGAGCCTGGCAGGCTACTGTCCATAGGGTCACAAAGAGTCAGACACAACAGAAGGGACTTGGCATGCACACCAAAAGCCCGACCAGGTAAGGAGGAACAGCCCTCCCCACCAAAAGCAAAAGATGAGATGTGTTCAATCCCTGGTACAGACATAGACCTATGAGGAAGAAGGGATGAAGCTGTTTCACATCTCCCCTCAAAGACCCCTCATTCCCCTGTCATTCTCCACTGCAAGGTGAGTGGAAGGGTGATCTCAGCCTAGTGCATCGTGAGGTTATTCCCGTGGTCCCACTGCTTGCCTCTAAGTCCTCAGGCGCAGTAATCACTTCCTGACCCTTGCCTTTCCTGCCTGAAAATTGGCAGAAGTGTCAGGCTATGTGAAGAATTCCTGGGTGGCAGTTTACAGAAGTAAAGAGCACAGCCTACATATTTTTGTCTCCTAGATCTGCAGCTTAGTAAATATGTGACCTTTAGCTGTGTTTAGTAGCTTTTAATTGATTATGGATAATAATAGTATCTTCAGAGAGTTGTTGAAAATGAGGTAATCCATGTAAAGCCCTTGGAACAGTGTTTAATGTTGCTATTATTGTGACAGGGAGTGGAAGGAACCAGGGGGAAGCATCCTCAGGCAGCCAGAGAACCATAGTGCCCAGGTAGTACCCACATGGCATCGTCATGGTGGGTCCAGTTGGCAAAGGGCACATGTTTGTATTTATCATTTGATCCTCACAGTCACCTCCTGAAATAGGGTCATTTTTAGCCCTGCTGTAGAGCTGAGGCGATTAAGACTCACATGTGCTCTCCGGAGCCTTTATCTGCACCATTTAGCTCATAATCCCACACTTTTGTGTTTATGCTTCTCTCTTTGTATTGTATCGTTATTCCAGAAATTGTGACTTTGGAGCCATGGTGAAACTGCAGAAACATGGGTTCAGGCTGTGGTCCCTGGCGGTCTGCCCAGTCCCCATCACTCTGTTACTTTGGCCCAGCCAGGACTGGGGTAGAGCCAGGGGCATCCACCTTACATGTCACTTTTACCAGCATCAGATTTGGAGCTAGCCCCATGCGCAAATGGCTGTTTGTTTGGGGAGCTGTTCAGTGACCTCTATTTCTGCAAGAAAAGAGGCCCCGTCATTCCTTCTGCAGGAAAAGTGGCATCCCCTGCTCACTTGTAGGTGCGTCAGGAGTTTCCAGTAGGGTCGGAGCTGAAGCCGCATCCTCGGCCCCCTCCTGTTTACCCTGAAATTCCCATCAGGCCATGCAACATGCAGTCGGTCATCTTTGAAAGCTGTGCCAGGGCTTCTGCTATAGTTCTCTGAACAGAAGATAGGGGTCACCTAATCTAGACACCAGACCAGACACGTGTCTAGACACAAGTCTCCTCCCGTTTCCTGGGTGGTTTTAGTCAAGTACTTTCTCTGAGCCTCATTTCCTCATGGGAAGCACAATGAACCCTTTGCCACACTCAGAACTCTCAGAGGTTCCTTCCAACTTAAAACAGACTGAATAATGGTCATTCAGAGACACAGGTCCTAAGCCCTGGAATCTATGAATGTTACCTTATTAGGAAAGGGACTGGAGAAGGCAGTGGCACCCCACTCCAGTACTCTTGCCTGGAAAATCCCATGGATGGAGGAGCCTGGAAGGCTGCAGTCCGTGGGGTCGCACAGAGTCAGACACGGCTGAGCAACTTCACTTTCACTTTTCACTTTCATGCATTGGAGAAGGAAATGGCAACCCACTCCAATGTTCTTGCCTGGAGAATCCCAGGGACGGGGGAGCCTGGTGGGCTGCCTTCTATGGGGTCGCACAGAGTCAGACACAACTGAAGCGACTTAGCAGCAGTAGCAGCAGGGAAAGGGACTCTTTGTAGATGGGATTATGTTAAGGGTCTTCCCAGGAAGATCTTTTTCCAGGATTATTTAAATGGCCTTAAAGTAAATAACAAGCTTCCCTGATGGCTCAGACGGTAAAGAATCTGTCTTCAATGTGGGAGATCCAGGTTCGATCCCTGCGTCAGAGAAGGGAATGGCAACCCACTCCAGTATTCTTGCTGGAAAATCCCATGGACAGAGGAGCCTGGCAGGCTACAGTCCATGGGGTCGCAAACAGCTGGACATGACTGAGCGACTAATACTCACACACAAAGCAGATCACAGGCCTCCTTATAAGACAGAGGCGGGACGAGATTATACACACAGAAGAGGAAAAGGTAATGTGAAGATAGAGGCAGAGATTAGAACAATGTGGCCACAAGCAAAGGGACCCTGACTGCCAGCAGAAGCTAGAAGCATCAAAGAAGGCATCCTCCCCTACAGCCTCCAGAGGGGGTTGTGGTCCCGCTAACATCTTGATTTCAGCCCAGTGACACCAAAGTTGAACTCTGGCTTCTAAACGATGAGGAGTGAATTCCTATTGTTTGGAACCCTTTATCTGTAATGGTTAGGGCAACTGTGGGAAACTAGGACACCACTCCCCAAGTCTATTGTCACTTTCCCGTTCCTGCTCCCCATCTGCTCAGCAAAGCTTGCAGTCTCACTTGGTGCTTATTGAAAAGCAGAAAAAGGCATTTGTCTTTGGTGAAGCCTGTAGGAGGGCTTCCCTGGTGGCTCAAATAGTAAAGAATCTGCCTGCAATGCAGGAGACCCAGGTTCAATCCCTGGGTCGGGAAGATTCCCTGGAAAAGGGAATGGTTACCCACTCCAGTATTCTTGCCTGGAGAACTCCATGGACAGAGGAGCCTGGTGGGCCACAGTCCGTGGGGTCACAAAGAGTCAGACATGACTGAGCCACTAACACTTTCACGTTCAAGTCTGTAGGAAGGTGAAGTGGTCATTTATTCCCAAGTTCTCTACGCCTTTCAACTTGGCAGGTGTTTCTGTATTCGACCCCAATAAAATGCCACCACCTCCCTCTATTACATTCAATTTCTCATTGTTGATATCCAACAATGACCCTTGCAGCAGAAAAGGCACTTAATTTAACAACCTTGAGATCATCAGTATGTGAGTAAAGAAGACAACATGCATTTAGTGACTCTGAGGACATCGTTCGATAAATATATCTCGATTGTTACTGTGTACCAGCCCATGGGCAACATTGGGGCACGTGTGACGTGGAGAGCCTGACAGGAAAGATTCTTATTCTTATGGAGCTGGTATTGTATTAGCCCACACACATTGCAGCTTCTGTGTAATGCTTAAGCTTCAGTTGGGGCAAAATTCTGATTTTCCAAGATTGCTAGCAGAGCATCAGATCCACGTTTCTGCTGGGTGAACTTCCTCTCGGAATATTCTCTGGCTGGAACTTCTGCAAGGGGTTCTAGGAAACAGTTTTAGCACCCAAGACCACTGTTAGGGTTCAGCAGTACAGACCTTGGCTCATAAGAGGTCCCTCTGATTTCTCTAAATTCCACTAGAATGTGTGTGAGCTTACCTGACCCCAGCCACCTTAGAGCTTTGGGACTGAGGAGAGTATTAAATGAATGAAAACACTGTGGGTAGGAAAGAATATTTTAACTGTCCTCCTTTGTTTAATTCCATACTTTTCATCACTTCTCTAAATCCTAAGTGCTCTCAAAAAAAAATAAGAATAGCACTAATACTACCATGATTTCCTCCCTTTAGGACATCCTCTCTGGGGGTAGTGACTCAACTTCCTGCCCTGAAATGGCACCCCCAGCCATTGGTGACTCAGGTTGAAGCCTGAGTTTATCTCTGATGTCTGCTGTTCTTTCACACCTCACTTGTAGATATCCTAATTCAAAATTCTACTTCTTTTTAAAGTTAATTTTTATATCATTTTTAAAAGACTTTGTTGAATTTGTTACAATATTGCTTCTGTCTTATATTTTGATTTTTTTGGCTATGAGGCTTGGGAGATCTTAGCTCCCCAACCAGGGACTGAACCCGCACCCCTTGCATCAGGAGGTAAAGTCTTAACCGCTGGGCCACCAAGGAAGTCCCTAGAATTCTACTACTTCTTACTATGTCCTTACCTCTACCCTAGAGTGAGGCATCCCCGCTTCCTGTTTTGACAGCCCTGGTCATGTGCTGGTTCTTGCCATTGCTCCTCACTTACTCCCCACTCCCAGTTCATTCCCCACTTAGTAACCCAAGAGAGTCTTTGCATATATGAGATTATGCCCAGTTCATCCCTTACTCAAAACTGTCCCCATTGAGTATAAAGTCAGGAGACCTCACCAAAGCCTGGAAGGCCCTGTGTGATCTGGCCCCTGCCTTCCCTTGGACCTCATTTCCTAGGTTCACTTCTCTTGCCTTCTCTGCCCTAGTGACGCTAGCCTTCCTGACATTCCTCTATTTGCCTCGACCCTTCTTTGTGTTCCAAGGTCACCTCTTGAGAGAGACCCCTTTCTCACCACCTTAACTGCAATAGCACCATCCTTCCAGTAGGGGGCCCTGTCTGCCCTCATACATTGGTTTATGTGTGTTGTCTTCCTTGGGCAGGAGTGGTAAGCTTCCCTGCAGCTCCAATACCCAGAGTAGGGTCAGGCATAGATGGTGCTCAGTAAGTACTTCATAAAGGAAAGAGGTAAAAGGTACAAGAATGATCAATATGAAGGCTTTTAAGCTTCTTCCAACTCCAATCTATGAGTCTGTGAAAGTCCCAACAGTCTGGATCACCAAAATGCCATTTGGTACCAGTTGGAGTATCAGAAAATTTAGGTGATGCTTCCTTTTTGAAATTGGGTTGACTTTTCTCTCTCTCCCCCACTTTAAAAATAATATTTATTTATTTATTTGCATGTGACAGGTCTTAGTGGTGGCATATGGGGTCTAGTTCCCTGCCTGACCTAGGATCAAACCCAGGCGCCATGCATTGAGAATGAAGAGTTTTAGCCACTGGACCACCAAGGAGGTCCTCAGAAGACTTCTCTCTCCTTGATCCCTCCCTGTGTAGGCAACTGACCACAGAGCCATGTGGTCAGTCAAGACTCTGTGAGAAACGGCAGGACTAGAAAGGTCATAATGCTGCTAAGTCACTTCAGTCATGTCCGACTCTGTGGGACACCATAGACGGCAGCCCACCAGGCTCCGCTGTCCCTGGGATTCTCCAGGCAAGAACACTGGAGTGGGTTGCCATATAGCACTGTCTAATTTCTGTCTGTAATAGCAGCCTCCTCATTCATCTAGATGCTGTTTAGTCACTAAGTCATGTCCGACTCTTTGAGACTCCATGGACTATAGCCCTCCAAGATCCTCTGTCTGTGGGATTTCCTAGGCCAGAATACTGGAGTCGGTTGCTATTTCCTTCTCCATGGGATTTTCCTGACCCAATGATCAAACCCGCATCTCATGCTTGGCAGGCAGAATCTTTACCACTGAACCACCAGGGAAACCCATCTACGTGGTTTTTGGATTCTTTAAAAACTCTTGGCTTTATCCAGTGGTCTTGGTCTGATTTACTTACTCTTATTACTTACTCCCTAAGTCCAGGTTAATAACCCGACTCACTGATAGCTCCCTGATAAGACTAGTTTAGCTCACCCAGTCTGGGCTCTCATATTTGCCCTTTCTTAACATTGACACACCTGTAAACATTGATCGTTATCTGCCTTGCATATCAATCTGAAAGCTCCGGGAGTGACCCTGACTGTCTTCTTCCTCATTATCCCCAGAGTGAATAGCAAAGTCACAAGGACACAGTCAGTGCTCAAAAAATGTTTGTTAAATTAACAGTTGGATTTTTATGATAAGCAACAAAAAGTGACAATGTAAATTGCCGAAAAACAAGATATAATTGATGATTGTTGACTCCTTATCACTCCCATGACTCACTCTTGTTTAGACACTATTATTTTGTGATCAGCAGGAGGTGTTTGGTGAGGAGGCTGCCCAGGCATTTGCTCCTGTAAAATTAATGCTTGTCAAGAGTTTTTGGAACCACAGACTTGAATGGTTCCGTAAAAACCATCCAGGGATGTCAGCAAATCAGATTTTGTTCCTAAATTCCTTGGTGTACATATCATGATCTTTTCCAGAAGAAATTTTATCAGGAAATTCTCATATAATTTCCCTTAATCTCTCTCCTGTAGTCTAAGACTTTTATTTTCTTACCAAGGAAGATAAAGCACAACTAAAGTATGGTAGTAAGAATTAGGAAAAACTCTCATGCTTTAACTATTCTTCAGCTTTTCTCAATTTTCCTTTCTATCATTGGAAACAATTAAAAAAAAAATAACAACAGCAAGAACACTTATGGTCTCAGGGTTTGATAGAATAACTTGAACAGCTAAGCATGTAAGAGGTGAAATGTTGATAGGTATAATTGTTTGTACCACATAGTGTGAAATGCACAGACTGTTATAAGAGTTTTGTAACTTATCCATTCAGAACTGATGAGATAACATTCTGATTGGGCTTCTGTATCCACACTTTGACATGTCAGATGCATTAATGGAAATGTTGAAGTTGGAGGTTCTTAGATGGGAGCATCTTTGTTTCTTTGCTTATAAAGAAACTGAGCCATGCACACTAGAATAAAACCCTCCCTTTGACTTCCTAGCACTAATGATGGACCAGCCAGCCTCTCAGGACCAAAGTTCTCCTTTGCCCTATCAACACCTCAGCAGAACGTTCCAGCTTGTGAAACCACAGCCCAAATAATGAGGAACAGAAAGGGAGATATCTACAATCTGCTGGTGGAAGGGATTTGGATAATCTGAATTGTGTGTTTCATTTTTTAACCAGCCATTTTTTCTGGTTGGGGGTGCCCCCTGCTGCACTGGGTAGCATGTGGCGTCTTAGTTTCCCAATCAGGAATCCAACCCAAGCTCCCTGTGTTGGAAAGTGGAGTCTTAACCACTGGATGACCAGGAAAGTCCCCTAGTTTGCCTTAAAAAAAAAAAAAAATGCAATATTCATTGTTGAGTTGAAGGCTTGTATAAAGCACTAGATTCCTGCTATTTGGAGGCCAATAGCCACATAAATGATACCCAAGTCCCATTATGTGTTTTCTGAATGAAATTTCAAGACCAAGGTCTGATAGCAGAATATTTGAAGGCAGGGCTGTCCTAGAAGCCTGGGACTTAGACTTACCACTCCTTAGCTCTCCATCTTGGAGTACGCCAGTGCCCAGAAATTAAAAAAGGAATTGGAAAGGAAATCTAAAGCCATGAGTTGACTTCTCCAAAACATGTTGAGTTCCAGTCACAAGGCCAATTGCTACTGTAAAAAATTACTGCAGACTTAGTGACTTAAAATGACACAAATTTATTATCTTAGAGTTGTAGGAATCAGAAGTCTAAAATAGGTCTTCAGGAGCAGAAATCAAGGAGAAGCCACATTCCTTCTGGAGGGTGTCGGGGAGAATCCATTCTCTTGCCTTTTCCAGCATGTGGAAGCTCAGTTCCTTGGCTCGTGGCCGCATCACTCCAGTGCCTGCTTCTGCTATCACATCTCTCCCCTCTCTGGCTCTCCTGTCTCCCTCTTTCATTTATAAGGACTCACATGATTAGACTGGACCCACATGGATAATGTCAGATACTCTACCATCTCAAGATCGTTAATGAAATCACATTTGCAGTGTCCCTTTGGTCATATAAAGTAACAAACTCACAGGTCCCAGAGATGAGGACAGGGACATCTTTGGCTGAAAGGGCATCAGTCTGCCCATTACAGCAGACAGACACGATTACTTGAGAGCGTGTGTGTGTCTGTGTGCCCCTTGCCTCCTTTCTCCTGGCCGCCATGACCTGCCTGCTCTTGCTAAGCTTCCTCAGGTTCCCCTTCCCCCACCTCTCCTTCCTCTTTCTCGTACAGATTTTATTGAGGCTTCAGACCACCACCCACCTCCACAACCTCCTGCACTCACTTCCTTGCCAGGCACCCGTCCGGAGCCAAATCAGTACTGGTGTGGTCCTCATCAGTTCTCCCCATCAGATGTATCTCTTCCCCCCACTTCTGCCTGGCACATGATGCAAGCACAGTCCAGGTGTGGACCCTTGGTGGGTGGGAAAGTTCCTGTGATTGATTCTGGCCAAAGATTTGTCAGTAACTCCAGGCTGAGCATTTCACTGTTGCTCTGAGACCTTCCAGCACATCTCTTCTTCCTCTGATAACAGTGATCAGCAGTTTTCAAAATAGATGGACTTGCAGTTGACATGAGAATAGGCAGGAAATAAACGTCATTGTAGCCACTGATATTTTGGGCCTACTTGTTACTGCAGCATGGAACCTAACTTACTCTGACTGACGCATTTAGCGAAGATTCAAGGAAGGTAAAGAGAGGCATGAACAGCACAGGTTGCTCCTAACTGTTTCTCCCCATTCACCTATCTCTACTCAGAAGACACTCAGGTTTTGCTATTCCTCAGAAAAAAAAAAATGTCCATTAACCCTACTTTTGGGCTGTTGGATTTCTTTTTCAAGGAGGTAGACAATTTAGTTCCTGAAGTGTATAGCAAAGTGTACCCAAAGACTTACCTTTAATCACTGGTGGACTGTGTCTATTCGTCATCAGTTAAAGTGAAAAAAGACCTGCAAGTCTGGTGACTGGGGGTGTTGAGGAGCACAGGGGGGTGCTGTGACATTTAGCAATAGTCATTCCCTTTATTTCTTATACAAACTCTCCAAGGGAAGTGTGCTTATTCCAGGGCAGGCAGAGTGGAGAGAGTTGGAGAACTTGATAGAAATCACAGTAGCAAGGGAAGCATGCAGGACCCTACCCCCACACCAGAAAAAGAAAGGGATTGAAAGGAATCTGTGCCAGGCTGCCCTGGTAGCTCAGATGGTTAAGAGTCCACCTGCAAAGCAGAAGACCTGGGTTTGATCCCTGGGTTGGGAAGATCCCCTGGAGAAGAGAATGGCTACCTACTCCAGTATTCTTGCCTGGAGAACTCCATGGACAGAGGAGCTGGTGGGCTACAGGCCATGGGGTCTCAAAGAGTCAGACATCACTGAGTGACTTATACTAACCAACACTATTCCAGGCTACCCAGGGCCCAGAGTGTCTTTTCTGAGGGCACTCACACCTGAGGCTCCTTGTTTTGTAGTGTTTTCGATGCCCACGCTCAGCCCTGCTGGACCCTCGCCTTAGACCAGTGATTGAGCTAAGGCATAGCTCCCACCAGGCTTCCCTGGTGGCTCAGTGGTAAAAATTCCACCTGCCAATACTGGAGATGCAAGTTCGATCCCTGGGTCAGGAAGATCCCCTGGAGAAGGAAAAGGCAAGCCACTCCGATATTGGGGAAATGTTACGGACAGAGGAGCCTGGCGAGCTTCAGTCCATGGGGTTGCAAAAAGAGCTAGACACAACTTAGTGACTAAAACAACAGTAGCATAGGTCCCACCAGCCAAAGACGGAACTCCAGCCCAGCACCAGGGGTGCAGCACAGGAGGTGGATGCTTGCCGATGGAACCTGGAACATTAAATGCGTGTTTCACAGAAACATTATTGTAACTTGGTTAATCATTGCTGGAGTTTCCCTATAACCACAGTTAGAGCATCTAACTCTTCAGGCTGCTCATCAGTGGCACGGGTTCCTATAGGCGAGCCTTAGAACCCATCACCCAACAGAGAGCATTGTTTCTATGGAAACCTGCAATCCGTGACCCAAATACCCAGGTTAAAATGTTGCTGTTCTATTTAACTCAATGCGTGGGTCATTTGGGGATTGCCGATAACTAGATAAAAATTGAAGTGCTTTTCTAAATTTGTGGATTTTTTTTTCCATCCTGCCTATCCATTCCTGTCAGTGGGCACAAAGGAGGACCCTCTGTTCTAAAGTGTCTGTGTTTAGATGGAGACTTCTGTTACGGCAAGGTCAGCCCAGAGGAAGACGGAAATCCTTTTCCAGCATTGTTCATCTGCTTTTCCTTTTATTTCTTGAAACCCTGCAGGGCGAGCCCTGCTGAGACTTACAGACAAAAAGCTTGAACGAATGGGGATCGCCCAGGAGAACCTCCGGCAGCTCATCTTGCAACAGGTGCTCCAGCTGAAGGTGCGAGAAGAAGTCAGAAACCTACAGTTACTCACGCAAGGTACCCTGCTGCTGCCTAGTGGGTGGATGCAAGGGGAGGCGGGAGGAAAGAAACCCTTACCATCACGACAGAGGGGAGCTGGGGGAAAAACTGGATTGTTTTGTTTTGGGGTTTTGGGTGTGTGTTTTTTTGCACAATTCTTTCATTAAAAAAAAAAAAAACCTATAAAGATTTAAAGGTCACTCCCCTCCTAAAATTTCTCTTTTTCATAGCTCACTAGGGGGAAGGAGGTATAGATAAATAATGGATAAACAAACAGAATTATCTGAGCTAATTTCAAGGTCTTCCATCATATCCAGCTATAGAGGTTGCACACTGCACAAGCCCCAGAGAGTACCAGTAACACAGATCAGGATGCCGTTGCACCCCCTAGAGTTGCACAGTGTGCAGCTTGCAAAACTGCACAGTGCTGCCCTGCTATTTGAGTCTAACTTCCCATTCTGCAGGGTCCTTGGGATTTGAGTGACACTGTGGTTCATATGGCCATGATAGAAGTGGCATTTTTATTGTGTTTTGCTTTACTTCACTTTTCACTAACTAATGGGAGAAAAACATTTTAGAGGTATGTCTCTGTCCATGTGTGTGTGTGTGTGTATATATATATGTGTGTGTGTGTGTATGTGTGTATAAATACATGTGGGGGCTTCCTAGGTGGCTCAGTGGTAAAGAATCTGCCTGCCAACGCAGGAGATGCAGTTTCCATCCCTGGGTCGGGAAGATCCCCTGGAGAAGGAAATGGCAAACCTACTCTAGTATTCTTGCCTGGGAAATCCCATGGACAGAGGAGCCTGACAGGCTACAGTCCATGGGGTCACAAAAGACTCAGACATGAGTTAACGACTAAACAACAACAACACATATATATGAACATACATATGTATGTATACACACACTTTCTAGAAATTTTGCAAACCCTATTTATCATCTTGAAAAGCAAATAGAATAAAATTTTAAATGCACTATGGAGAATTTAAAACTGGAGTATTGCAACCATATAGTTCTAAAGAAGAATCATTATTAATTTCAATTTGTTGAAAGCGTTTAAAAGCCCTGTAACTGGAAGTGACAGAATAAAGTTGAGTCTTGAAGAAAACTTTAAGGCACGTTATCTGTAAGTTATATGTCTAGGTAAGATCTGGTTGCTATCAACTGCCATCAGCTATAACCCTGTTTTATTTTAATGCTCATTGTACACCATTTTGGATGAAAGGATGATAAAATATGTATTTTTGAGAGCCTTGGGTCTTTTTCAACCTGTAGAATATTGTAATTGCATGCATACTGATATTGAAGAAATCTGGGTCAGCCAAGTTTCATGTTATTGCATTTAGATTAACCCAGTAATAGTCTGTTTGCCTAGAGGAAGTAAAGTACTGCCTGAAAGATGACCGTTCTAGAAGGATAGATACAGACTTCAGGTAATATGGAAATATATTGTTTATTTGGTGTGCATTATCTGCTTTGGTCTCCAGAGACTTTCAGTGGTAAATTTACAGTTAACAGGTACACTAAGTGACTTACATGTGAATCCAACTTAGTGATATACTTTTAAGTTTCTCTTAAGAAGTACAGAGAGATTCAAAGATTTATCAGAGGAATGTCCATTGCAGTGCTAGGTATAAAACTGAGAAATTAAAAACAACCTAGAAGTTCAGCAATACAGGGAGAATCAGATAATTCTACGTAAACTGAGAAGATACAATATAATGGAGTCATTGGAATTATATCTTCAAGGAATATATGACAACATGGGAAAGTACTCAAAGTAATAGGAAGAAGGGGGAAAGGTCACATATAAAATTTCATTTATAATATGAGCCCAATTTTGTAAAGACATATTTTTATATGCACATAGGAAAAGAGTTGAAAATGGTTTAGCCAGTATTTTGATAATGGTTTTCCATGGGGAGTGACACTGTGGGTGATTCTGTTTTCTTTTTATTTTTCTAAAATTTTCCAATCTTCAAGTATAAATCCGTATTACATTTGTAATCAGAAAACACACACCATTTCAGCTCCAGTCACAGTGCCGCCCTGCCCGGTTCTGTTCAGCATCTGGCGTTTCCTCCGCTCTGCTGTTCTCCTCCTGGGGTGAGACACAGAATTGAGACCTGAACTCATCACGTGTACCTTTGGACTTTTCTTTTTTTTTTTTTGCCTCTGCTACTGACAGTCTGCCATGTGTTTGCTTTGCAAAATCATTTTCTACAGCTTTCATTGCCCTAGATGCATAATATATAAGATTTTTCCTGAGATGGTACTCAACTCTATTAAGCTAAATATATGTTTGTGTTCTGGGAAGGTAATGCGGAGTTCAGCCTTTTCGATCCAGTTGTCATTTTCTTTCACTTTGAAAAGCAGTGCCTTTAGAATTCTTTCATTCCATTCCCTTTAGAAGAAGAGATCATGTTCTCTAGCTCTTGGAAATTTTGTCTGCACTCCTATTACTTTTTTTTTTTATTGCTTGTCCTTTCCATGTTAATGTTCAAACTCATTTTATGTCGGATGGCCTTTGAAAATCCATGCCTTATTGAAAGGATGATTTCTTTAAAAAAAGAAAAGGGAAACAGAAATTGACAAGTCATTTTATGATTCATAATAGAAGTTCTAAAATCAGCTAGGGTTGCCTTAAAACATTGTGGGTCTAGGTTTGCTATAATAAGAATTGTAACTCCATTCCACCCAGGTGAACTGAATGACTTAACTTGTATATCATATAAAAATGCACCAGGCAAGTGATAATGTGATTCAGTATTGAATATTTGATCCCTCATCTCTGAAAATATTCATCACTGGAAATAATATACTAGATAGGTATAAACAGATGTCTTAGAACGTTCCTTCGTTTTGGGAAATCCCTGCACTTTCCCTTGAAAGAGTGTAACTCACCTCTCCAGTCTCTAGAGATACACTGTCTTTCTCAGCTCACATGGGACTATGATTCTAGTGTGATGCAATTCATTTTTGTTTTTAAGAAATATTTTCCTACTCACACATTTAAATGAGGATTGTTGCCTTCAAAGGAGCCAGTTTGTGAGGATGATTACTTAATTCACAACTGATTAAGTTTCTTATGTGTTTCCTTCATGCTGTGGAAGACAATTTCAAAACATAAGCTTTAATGGAGTAGCAAAAGTTTAGGAAGAACCTGCGTGTCCACCATTAGGAGGCCAGATAAATACGTTGTGGTACATCCGGGCGATGTGTTCTCCGAAGTTATAAACACGAGATTGAGGACTAATGATATGGAAGGATCTGGAGATGATGAATGAAGTAGAAAAAGCAAGGGGCAGAACAAGGTGGAGAGGGTGCTGCATTTGCAAATGAAAGAGGGAGAAATATGCAAATGTGCTTTATGTGAATAAGGAAATGATACCCAAGAAGCTAATACAGACTCTTACCTGTGGGACAGGGAAGAAGGGAGATACAGGATTTATGCTTCTTAAGTCATTTTGTGTCTTGAAATATGTTCATATTAACTGTTTAAAGAATAAAGTATTTTAAAAGAAACAAGGAGAAACCGTGAATTTCACACAGGCCTGAATTTTAAATCTTGGCCCCAACACTTACTGGTGTGTTATTTCATGGAAGTTACTTAGTCCGTCTGTGTTCCAATTTCCTGATCTCTGAAAAGTGAGATCAGTAAATCTACTCACCTCATAGGGTGTTATGAGAATTAAATGAGCTCAAATATATATGTCTCTCACTCAGTGCAGTGTGACAGTAAGCACAGCACATAGTTGGTGGTCAGTAATAGAAGCCACAAAATTAAATCAACCTCCTTAATTTATATCAAAGCTTTATTTTTATACTATGCTTTATCGAGATAACCTACAGAATATAGAGTTCACAGAATATACAGTTTAACTACTTAAAGTGTAAATTCAGTGATTTTATAGTACAGTCACAGAGTTGTGCACCCATCACCACAATTAATTTTGAAACATTTTCATCACCCCAGAAAGAAATCCAATACCCACTAACAGTCATTCCCCATTTCTTCCCAATGCTCCCCAACCAGCAGCTTTTAAAAACCATTAATCTGTTTTCTATTTGCCTATTCTAGACCTTGCCTATGAATGGAATAATCCAATACGTGGTCTTCTGCAACTGGCTACTTTTACTTAGAATAATGTTCCTAAGGTCCACTCATGTTGTAAGCGTGTGTCAATATTTCATTTTTTTTAATTGCCAAATTGTATTTCATCATATGAATGTACCACATTTGAGTTATTCATTCATCAGTTGGACACTTGGATTGCTTATGAATCTTGGATATTTTCTATAATATTGTTTTGAACATTCTTGTACAACATTTTGTATAGACTTGTTTTCATTTCTCTTGGGTATATACCTGGGCATGGAATCTTAGAGTCATAAGCTACCTCCATGTGTACCCATTACAGGCGCTGCCAGACTGTTTTCCAGAGCAAGCTGGACCCTTTTATATTCCCACAAACAGTCTATGAGGGTCTCAGTTTCTCCACATAGTTGCCGACACTTGTTATTGTATGTCTTTTTTATTATAACCATTCTAATATGTGTAAAGTAGAATGTCACTGTAATATTGATTTGTATTTCCCTGACAGCTAATGATACTGAACACCTTTTCAGTCCTTACTGGCTATTTGTGTATCTTCTCTGGGTAAACATCTATTATAGATCCTTTACTTATTTTATAATTGGATTATTTGTTTTTTTTCCAAGCTTTATCTTGGACCCACCATGTTTCTCCATGCTTGATTACCCACTTTATTTACAAGACCTAAAGCTAAATATTGGGCTGCCATTTCTAAAGAGGAACCCAGTTCTCCAAGAATGAAGTCTTACCCCATTAGAGGCATTCAAAAGAACCTGCCACAAACTTGGAAATCAACTCCAAAATGAAACAAATGAATGGACTCTAAAGATTTCCTCTCAAGGAAACAACATCCTTTTGGATGTAGAAATTATACAGAAATCAGTTACTTCAGTTTGTAATCAGACCTCCAAATTAGATACATCCATCTGAAAGCTCATTCTACCCTGTTTCTAGAGGAAGTAAACTAATAGATAATTAAGGCTAATTTTCTAACTTTTAACTGATGTTTTAAAATTTGCCTGAAACTTTTCTTCTATACCAGTCATTGTCACTTAGCCACCAGGAGCCCCATGACAGTAATATGGCCAAAATCGTCACAAATAGACCAGGAGGGCTCTGGCCTGTCACTGTAGGTTATCTGAGCACAGGAGAGATGAAGTTTCTGCCCTCCTTTTTCTTCCCGCCCCTCTTCTGCATGCTGACCAAAGAGAAAAACTGTAAGGTGCTTTAAAAATGTGTATGGTGGACTCATAGTCATCCACTTATGGGCTCTATCAATGAATTGTGACAAGAATTCCTGAAGCAGCTCATTATCTAAAGCCAAAACCATCCTTCAGCTAAAATGCTGGTTTCTAACTGCCCTGCCTTTATTCACAATGGCCCTGTAACTGCCTGATATTTGCCAGCAACATAATCAGTGTTTGGCCCTGCTTTACTCTCATTCCCTTTGGTGCCTTTGAGGTGCTTCC
Source organism: Oryx dammah (assembly GCF_014754425.2). Taxonomy (NCBI): domain Eukaryota; kingdom Metazoa; phylum Chordata; class Mammalia; order Artiodactyla; family Bovidae; genus Oryx; species Oryx dammah. The sequence goes on from NW_024070203.1 coordinate 57,796,782, forward strand.
TTCCCTCCTGCAGCCTTTTGGTCTTCTGTGGAGTGGCCAGGCTGTTCATCTGGTGGTCTTGCTTGCTTCCACGTTCCTGCAGGAAACTCAACCATATCAGGGCACCTGCAGCTGTCTTTTGTGAAATGCAGTACAGACCAGGAAATAATATCATTATGTTATTTATTATGCTCAATGCATGAGAGACAAGGAAAAAAAGGTGCTTTATGTAATACACAGAGTGGTGCAAATTATTCTGGGATCCACCAAATTAATCTATAATCAAACTTACAGGGGGCACCCTTAGCTCTTTATTACAGGATATTTCTAGGAAGAAAAACACCCAGGGATACTAAAAGCCATTTCTCATATAGCTGATGAGTATTAAATATTTACTATATGCAAAGCAATGCACTAATTGTCACATCAACCCTTGACATTTACCCTAGCATAATCAGTACTGTCGTTAGCTTCAATTTACTTGTGGGGAAACTGAGGTCAGAGAATATAAATAATAGATACAGTTTCGGACAGCTAGTAAAAAGCCTAGTACAGATCTGTCTGACTTGACAGCAAACTGTATCCATTACACTGTATCACCTCTGATCTGTCCAGTGAGTTATTCCTATTTCACAGCAATGATACGAGGATTGCATGAGATTTTATGTGAAAACTATATAGTGCAGTTCATGGCATAGTCTATGAAAGTGGGCTGGCAGACTTATTCTGGGAAGAGCTAGATAGTAAGTATTTTAGTCTTTACAGGCCATAGAATGTCTGTTGTAAAACCCCGCCCCCATCCGTCATGGGAGAGCAACCACAGACAATCTGAAGTGAATGGGGCATAGTAGTGCACCAATAAAACTCTATTTATAAGCACAATTTCTAGTTCATAGTTTGTGGACCCCTGCTTCACAAGGTCAAAAGTGTAAACTTTTAACATCATCATCAAGATTACAGTTTTATTCTTAATATCTTCCCCTTTGAGCTGTAATTGCTTCCCTCAACCTCAGGAACACTGTAGTGTAGAACCACTCCTGCAATGCCCTTTTCAGTGTCTTTCTTGGCTACAGATACATGGATAATATAAAAATGTAACAGTAACTGTGAAGGTTGGGTAAATTTAAGCAGTAGAAAGCGATGTTCCAGCTGGAGGATAAGGCAAATGAAGACAGTAAATGCTGCCAGTCTTCAAAGGCCTTTTTAATTAGTGCCTGCAAAATGAAAAAAAAAAAAAAAATAAGAGTATGATTGTTTACCAAGGCCAGTTATAGCTCATTAAACATTAGTGTTTCCCAAAGGGCTTTTTCCACATTGTCAAAAATATATGTGTTGAATTTTAGTTGAGAATTACATGACCAGATGGACTTGCCCAAAGCTCCATCTTATGGAACAACACAAATTAGAAACACTACTCCCTAAGCCAAGAAGACTTTTCAGAACCATGTGTACAGACTGAGTATTTTAGTCCAGTCACCCCCACAACGATACTTTAGCAACTAAAGTAGGCCATCTGAATTGGAATAGGCCATCTGGTCCACCACCTTGCTTAAAGAAAGGAGTCTTTGTAGAGCACATCAGTAGACTTTTTGAGAAAATTTCCAATCTCATTTTACAATTTTGGGCACCAAGACCCAAAGACGGTTAGAGGATGGTCTGTGGTTACCCAGCTAGTCAGTGGCAAAACTGAAACTAGATCCCAGTTCTCTTAATTCTCAGGCTGGTATTCTTTTTTCTCATTGTTTCTAATAAGGTATAATTTACATACAGTAAAATCACCATTTTTAATGTACAGTTCTGCAAGTTTTAATAAATGCATATGGTTGTATAACAACCACCACCACAGTCAAGATACATAACAGTTTTATAACTCCAGAAAATACTCTCCCTGCTACCCCCATGTTGTCAACGCTTCTCATTACCTCCAGTGTCTGGAAGCCACTGATAGGTTTTCCGTTCTTAGTTTTGCCCTTTCCAGAATGTCGTATCATGGGACTCGTAAAGTCTGGCTTCTTTCACTTCCTCTGATACACTGAAGCTTACCAAAGCTGAGGGCGTGTGTCACTTGTTCATTCACGCTCACTTTTTAGCTTTGAGTTGCATGGATATACCACAGTTATTTATCCAGTCCCCAGGTGAAGGACATCTAGATTGTTTCCAATCTGGGCAAATACTAATAACACTGGTAAGCCTTCACAGTGACTTCTCTGGCAGTCCAGTGGTTAAGAGTTCACCTTGCAGTGCAGGGGGTGTGGGTTCGATCCCTGGTCGGGGAACTAAGATCCCATATGACTTGCGGTGCAGAAAACCAAAACATACCAGCAGAAGTAACGTAAGACATTCAATAAAAACTTTAAAAATGGTCCACATCAAGATAAAATCTTTAAAAAGGATAAATAAAAGCGTGCACATACAGGTTTTTGTATAAACATCCGTTTTCATTCATTAGAAAAGTACCTAGAAGTGATTGCTGGGTTGCATACAACACGTTTAACTTGGTAAGAACTGCTAGGCCAATATTCTTAGGATAATCAACACAGAACAGCAGTAGAGACTGACTTTAATACATACAAAATATTGGAGGTTTTCTGAAAGTCACTCCATCTCTGCAGATGTCCTCCCTAGCACTTCCTGGAGCCGCTATTACTGTAAGAGGGCCCTGCTTTCCTGGGAGTTCCTAATAAATTGTCTAAGGTAGGTTTAGGTCAAATGTGTTTACAGTTCAGTCATTAATTCAATTCAAAAATTCTAGCATCTATGTCCAGGCAGTAGGGTATGGTTTTCCCCAGTTGTCCCTGAGAAAAGCTTCCTTTGCCTCTTTACTAAGGAATACAGTCTAGTAATATTTGCAGCTCCTAGAAGAGAAAATGAGAATCAGATTCCTTGTCATGTGTACATGAGCTATGTCTGATGGCTCTTTCTGGTATCTCTCAGTTTATTCTATTTAATTTCCAGGCTTCTCCATGTCTAATTTCAGCTGTGTCACTGGTGTTATAAATCGGATGCTCACATAGTCTCTTCATAATTGGCTCTTCTGTATCACCATTGGATAGCATTAAGTTTTTCCTCCTTAGTGCTCATCGATTCCGTGAGTATGACAGTGACCCCTTGGTTCTCCCCTTGGGTTTCTAATGGCTCCTTCTCAGGTGGGTGGCTTGCCGCCTCCCTCTACCACTCCCCAAATGTTGCTGCCCCCTGGAGGTAAGTCCTCTTGGTTCTTCTCCTTTTGCATGCTATCTAGAGAGCCTCGCCCACTTCCATTGCTTTAACCATCCCCTACTTCAAAGTTACTTTCAAATACATCTTAGACCTCTATGAAGCTTCAGTTCCTTACATTAATATCCTTAAAAGATGTGAACCTCTGATGAGTAGTCCACTGACATCTCAAATTTAAAATATCCAAAGTCAACCCAATTGTCTTTCTCACCAGGTCTCCATCCAGTTCTCCTCCCTATATTTCTTCTCAAGGTTATTAATGCCTTATTCACACCATCACCTGAGTGAAGAAGGCTTGGAGTCACCTGTGCTCCTCCTGTCCCCTCTCCACTCACATGTAATCAGTGAGCAAACCCTCTGAATTCTGTTTGTAAAATGGCTTTCTAGTCAGTCTCTGCCTCACACTCATCCTTGTCACTATGTCAAATCACCTACCTTTGGCCTCTTCCCAGGCCATTAGAATAACCTCTTTCTGCTCTGCTAAGTCACTTCAGTCATGTCCGACTCTGTGTGACCCCATAGATGGCAGCCCACCAGGCTCCCCCGTCCCTGGGATTCTCCAGGCAAGAACACTGGGGTGGGTTGCCATTTCCTTCTCCAATGCATGAAAGTGAAAAATGAAAGTGAAGTTGCTTAGTCATGTCTGACTCTTTGCGACCCCATGGACTGCAGCCTTCCAGGCTCCTCCATCCATGGGATTTTCCAGGCAAGAGTACTGGAGTGGGGTGTCATCACCTTCTCTGTAGAATAACCTACTAGTTATGATTTTGCTCTCTAGTCTCTGCCTTGCTCCATTCATTCTCCTTTAACTTCCAACTTCGGTGGCCAGAATTAATTTAAATATATATCTGATGACATTATTTCCCTCCTAAAAAGAAAACATTTGATGACTCCCAGTTGTGTAAGGAACAAAATCCAAACTCTTTAGTATTCCATAGAAATCCATTATAAAGCTTTTCATAGGTGTGTTAACTTTGGGCAAGTTACTTGTCAGAGATTAAGTTTCCTTAGTTGTAAAAATGGAGACAGAATCTATTTCACTGAGTTGTTATGAATATGGTATAATAAAAAAGACCAAGCCAGGATGAGACATCACCTCTTCTGAGAAGCCTTACCTTATCTCTCAGGTAGAACCAATCACTCTGTCCTCTCTAAGTGCACTGTTCATACTAATAATCTATTCATTACACACTGTCTGTTGAATATCTGTTTGTTCTTCCATCCTGTTCTTCCAATGAGCAACAGGCTCTGTGGTAGACACTAGGGATTAAAGGAGCACCCAGTCTAGCCATAAGGATAGGTTATATGTGCCGTGGCAGAGATGCATAGATGTGCAGTGATGGCACAGAACTGGCACATCTTGGAATAGAGGATAAAGGGAGATTTGCTGAAGGTGTAAGTCTGTCGATAGAAGTTGGAAGTTAATCAAAGGGGAGTGAGTAGGGGAGGGCGGAGACTAGAGAGCAAAGCATAACTAGTAGGTCATTCTAGTGGCCTGGGAAGGGGCCAAAGGGAGGGTGTTTAACACAGTGATAAAGGATGGGGGTGAAGCAGGGACTGACTGGAAAGCCACTTTACAAACAGAATTCAGAGGGTTTGCTCACTGATTACATGTGAGTGCGGAGGGGACAGGAGGAGTACAGGTGACTCAATCTTCTTCACTTAGGTGATCGCGTGAATAAGGCATTAATAACCTTGAGAAGAAATACAGGGAGAAGAGCTTGATCTCAAAGGATGAAAGTTTTGACAGAGGGACGTGAGCTGGCATGAGGCAGGAGTGGAAGCTGGGCCTCGGCGTGGGTGCATGAGGTGTCTTTGTCTCCCCTGCAGACCATGGGCCACCTCGTTTCTCATCTGATGTTGCTGTGCTCTCCTATCTCCCAGCACCGCGTCTCACAGAGAGTGAAGCCTCTGTTTAAATGTGTTTTGCTGATTTAAGTGTAATTGTTGCCCTTTTCTCCTTATTTACCAGCTCTTATTTCATTTTCAATGTCATCTTCTCAAAACAGTGAATACAGTATCATTTTTTAAATGGGTTTGTAATAAAAGAGAGTTGCTACATAGCCATTTTGCATTATCCATGGGCAAAATTGCCCCAAATTGTATTCCTTTGTGCTCTCGTTGTCTTGATTTGATTAGTGCAATGGCAGGGGCTATGGTTCTTAAATGTATGTACCTTTGGTGAGGACTCTGAAATACATAAGCCCCCCCCCCACCGCCCCCACCACATACACTGAGTTGTACCTCATATTTTCAGGTCTTCAGCATTCTCCTCAGTGACACTCAACTGACCATGGAATGAACCTTTTCTCATAAAACCCAGTTGATTGTCCAGGGGCTCACAGCAGGTGAGGACATTGAATGAGTAATGTGATAGGATTGCTCGCGATTTATTCCTCTGTCCCACTGGAGTCTTCCGTTACCTCTTCTTCCTTCAGCGTCGTTTGATCGTGCCCTACCAACCGCATGCCCTTCCCAGTTTCCAAGACAGTCTTTCTTCAACCTGCTGCCTTCTTGGGCTTTACCTTCAACAGATTTTAGGATCTTCACACCCTGTTTCACATAGTCTGCAATTAGGAACATTTCTAATTGTACCAGGTCTTTGTGCCTTCCGAGAAATTCTCCTTGGTATGAGCTTTATGTTTAGTTTCCTAAACACAGACTTCTTTGGGGGATCATTAAGCTCTCACATCAGTTCATCGGTAGGAGTTAGCATAGTGACAAGTGCATCCTGGCTAGTGTCCACTCCCATTTCATTTTCATTCTGAAGTTCACTGTGGCCATTCAAGAAAGTGTTTTGTTTGAGGCTTGAAATGGACCCTTGATTCCAGTCTCTTGTAGTCTTCATGGCTGAAAAATATCTGCTTGTTCTGAGTGCCCCGATGGCCCCTCTAACTAGTAGATGGTGGAACATATCTTTCTAATTTGGACACATTCTACCAGGAATTATTCTTTTCATTACTTCCCTACAACTCCATGTCTAACAGTATCTTTTGCATGGTAAAGAGTTCCCATTAGGAAACCCCCACAGATTCCAAATGCTTCAGGTCTGTCTCTGAAAAAATCATCAACCTTGAAATCCTTTGCCATTGTCCCCTTTGCATTAAATGTTCTAAATGAAATTAAAAATATAGTTGGTGTTTCTTGTTTGGACAATTCAAGATGGCCATGAGATTGCACTGTTATGTCACCTCATGGTTTGAAGAACCTTCAGTGACTGATATTGCAACGAAGGTGATATGTGGGTTTTCCACAACTGACATTGGTCCATTTCTTTGGGGGGGAGTCTGGATCCTGAAATCTGAGCTGTATGGTATTCAACTCTCCTATGGGTTTTTAGAAAGGCACTTGAGAAGGACAATGGCACGTGGACCTCATATGAGAAAATCAAAGCCATTGGTAAGGATGCATGGAGCCATGTTGGATTTTTTTAAGAAGAAAGAGAGAAAATAGGCCATCTAAATGCCTTAGGATTTCTGTCCCTCGTATTATATATGACATATTACTTTTGCTGTGGCTTTTTTCTTTGGGGCAACCAACTCTCAGTGCCTGGAGTTAAGTTCTACAGTGTAGATGTTCAAGGTTCTCCTCACATCCGAGTTTCTACATGCCAGTTCTAGAAGACCCCACATGCATACATGTACTGTGAATGGCCCAGCCTTGTGCTCTGAGAATTAAAACCTTTTGTTCTTCCCTGAAATAGCCCCTCTGTTCTTTGTATCCCTTTTTTGTTTGTTTAACCCTTTATAGTAGCAGTTATACAATCACCCAGTAATTCATCTAAAAGCAAGTTTATTGAGATCCTACCATGTACTCAGCGCTTTATCTATGTGTTAGGGATACAGGGATGAATATGACATTTCTTGACCTTGAAGTCAAGCGAAATAGATATGAGGAGTAACAAAAGTAAATGTAGAATTCTAGGACCTTATAGGAAGGTCATCTGATTTGGAAGGAATGTGTCAGGAAAGATTCCGAGAGTAAGTGCCCTCTGAACTGAACTGGTTGCTATAATTAGCAGAGTGTGTTTATTTTCTCTTTAATCATCAAGCAGATATAAAATTGCTAAGATGATAAGAACTTTGGAGAGGTTATTTACTAACAAATCATTACTACTGAGTGTCTGCTATGTGTCTGCCTTTACTGAGTGTTGGTGAAATTCAGTAGACATGATAGACATGGTTCTCCCATACATGGATTTTGTGTTTTAATGAGGAAAGTGAAGTGAAAAGTGAAAGTGAAGTCGCTCAGTCCTGTCTGACTCTTCGAGATCCCGTGGACTATAGCCTACCAGGCTCCTCCATCCATGGGATTCTCCAGGCAAGAATACTGGAGTAGGCTGCCATTTCCTTCTCCAGAGGATCTTCCCAACCCAGGGATCGAACCCGGGTCTCCCACATTGCAGGCAGACACTTTAACCTCTGAGCCACCAGGGAAGCCTTTTAATGTGGAAGGCACTCATCAAAGAAAGAATCATAGTAACACAACAGGTGATGTGAAAGGGAACCTTAGCTATACTTTGGGGAGGGAATTCCCTGACTCTGAAAGATCAGGAAAACCTCCCTCAAGAAGCTGAGATCTAAAAGAGGAAGAGGCAGTAACTAGGGCAAATGGGAATTGGGAAGGTGTCTCAGGGAGAGGGAATAGCCTGTTCTAATGTCAAGGTTGAAGAGAAAGCTTGGTGCATTCCAGGAACACAAGGAAAGCTAGTATGATTACAGGTGGAGAGAGAGGAAGAAGGGATCAGCCAGCAGGAATCCAGGCTGAAAAGGGACCCAGTCATGAATGTGAATGCCTTGTTTCTTTGAGCCCCTTAAGGAATTTCCAAGTCCCCTTAAGTTCCAAGGAACTCTCAAGACTCTTGAGAGTCCCTTGGACTGCAAGGAGATGAAACCAGTCAATCTAAAGGAAATCAGTCCTGAATATTCATTGGAAGGACTGATGCTGAAGCTGAAACCCCAATACTTCAGCCACTTGATGCGAAGAACTGACTCATTTGAAAAGACCCTGATGCTGAGAAGGATCAATTGAAGGCAGGAGGAGAGGGGGATGACAGAGGATGAGACAGTTGGATGGCATCACTGATTCAATGGACATGAGTTTGAGTAAGCTCTGGGAGTTGGTGATGGACAGGGAAGCCTGGCGTGCTGCAGTCCATGGGTTGCAAAGAGTCAGACACGACTGAGTGACTGAACAGAACAGAAGGAGTTTAGAGACAGTGAGGAGACACTGAAGCGTTTTAGACTGGAGACTGTGCTGATCAGATCTGTATATCAAAAGATGAGAAGAGGCACTGGAGAAGGACGAGACATCCAGTCAGGAAGCTGTTGCATTGATCTGTGCAGGAGATGATGACATCCTGAGCGAGTATGGTGGCAGTGGGGGTGAAGGGGAATCAACTCGAGAGACTAGAGACTTCCTTGGTGGTCCAGTGGCTAAGACTCTGTGCTCTCAATGCAGAGGGCCCAGGTTCAATCCCTGGTCAAGGAACTAGATCCCACATGCCATAACTAACGGTTTGCATGCCACAATTAAAGATCCCACATGCTGTAACAAAGATCAAAGATCCCGTGTGCTGCAACTACAACCCAGCATAACCAAATAAATAATATTTTTTTAAAAAGAAACTCAAGAGACTAGACTACCTGGGATGGTAGATGAAGAACCAGTGGATGAGAGGATTGTACAGTAGCATCATTCTCTCTTCTGCACCCCAGTCTGCTCCCCCAAATCCATGACCTCCCTGTTGCAGAAGTATCTGGGCAGGCTTCTTCAAAATGTAGATTTCAAGACCTTACCCTGAAACTGTCATGTCAGGCTCTCCAGCCCAAGTGTTAGTATTTTAGACAGCTTCACCCCCATATGAGTCTGACACTTATGAAAGGTTGGGGGCACTGTGTAGATTCAGCACACAGAGTATTCCAGGCACTCATCTCTCCTGTAGCATCAGAGTAAACCTCCCTTTGGGCTTAATGAGTCTGCTTGTCATACCCAGCTGAACTCAGAGAGAGGCATCAGCCCTTGGAGTGCAGGAGGGTATCTCACCTTAAAACCCACATGGAATGGAGCCCATCTAACAGATCACCCAGCCTTGTAGGTGTGGTCCCCAAGATCTAAGCGGCCCTTTCTCCACAGTTCTCAGGAGACAGCACCACTGCAATCCCACATCGTGTATTCCCCAGGAGAAATGAAACAAACTCTCCTGGGCAGTCAGTCCTGCAGGGCAAGACAGAAGGTAATTTACAGAGCACCTCTACTATCTCTTGCATGTGACAGGTATCAGGGCAAAGCTATAGTGGTAGGACCTCCAGTAAAGCTACAAGAGAGGAAAAGACAAAGTAAAGTACATGTCTGATCTCCAGCAAGAACACTTTAGGTGTTTATATTGGAAACCAGGGAGGTTTCATCATTTGACAGTCATTTTCAAAATCATGAATACTTAATATTATCATTAGATGCTGTTTTTATTTCAAAGTCACAGGTTACCAATGTTATCACAAAGGGCAAATCTGGAGCTAATACTGATTGTGCACCTATTTGCACATTTGGCATTTTAAATTCCATATTTAGTTCATACAATAACTTTGCAAGGTAGTTGTCATGAAACCCATATTACAGATAAAGAAACTGAGGCCCAGAGAGCTGCAATGCTACACAATTAAAACTAGCAGATGCAAGGATTCTTCAGAGAAACAGAACCAATAGGAGATACATATAAAAGATTATATAGGAGATACAAGCATAGGCGGGGAAAGGGGGGGGCGGTGAATTGGTTAACTGAGTGTCCATTAGGAACTAGCTCTCATGATTATGGGGGCCAAGATCTACAGTCAGAAGGCTGGGGACCCAGGACAGCCACTGGTGTAGTTCCAGTCCAAATATTGGCAGGCTGAAAACCCAAGAAGAGCCAGTGTTACAGTTCAAGTGCAAAGGCCGGGAAACAACCCAGTGTCCCAGTTGAAGTCAAGTCAGGCAGGAGGGGTTCACTTTTACTTGAGGGGGGTATTAACCTTTTTGTTCTGTGCAAATCTTTGACTGATTGGTTGAGGCCCACCCACACTGGAGAGAGCAATCTGCTTTATTCCTCTACCTATTCAAATGTTAATCTCATCCAAAAACACCCTCACAGACACACTCAAAATAACATTTGACAAATATCTGAGCACCCTGTGGCCCAGTCAAGTTGACATGTAAAATTAATCACCCCAGTGGGTAAGATAACTAGTTGTCTCCAAAACCAATGCCCTTTCTTTCCAACCTACCTGCCTGCTGTGAAGTATCTCTTCTTTCAAAGATGCAGTTATTTTTCTTCTATAAAAAAACTCTCAGTACCAATGCACTTTTAAACATTAATGCTTGAGGCTGTTCAAATAAAAGATTTTTCTTAATAGCTTGCTTATCACACCTGGTTATCACTCTCCATCCCCCATTTCCCATGATTTAGGGCTGCTAGGAAAGGGAGGGTGTTATTTTGCTGGACTGTCTCTTGCATACCTGAGATTTGGGAGCACTAAGAAATCAAATTTGTTCATCTCTCAACTTGACATCATAATGAAGCAGAGATGCCAACCTAGCATTTCCTGATGTCCCTCAAATATCCTTAGTAATCTTAATCTTATTAGATCAATGAATGTGAAATTTAAATTGATTGCCAGTTGCCATTTTAATTGATTTAATTGAAATTGATTCGGCATAAAGGAGTGCACAGAAAATTATTAACAGTGACCTCAAAGGTTTCAAGTGTCTACTTCGTAAGAGGTGATGGAGCTTTGATGTTTATATCAGAAGACTCAGTCTTTCCAAGTTATATCAGAGAAGTAAAGCGAATGTTTAGCACTAAAAACCATGGAACATTGAAGAGGTTCGCATACAGAGGGTCTGAAAATATATGAGAAGCATTTGACTACACTTTCCAGTTTGTCCCATTTCTATTATGTTGTTTGGTCGTCATGAGTTCATGTTTACTATAAGCTACATATGTGGGTATTTATTACTGCTAATTATTGGAAAATTTGATTTTTGCCATTTGGGTCCCTAAAATTCAGACCACACTATGGAATGGAGGAATAGATGAAATAATAGCAGGAAGAGTTTCATTGACCTAAAATTGTTTTTGTAATCTTTTTAATTAATTGATCCTCTCTTGAGGCTTGGATATCTGTTTTGCTGCACGAAGAGTTTTACTATAATAATTTTGATCTAGCAGGATTTGACCTTACTTAGGCAAAAATAAATGGCCTCTAATTCTCTGTTTCTAAAAGTTTAGATATGCATTATCTTTTTTGCTTCCTCTTCCCTTTCCCTCTTTTATTCTCCCCAGCTTCTCTCCACTCCCCATTTCTTCACTGGAGACCCCTCTCAGCCTGCAGCAGAACCGTTAGAAATTTATTAATTAAAGACCAGTTTCCTCTTCTTTGCCAGGGATAGTCATTTGTTTTAGAGCTGATTTTGTGCTTTAATTAAATGAACATGTCACTCAGTCAAATGAATCCATTTATATTTATTTATCTAGTTCTTTGGGCTGGACTTTCTTAGCAGGGTCTCGGGCGCATCACATTTGCTCACAGAATGAACTGAAAAGTGTCTCGTGCCAGTTTAAGAGGTTCACAAATGGTTCCTCCTCGCAATAAAAGCTGCATGAACAAAGCTACGATTAGCAAATGTGCGAATGGCTGTTTCCTCAAGCCAAGGTCATCAGAGGAGCCATATTTGATTATGTTTGTGCACACACGTGTGTTCTGCTAGAGCAGGAAAGGAGGATTACCCATCACCACAGTCGCTTCAGACCTTAAGAACGTGTCAGAGGTCATGTTTTGACCATCTGGCCATCTACTGGCCTTTTCAAAATGCTAATGGATGATGCAAAGTTTAGATTCTACCCAATCTTTCCCATCAGATTTTGGGTTAGATTACCTACTGAGTATAGACTGTGTCTAACATTATAATAGACACAGTTTATAATGAGCTTCCCAGGTGGCTCAGTGGTAAGGAATCCACCTGCCAATGGAGGAGATGTGAGTTTGATCCCTAGATGGGGGAAATCTCCTGGAGAAGGAGATGGCAATCCAGTCCAATATTCTTGCCTGGGAAACCCATGGACAGAGGAGCCTGGCACGCTACAGTCCATGAGTTTGTAAAGAGTCAGTCATGACTTAGCACACACACAACATTATAATAGGTGCTTTACGATATGAAAACGGAATGAACATACTTATTCATTCACTAGTTCAACAACTTTTGTTGAGTGCCTATTACGTGTCAGGCTAGGTATTAGGACTCAGTGGTGAATAATACAGTCCTTGAAGTTGGACGAGTAGGCCAGCTGCAGAAGACTCACTAGAGTCTTTCTGGCATGAGAGAATCATGTTCCCTTTCCAGAAGACTGATGCACTGGTTCTTAAGAGTTCTCATCTGCTTTTCCAGAACACATACCAAAGGGGATAAATGTTACCTTAAGTTCTTACCAGGAAGAAACAAGTACAGTTAAAGCAGTTCTCCATCTGATTGAAAGGATGGGAAAGGGTGCTGATGCCCACTTGGCACTAATAGACTTTTATTTAGACTTTCTGGTGATCTCATAGCTACAGATAACGAACTCTTTAATCACCCATCCTTTGTGACAAAAATCCCTATGGGTATAAGGAGTAGCTCTGTGATTAAAAATAACTGTGTCCTTCATGACACATATTGCCATTTTCCCTGCTGAACTATAAACAGGCTTTGACTCCATCTGGAGTCTCAGGGGTTTTGTTTTTTTTAATCTAAAATTGAACACAAAACTGGGTTTAAAGGGCTTGACCATTGAGTTTCCAACAGCTTAACAAGTTACTCCTTAATGGAATAGGCATAATGTTAATCTTGAAGTCATTTGTTTTCTTCTCTGCATCATAATAAGAGCAGAAATTTTGACAACTTGGCAGTTTCTAATGTGAGAGACATTTGGGCTGGAAGTCAGTCTGTTGAATTCAACCAGCACTGGGATTAGGAACTGCAGTACTTGAGTTTCCTCATCCTTAAAATACTCCCTGGTAGATAATAAGTGTTGTGACAGTATAGATAATTGAAATAATTCTTGCTCAGACTCTGGGGAGCCTATTCCATTCAAGCCCTAGGCTTAGAAAGGAAAGGTTGAGAAAGAGTTGACTTCTTTGTCCCTTGATATGGGTGTGGAAAGTGTTGACCGTGGCAGAAATCCTACTGCCCAGGTGAAGAGAAAAAGGTGACTGGGTGTTTACAAAGGTAGGAGAATGGCTTCAGCTTAGGAGCGCCATCCCAGACCCTATAATGTAGCTCATAGAGTATTCAATTGGATAGACATTTACTGAGCACATATTAGATGCTAAATACTGTACCGATTCAAGACAACCCTGCCTTCAAGGATCCTTCAGTCCAGTGAGTGTTTCAAAGACTTAGACTTTTAACTTCTTAGAGTCATATTAAAATTGATCCACAAATCCAGAATCCTTAGTCCCAGGTGAGGCCAGGGTGACTAGCAACAACAGCAATAATCACTATCCTTTATTATATATTTATTATGTATCAGCTCTGTTTTAAACTCTGTTTATACTGTTGTAGCCTTTCAACAACTATGAGACTCTTAAGATGGAAGCTGTTACTTTCCCTGCGTAGTGGATAAAATAACTGAGGCACAGAGAATTGAAGAGACTTGAACCAGGTCCCAGTTTCAGAAGTGACAGGGCAAGGATTTGGACAGGCTTTCTTCGAAGCCCACTCTTAGACACCATCCTAAGTGTGCAGTTTAAACCGTAAAAGGCATGAAAAAAAGACATGCAAGGGAGAGTGTTGGAACTGCAGTTTTTTTTAAAAAATACATCATTGCACGTATAACAATTCAAGTTCTGTAGAAACTCACAATGACTTTTTCTAATAATGCAATACCCTGTGAATATACTTCATCTTTCCTTTGTGCCTTGTTCCATGCCAGGTACTAGAGTTACGGTTCAGAATAGAGCGGAAATAGTCCCTGCCCTAGGTGATTTTATGTTATTTGTATTGGAGTATAATCACTTTACAATGTTGTCTGTGTTTCTGCTGTACAACAAAGGGAATCAGTGATATGTATACATATATCCCCTCTGTCTTGAAACTCCCTCCCAACCCCCCAGCTCCCTGTGTTATTCAGCAGCTTCCCACTAGCTATTGATTTTATATACAGTAGTTAAATATGTGAGTGCTACTCTCCCGATTCATCACACCCTCTCCTAACCCCCACCTTGGGTCCACACATCCATTCTCTCCATCTGCTTCTCTATTCTGCCCCACAAATAGGTTCATCAGTACCATTTTTCTAGGTTCCATATATATGTGCTAATATACGATACTTGTTTTTCTCTTTCTGACTTAACTTCACTCTATATGATAGACTCTAGGCTCATCCACGTCTCTACAAATGACCCAGTTGATTTTAGAACCTCAAAGGGAGGTGGATGTGAGAAAAGAAAGACGGCTGCATGTAAATATAGTCACATCTCATTTAATGCCATCCCCAGCAGCACTGATTCATTATAACTACTTCTTTTAAAAAAAAATTGTTTAGACCTATAACTATCCAATATAGTTACTAACCTGTATCTTATCCATTCTCTAAACTCCCCCACTCTGTAGTCATGCAGTCGGCTGCTAGAGCTCACCTTAGTGTACACTCAGTCCGTGAGCATGGGGCTACTACTCTGGAACATTTTCAACCAATCAGCAATCTTTCTTCATGGTCTAAGTTTACTGTGCTCCTTGCTTATATTTATTCTGCTCTGGCCTCTTTCTACCATTAATTTTGTCATCTGGTGACCAGTTTTGACCATAATGGCATGAAGAAAAGACATGCAAGGGAGAGTGTTGGAACTGCAGTTTAAAAAAGTACATCATTGCACGTATAACAATTCAAGTTTTGTAGAGACTCACATTGACTTTTCCTAATAATGTAAATTTTTATTTGTTTAATTGGAGAATAATTGTTTTACAATAGTGTGTTGATGTAACTATATATATATATATATATATCTCCCCTACCTCTGGAGCCTCCCTCCGACCCCTCCCCTCACATTGACTTTTAAGGTTTCAAATTTGCTTTCTGTAGGGACTCAAATTTGCCTTCAAAGGACCTAATGAAAGCCAATAGGAATATCACAAAGTTGGCCAGTGGTTATTGGAAACAGTCTATGGTGAGAGTTATATGAGACTCAGATTCAGAAGCATGGCCGCCATTGTCCAATACCAGGGAGGCATCTCCAAGGGAGCTGCACTGCCCCCTGCAGCATTGTTCAGGCAGCACATCCCTCTCTGGGGTCCTGCCCACAGGAAATGAGGTGTGTGTATGTGTGTATCTGCCTGTGTGTGTGCTATGAAGTTTCATCAAGGGTAATGAAGAAATCATTGAAAATGTGAAGAGTGGCTCTACGTTAGGCTGGGGAGGAACAATGACATCTAAGTGGTGACAAGAAGGAGAAATAAGGGTTGCTAGGTAGAGTAGAGGAAGAATAAGCAGGCTAATGGGAAAACATGTGCCAAATTTTGGAGCATAATAGAGGTTAGCATTACCTAGAAACTGAATGTAGACCACAGATCAGACCACAGAGCTCATCACAGGGCCCAGACACAGCAGGGGCCCAATCCTGCAGGGCCTCGGAACCACAGTGAGGATCTGGAATAGTGTCTCCATAAGTAAAATGAGAAGCCATTAAAGGATTTTAAGCAGAGGAGCTATGAGGTCTCATTTACATTTGTAGAAGATCACGCTGGCAGCTGTGGGGAAAATGGCTTGGAGAAGGGCGGGATGGAACTGGGAAAGTGGGTGACTTCTGCAGAAATCCAGGTGAGGACAGGCAGGTGATGGTTACAATTCGGGTGGTGGCCACTGAGATGAATGAGACAACAAGGGTGGCTTTGTTTGCAGGTAGGCTCAACAGGACTTGGTGATGGACTGGATGTGACTGAGGGAGATTGCAGAGTGAGTCTGGGTTCCTGTCCTGAGCTGCTAGGTAGGTGGAAGTGCCTGGAAGGGGGAGTGTGAGGCGGAGGACGGACTGAAATGTGAGGAGGTCAGTTTGGAGCTTGTTAAGTCTGAAGCGCCTTTGATACACTTAACAAAGTGGGTGTCTTGAGTGTGGAGCTCCAGTGAAGGATTGGCACAAACCTGTAGGTTTAGGAATCATCAGAATACATGTGTCCAGTATGCTGGGGGAAGGGGGGGGATGCAGTCACTTGACCACAAAGCCTTCCTGACCTTTACTTACAGTAGGTCTTGTTTTATGTCAAATAAGAGAACTGCAGGGGCGTACCCCCAGAATGCCGGGTGTGCTTCCCTGACTGGGTCACCCATCTTGAGTCTCTTCTGATAAAAGTTGTTCAAATGAAGATCAGAAAGGGCTTTGAGAGGGATGAGAGAGGATACTGAGGAGAGAAATCATGGAGTGACATTATGAGGCTGTCCATCATGCCCTGTCCTCGGCCAGCTCCCCACCCCCCACCCCAGCATTACTTCTGTTGATGTAGGATAAAGGATTGCAAAGTGACCCAAAGAATGAACCTCAGAGTCAGAGAATCTAGGTTATGACCCCAGCTCTGTCCCTCGTCACCTAGGAGGCAACGTCAGATCCTCTCTGAAGGTAAGTTTTCTCTGCTGTCGAATGAGAACAAAAATATCTAGCTCACAGGGTTGCTATAGGATTCAAACAGAGTTTTGCAAAGATTTGTCGGAGATCTGAATAAATGGTAGATAGGAAATGAACACACATCTAAGAAGACATTCTTTGCAGAGATGAGTAAAAAGATGAGGTATGTGTTTTATAAGACTGTCCTAATCACTCAAACACTGAATTTCCGTTAAAGTTCAACAACCATCTCAAGCCAATGAGATAAGAGATTGGACATTGTATAGGATATATACACTGCCATTAAATTGCTTCTGACATTGGCCAGCTCTTTGTCAATCAGAATGACAATCATTATTATAGCAGTACCTAAAGACAGGTTTTCATTGTCTGTGCACAAGTCTGGAGAGTGGTTTAGAAGCTTCTAAAGATAGCTATGCATTTGGGTCCTTTTGATGATTTCATTTGGTCAGGATATATAACTTGTTAAAGAATCATTCCTAATGTTTAGAGGTTCTTTATGAGAACATTTTACAAAACATAGAGTTTTTGCCTTTATCATTGCGGGACCAGAAGAATCCCCACCACAACTACCAGCAAACTGTCCATACTCTACCATTGCTATTCCCTAGATTCCACTGTTAATAGTTCTTTGTATGTTAATGTTCCACTGAGAACTAGTCACGGTACTTATTCAGGTCAGCAGGCACATCTGCTAAGCATCTCCTGTGTGCCCAGTGCTGTTTGGACTCAGAGTGAAGATTCTTCCCTGTATTTCACTGACTCTGCAACTCAAAAACAATACAAGAGTATTTATAATTTAATACTCACTGGAGTCATACATGGGGCTTCCCAGGTGGTGCAGTAGTAAAGAATTGGCCTGCCAGTGCAGGAGCTGGAAGAGATACAGGTTTAATTCCTGGATCGGGAAGATCCCCTGGAGTAGGAAATGGCAACCTACTCCAGTATTCTTTCCTGGAGAATCCCATGGACAGAAGAGCTGGGTGGGCTACAGTCCATGGGGTTGCAGAGAGTCGGACCCAACTGAGCACACAGCACAGCAGCACCAGTGGAGTCATGCATAATTAAGTGTTCTAGGATAGCTGTGTCCGATAGAACTTTCTCACATGATGGAAATATTCTAGATTCAATTGCTCACTACAGTAGCTACTGACCACCTGTGGCTATTGAGCATTTGAAATATGGTTACCATGACTCAGGGGCTGAATTTCTAATTTCATTTTAATTTACATGTAAGCATCCATATGTGGCTACTAGCTACCATATTGAACAGTGCAGCTCCAGTAGTTCTAAGGAGAGATGGCTGTGGGCTCCAAGAATTCAGGAAGGAGGTAAGACTCCAGCCTGAGCTTAGAAGTAGGGAGGAAACTGGAGGGCCACTCTATCTGGGGTATCAGCCCTAGCAGAGGCTTTGAGGGAGGGGGAAGTGAGTGCTCAGTGAACATCACAGAGGGAAAAGCATTGAGGGAAATCAGATGAGTGAGACTTTCTGAAAGTGTCAAAGAAGAGGTTCCTGA
This sequence comes from Oryx dammah, assembly GCF_014754425.2. Taxonomy (NCBI): domain Eukaryota; kingdom Metazoa; phylum Chordata; class Mammalia; order Artiodactyla; family Bovidae; genus Oryx; species Oryx dammah. Next base: position 57,815,122 of record NW_024070203.1, read on the forward strand.
GTCTAGACCATTCTTCTATTTTATGTTTGGTATATAAGTATTTCACCTGCGTGAAGCCTCCCATATTTGAAACAGGGGTAACGTAGCATTGATTTTGTTATGCTTTCTATAAATAAAGAAATTCCACAGAGTTATACCACCTAGTATACTAGGTGTTCATTGAAACTTTCAATACATATCAGATGAGAATCTAAAGATAACTAAGCATCTACTGGGACCTCCCGGGTAGTCCAGTGGCTAAGACTCTACACTCCCATTACAGGGGACCCAGGTTCAATCCCTGGTCAGGGAATCAGATTGGGCATGCCACACCTAAGACCCAGCACTGCCAAATAATTTTTAGTTATTTTAAAATAAGCAATTACTTAGCAGAGGTTAAAGGAAACCATGAAGGTGTTTAGTCACCCAGGGGTTAATAGAAGCAGAAGCCAGAAGGAGCAATGGGAGAAACTGTGTTCACAGAGTCTTCAGAGAGCTGTAGCCATGAGAGAGGGGTCAGCTGACTGCAGACTCCATAGCAGAGCGATGTAGCCTGGGCAGAACCATCAATCCAAGCAGGGAGGGAATGAGAGAATAGCCAAACCTCTTACCTGTTGCCTCCTGCTGGTCCCTCACTAGATAAAAACAGCCAGAAGCAAGATGGCATGAGATCACAGGTAATGCAGTCCACAGGGGTCAGCCTCCCAGAGCAGCACTGGGCAGAAAAGGAGAGAATGGATCATGGGGAGGGACAGGGAAAGGAGGCGGAAATAAACAACACTCTCTTTTTTTTAATGTTTAAAATAGTAGTGGCTTAGTGTGTGCTGCTAAAGCAAAAATACCGTAGACTGGGTGACTTAAACAACAAAAATTTATTTCTCATCATTCTGGAGACTGGAAAGTCCAATACCAAGGTGATAGCTGATTCGGTTCCTGGTGAGAACTCTCCTGGCTTGCAGACAGTTTCTTCCTTGCTGCATCCTTGCATAATTGGGGGTAGCAGGTAGCAGTGTTGTAGGTAGCAGAGAGGGGAAAAAAGCAAGCTCTCTCACGGTTCATGTTCAAGGGCACTAATCCCATTCATGAGGGCTCCAGCCTAATGACCTCATTTTTCCTCCCCAAAGCCCCACTTCCTAATACATTCACATTAGGGATTAGAGCTTCAGCATATGAATTTTGGGAAGACACAAATATTTAGTCCATAGCAAACGGTAAAGTAGAAACTATATAAATATCTAATGTGTTGGTTAAACTATGACAAAACCATATAGTTGAATGTGTACAGTGTTGAAATTATATGCAATGACGAGAAAGTTCTCACCAGACATTAAATGAAGAATATGAAAATAACATATGCAGGAAGTTTAAAATGTTATTTTTAGTGTATACACAGTAGATATGTGAGTGTATCTTATAGGGAAAAAAAGAAAACTGGAAAGAAATGCACCAAAATTTTAAGTGGTATCTCTGGATGGTTGCTTGAGGGTGCTTTTTATTTTCTTTGCACCCCTCAGTTTTCCAAATTTTCTAAAGCAACATAGTTACTGAATTTTCCTGACCTGGAACAATGTTTCTGTTATTCTTGATATATCTGCAAGGCTACACTGAGTAGAGAGCAGTGTGACTGAGTTCGTTTTTATCAGCCAGATGGCAACCCATTCCAGTATTCTTGTCATGGGCAGAGGAGCCTGGTGGGCTACCGTCCGTGGGGTTGCACACAGCTAAGCACACATGCATGCACTAGCTCTGCAGTTCACTGGAGTCTCGTTTTGTATCCATTTCTGCAGTGATAACAGTGACCTGAGTTACATTTCTTAGTGTGCTAAAAATGGGATGAGTTCATAAAACACTCATCTTTTAAAACATTCCCCTGAGAAATCCTTAGATCCTGGAGAATGGCCTGATTTCCTATTGATCTTTTTATTGCCTCAATTATTTCCTCAAACATGGTTAGTTAGTTCAGGTCCCCACCTTTCCCCATTGTCTATTATGTTTGGTTTCTGTTTAATATGAATCTTTGGTGGCACTTCCATCATTAAATTGACGGTTGCGTAATGCTGTATTGGCATCTGTAAGAGTGAAGTATATTTCTTAGGCACCATGGAGACAGTGGCCATTTCTTTTTTTTTTTGGAACCACCTGAGCAGAGCCAGTATTTTGTGCTCTTGTAATCTTCATCTTAAACACAGAAATCCATCTGTTTCATTGTTTTATTCTCTCCTGATAACACTTCCTGCTGCTCTCCTCCTGATCTATAATCATCCGACCCTCATGGACTCTAGAAAACTGATTCATCACTAGTGATCTGATGATGACTTCTCATATAAGTTATCGTTTCAGGAAACCCACTCCCTTTCCCTGGTTTGCTTTTTAACTTTCAGCTGCTGCCTACTTATTAATTCTTTGGATGGCTGCTTCAGCAGCTTTGCTCTTGTACTTGCTTGTAGTAGGTATTAATAATAATAAGCAGTTTGTAAGTGTGCACAATGTTGAATGCACATAAGGGTTATTGTTGACAATCCTATTTGTAATCAGTTTTCCCATTAGATGAGTTAGGATTCTTGTGGTTGCAAAGAACAGAAAACCAAAAGTGGCTTAGGTAGAACAACAGGGCTTGGTAATACACATAGGTAAGAAGTCTTTGACTGGGCTTCAGAGCCAAGAGTCAGGAAACAGGGCCTTGGGTAGAAATATTAGGTTGGTCAAAAAGGTCATTCAACTTGTGGACACGGTAGGGGAAGGAGAGGATGGAACAAATTGAGAGAGTAGCGTGGAAACATATGCATTACCTTATGTAAAACAGATAGCCGGTGGGAATTTGCTGGATGATGCAAGAAGCTCAAACCAGCACTGTGACAGCCTAGTTCTTGGGTGGAAGGAGGGAGGGAAGTTCAAAGGGAAGGGAACACAAGTATACCTGTGGCTGATTCCTGTTGATGTATGGCAGAAACCAGCACAATAATTATAAAGCAATTATCCTCCAATCAAAAATAAATACATTTTTAAAAGAAAGCAAAAATAAGCAAACAAAAAGTAGAGAAGTATTAACATCAGTTATCCACATGACTATACCATGCTGCCACTAAAAATTTTCAAAGAAAAAATTATGAGATATTGATAACAATAAAATGCTAAAAATTGAGGATAGAGTAGAAGCAGCATAGAAAAACATATAGATTAGGTACCAAATGTTATATTTCTAATTTGTGTGTGTTTTTAGAAGAAAAAATTATATCGATTAAAAGTCAATGAACTACAAAAAAAATGCAAAAAAAGACTTGAGAATTATTTTTTAAGTATGCCAGATATTAAGAAAATTTGAAAAAAATGTTAAGGAATGTCACTCTTCACTGATTTTTTACTTTGGAAAGTATTTATTTCATAAAACATAGATTAACATGTAATTGGGTTTATTATTTTTAAATGATTTAATAAAAACATTTAATGTTGAAAAAGTCATTCTGGGTTTTCCATAACATCTTACAGAAAAACTGCCATAACCTTTTTGGCCAACTCAATAGAACTATGAACTGGGATCTAGACAATAGCCTGCTCACTCTCTCTTTCTCCTTCTATCTGTCTCTCCTCTCTCTCATTTCTCCTTTTCTATTGACCTTATTTTCTAATCACAGCATCTCTGCAACTCAAGTCACAGAATAACAGACGATGCCTCACTCTTTCAAGTTCACTGTGAGTAAAGCCTTCAGAACTCTCTCAAGTGTCTCCATTTCTCACCTTTCTTCTCCCAATTATCTTCTGCCCCACCCCAACCCAATTCCATATTCCCTGAACAGGAAGTCTGACTCACCCAGCTTTGATCCAGTCAACAACAGCCAACAGTAGGATTGTAATCTGTCTCCCTAGCTGTCTAAAGACATCCCCTGGGGTCCCTGTGAGACGGACAGACACCCTAAAAGGTGCTGACCACAGTTGTTAAGTGGTTGATGCCTTCATTGTACTTACTTTGTAAGTACTCCATTTTACTTACTCAATGACACGGACATAAATTTACCAGATTTAAATCTTTTTTCATTAATATTTAGAGGAAGAAGCATATAGCTACTAAAGATGAAGTCATGGGGGAAAAAGTGAGCTTTAAAGACTTCTTTCCAACATGGCAAGAAAGAACAGGTTGCATTCTTGACATAAGAGATTGTCACACAGAGATGTCAGGGAGGTGATGGGATGTGATTAAAGAGAGTAAAGTAAAAAAAAAAAAAATCAGAACTAGGAATGACAGGAAGAAAAGTAAAAGCGGAAAGGGCTAGCTCTTGAGAAGTGGGCAGGATTCCCATAGCAAATATAGCTATTTTAAGTACCACATTTAAGAATCCAGATACCAATCTATGCATGTTTTACAAAGCTTGCGTCCCAGAAGTAAGAAGATCCATGTTGAGGTAACCAGAATACAATTAGCTCTTCTGTTGTGTGTCCATTGGATTCCCAAATTGAGGCATGTATGTATTCACTCATCTAATAGACATTTGTAGAACACAGGATTCAGAGATAAACAGGCTTTGACCCATCAGATGTTGCTAGACAAGGAGGCCAACACTGGATACTGAAAACAGACAGATCTGTGAATAAATGACTTCATTATTCAACACAGGTTTTTTGGACCTAAATGGTGAGCCAAGCACTGAGGTCAGTGTTAATTAGGAATTGACAGGTATGGATGGCACAGTGAAAGTGTGTGGAATGTTCTGGATCCTGCAAAAAAAAGAGAGAGAGATGAGTCCTAGGAGCATGGCCACAAGGAATTATCTGTGTAAACAATCAGGGGTATGACAAACATCGGCTTGGCTCAAAGAGATAATAACGTAATTTCCTCACCAAGTCCTTGCACAATTCTTTATTTAAGCAACAGTTTTAGCACACCCGAGCATGCTGAGGGGTCTTCTCCTCCCAGTGTCTACACCCACCTGTGACTATCGACTCACTACAAAATATATCACTGTCCTTCACATTCCAGAATGACACTGCTGACTCTCCATATATCTCGATGAAGGATTATTCAGTTCTATAGAACATTCTTCAATTGGAGGTGGCTTGAGATGGGAGAGAGAAAAAAGTGTTAAGGCATATTTAAAAATTGGCTTTTCCTGGTGGCAGTTTGTCATTTTTCAATTTGGCATCCTTCCCTGTTCTCTTTTCCACCACGTAGATCTGTCTGAGTCTTGATTCAGAGGGGATTTTCTTGCAAGGTCCCTTCCTTCCACCATATGGATAAAATCACCAGGTTTAATTGAAGGCTGTTTGGAGTCTTGCTTTATTTACAGTCAAAAGCAGATCACTTATGTTGTTGGCCTCAGTCCTAGACTCTCAGGAAACAGTGCCTGTTGGCCGGTGATGGTCTGTGTCTACTCCCTGGCATGAGCCTTGGCTTTGACTGGCCATGGGTGGCACGGCTTCCTGGGACCTGGAGCAAGCTCCACCCGGGGCTTTTCTTGTTCCCTCAGGCCACCTTAATCTGACTGTCCCATCCCTTAGTCTCTAAAGCCACAAGAGTCTATTTTCGGTGCCCCTCTGTGGTTCACGGCATAGAGCAAATTATCAAAGTTGCTTGAGCTGGAAAGAAATTCATTTACTTAAAAAAAAATCAGCAACCACATGTGCAGCACTTCTTATATATTAAGCACTTTCTCATTTCAGAGATAAAGAAACCAAAGCACATCAAGGTTGAAGAACTTGTCCTACAGCTGGTGACTGGCAAAGCTGGGGCGTGATCTCGGGCAGTGATTCAATGTCTTCACCGTCTCCCCCAACTGCGCTGCTTCACCCCACTTAGAGGTTCCCTCATCCAACCTCTTATTAGATTAAATGAGTTATTGTATAAAAAAGCTCTTAACACACAGTCAGAGCAATATAAGTGCCAGCTGTTGTTATGAGTGTGTTTAATAAATGGTGAAAGCCGAAGCCAGAGAAGTAATTCAGGTTCACACACTTAGTGCAGGTATTTCCCAAATCATAAACTGTAGAATGCTAGTATCCAAAAGGATGTAATAAGCACTGTATTTTTTAAAGGATAATGACCAAATAGGTTTAGAAAATGTTGGTTAAAATTTAAAGCCAGTCTTTTACGCTATGGTACTTCTCAAAGCACTTTCATGTGTTAATGTGTATTATTAACCTCCCAAAGGTGGCCCTGACATACAGTTTTCTAGACTGAATAGGATTATTGTATGGAGGAAATTAGCATAACAGGACTGAGACTGCTTTTCTTGCGAGGTTGGCCCCAAATGGATTTCAGGAGGGTTTCCACCACCTTTTGGTCAGAATGGCCCATGTGCCCATGTGACTAAATTGTCCATACAAGATCATTCATGCTGAGTACTTGCTTTCCTTCCAGGAGTCTAGAAATTTGGTACATGCCAGGCTGAGGATGCCTGTGTAACCAGATCCTGATAAAAAAAAAAAAAAAGAAACTCTGGGCGATGACTCTCTAATGAGCATCATTAGAGATACTGGTAGATACCACTTCACACGTGTTGTCACAAATGATAGCTGGAGGGATTAAAAGCATCCTGTGTGCCTCCCTGGGGACAGGATACTCAGAAACTTGTGCTGGTTTCCTCCAGATTTCGTCCCGGGGGCTTTTCCCTTTGCAGATCCTGTTCTGCATCCCTTTGTCGTGATACACCTTAGCTGTGAGCCCAACTCTCTGCTGAGTCCTGCTGGTCCCCCTAGTGAATCAGCAAACCTGAGATGTTCTTAAGGATCCCTGTCACAACCAGGAAAGCGTTTTCTTCACGATGCCTTTTAACAACACATGGCCCACTGGGGGTCCACAGTGTACGGTGTGGGTAAGGAGCTGTTCACATCCTTACCCCCACAAGTTAGAGGTGGCGATCACCCCACATCGCCCCTCTGGGAAATGTTAAGGTTCCTGAGGCCCACGTGGAGGTCATTACCAAGTAATGATTTCCTTCCTGGCTGGGACACCCAGATGAACTACACAGTGACAGAGCACAGCTGTCTGGCTACAATTTCATCACATTTTTGGCACATTTGGGTGGCAGGGATAAGGATGAAACTATCTTTCAAGTTCTCCCATTTTTTTTAAAGGTTCACTTCCTTGATTTATGTATGGCTGTGCTGGGTCTTTCTCTAGTTTCGGCAAGCAGGGGCTACTCCAGTTGCGGTGCGCAGCCTTCTCGTTGCAGTGGCTTCCCTTGTTGCGGAGCATGGGCTCTAGGCATGTGGGCTTCAGTAGTTTCAGCTCACAGGCTCTAGGGCACTAACTCAGTCGTCGTTTCATGGGCTCAGTTGCTCCATGGCGTGTGGGATCTTCTTGGACCAGCAGTCAAACCGCATCTGCATTGCAGGCAGGTTCTTTACCACTGAGCCACCAGGGAAGACCCAGGGTTCTCCCATTTTTTAGCCTTAGCTCTTTAGCCCAGGATAAAATTGTTTATATAGATGTATATTATATTAACATTTGTATGAAATGTATCATGTCAAATTATATTTGTGCATAGGAATTGTTTTATATATCTAGTTAGACGACTTTAGTAAACGGAGCCTTTTTGAGCCTCATGGCTGAGCCTGTGGGCTTATCCCTTGGTAAATACGATTTCCTTGAGTTCATTTTAGAGAATAAAGAGATGTGCCCAGGGTCTCCCGAGAGCAGGTAGGCTGCTCTGGTGCATGACAAACCAGCTGAAGAGGGTGATCAGCCCCAGCATGTGCTCCTTCCAGCCCTGTCCCTGATGCCCCTCCTCCTCACATTCTTCATGGCTGACTTGTCCTCCTGGTGTTTTTCACAGTTTCCAGAAGTTATATTTGCATATCCTCCACCATGGGTGGGGAACTGTACTTCCTGTAGGCCAGCCTGCTCCAGCTCACTTCCCTATATTGTATGTCTAGACCTGCCTACACTGTTTGCCTTGACCTTGTTCTCACAGCCATGGTTGACCTGTTTCTAGATAACATACAGTTCTATACCAAGAACCAGTCAGTTATTGGTTTCAAAGGCTGTTTGGCAACTGGACTAAGCAGTTGGTCCTCCTTATAGTCCCAATGCTCTATACTCACGCTGGATCATGCCTTCATTTATGTGTTTCTTGTATCCTCTTTGCTGGATCATGCCTTCATTTATGTGTTTCTTGTATCCTCTTTGATCTTTTCGACCTCTCCAAATCCCAGCTCGCTGAGTGCTCCATGAAGCTGGCCCTCTCCATTGCACCACTGTGGACCTCCCTGGACCATGAATTCCCACCAGTGTCTCTTATCTGTAGCATATGCCTTCACATGATTATTTTATCTCCTTATACATCCATATCCACAGTGGTTAAGCTCCTGCTAAGAGCCATTCAATGCACTCGAAAATGGAGATACAAAAAAAGAATAAAACAAAGTCCCTGCCCCAAGGAGCTGACTGTCTGAGCTGCTTTATACTGTTACACTGTTTTTCACACTCAAGTGCTGATTCTTCTCTGCCTCTTCAAACTCTCTGCACATAAGGAACTCTTCTTGGGTTCTTTGCATTTCCAGAGTGATGATGCTTCCGTAGCAAATAGTGATTAAGAACTCAGGAACAAACTGAGTTCCTAGTCCATTTCTATAGTCATGAAACATGTTTGCTTCTATTTCCTCATCTGTAGACTGATATGAGAAAGGACTGATGTGGATAATGTTCATAGATTCCTAGTGGGGGCCATGCACACGCTGATCACATAACTAAGTGGTAGCTGTAATTCTTACTAAGCAGGCCTATGACACAGATTTCGTAAAGGTTTTTCCTGGAATCCTGGCCTCGGAGCAGCACTGGGAGGATTTTCCTAGTGGGCGAGATCCTGGCATTGTACCATCCACCTCCGATCAAATCCAACCTGAGCAGGATGGGAGGATGGGAGGTGCTACAAGAGAAAGCAGTGGTGACTCAGAAAGCCAACAATGCGTGTCAAGACCTGCTAGGCTTCCTCTGCCCAAGGACGTGCATTTCCACATCCATTTTTGGCAAGAAGCTTGCTGTCCCTGTTTTGTTTCATTTCCTGACACTCAGGGTGGAATGGAGGCTGGAAAGAAGACTTTCCATGTAATGATGGAGTGTGCCAAGTGCCATGTATGCCTTCCCTGTCTTCACAGCATTCCTGCTTAGAAGACCATCTTACTCTCATTTGAAAGACTTGAACGCTGAGACAAACAGGTTAAGTAACTTGGCCGCAGTTGCATAGCTAACCCAACACAGATCCAAAGCCTTTCCCCTTAATACCAAATGCCCTTTAGTAAATCAGATCTGTGGAAGTCCTGGCCTACTCTGAGCTGATCCATCTGTATTTCCCCTCCTGCAAGACCCACTCCCACTCAGCCCCCAGGGGTCTGTGAAATAGGTGACAACTTCACAGAAACCTGCAGCGCCATCATCGTGTAATGCAGTTATTCAGGGCTGGGACTAGGGTGAGGTGCATGAGGGGCCTGGTGCAAAATATAAGGGAGGCCCCCACGCCCAGGTTCATGCATGTGTCTATCCATGAGTTTGCTCACCCTAATCCCAGCCCTGCTTTCCCCAAAGCTAATTGTCCTGCTAGAATTCACTGAAGATGACTATACCTAGACCTCCATCACCATGATAACCAGGACGGGTCTAAAATTCGCTGGCAAGCTGTGTGCTCCCCTCTCCCCCTTCTCAGATTGCATGTTTCTATTCCAGGACAATTCCTGCCCCTGAAAATATTTTCCCTCCTCCAAAACTACCCTTTGTGGTTTTTTCACCTGATTCTCCCTCCCAAACCCTAATTTGCATGCAACCAGGAGGAGACCTCAGAGATCCTCTGCCAGGGCTACAGATTTGGTCTCAACCCAGGTGTTACTCCATTCTGTTGAATGTGGCTGAGTAGAGGATTGGAGTGGGGTGGGGTTGGGAGCGGGTGGGGACAGGGCTAAACAGAGGAGGACTAGGAGGCCAGGGCTGAGTGGAGAGCAAGGTGGTCTGGGTGAGCAGGCTCCTTCTCCGGTATGGCATGTGGACAGTTGTGCTCACCATTGTTATAACTCAAGCCGGCCCTCCTCATCGTACAGAAGAGGAAATGGAAGCCACAAGGAAGAGATGACTTCCCTGAGCTAAGTTAGCCAGGAACTGCCAATCCAGGCTACCTGCTACTCCAAGCACATTTTCCCCACTGAGTCAGGCAGATGGAGCCCACATTCTTCTCTTGGCCCCATTACTGCCGCAGCTACCAGCTCACAAAAGGAGGTGTGATTCATCAATATAGAAATCAAGACCTTTCAGTGTTTAGAACCACCCTTGATAGATGCACATTTTACTTTCTCGGCAAACTGCAGTGTACCTTTGGTTCTTCATCCAATTAAATCTGGGCTTTGCTGATCTCCAGCTTTGTTCACAACAGATTTCTGCCTGTTGAGACAATAATCATGCATGAACAACGCTAGATTTCAATTGCACATTTTCTTGTTGTTGGAGTTAATAGATTGCTCAATCCCTTTTAAGCAAATAAGGCACCAGGTTACTGATCTGACAAAAGTGAATAACCTCATTAACTATGTAATTAGACATTTGAAATTGAACTGTATGAATGGTTGTGTTCATTGAGAAGGCCATTAAAATCATATGGTAAGCGTTAAAAAAAGGGGGGGGTGTCATGATTCATACTTTAGCTATGCCCAGCTCTCTCTCAAAAACCTTCCCTCATAACTGAGTACTAGCAATGTGGTTAGGGCTTCCCTTGTGGTTCAGCTAGTAACGAATCTACCCGCAATGCAGGAGAACTGAGTTTGGACCCGAGGTTGGGAAGATCCCCTGGAGAAAGGAAAGGCTACCCACTCCAGGATTCTGGCCTGGAGAATTCCATGGACTGTACAGTCCATCGGGTCGCAAAGAGTCAGACGCAACTGAGCGACTTTCACAATGTGGTTCAGGGGCTACCTCTCTCAGAATCATCTGGAGTTTTGACTCAAAATGCTGAGTCTTACAACATCCCCTGATTCTCCTGACTCAGAAAGTGAGTCAGTCACTAAAGTTTAAAAAGTGCTCGTATGGAACTTGGACTCTTTACATCAGTGACTTCTTATTTAGTTTCTGAACTTTTTGTTTTTCTTTGCTTTGAGACATGAAGTCATTACCACCGTCATATCTTGTATCCCTGGTTCTGAGTCAAATTCAACAAGAAATGGAAATCACTCTACATTTCATCAAACTGTGTTTTGACCAAGATAGACATGGGAGAAGGGAATTCTCAGTATAGGAGACTTTCGGTTTTCTCTTGTGGATCATGATAGAGTTACATAGAAAGATCCCTCATTTACCTACTGGTGTGTTTTCAGTAAAATTCTGTTGTCAAAGATGATAAAACGCCCTTAAGATCTTTATTTTCAGTTATAGGCAGAAAATATCCAAATACATGTCAGCATTTTCCTAAAGCTCCTTTATAAGAATTTCTTTCAGTGCATGAAGCCCAGGGTGCATAGTGTTGGGCACAGCCAGAATCTGCCAACATGCATATTTGACAACAGAGTTTTTCAGAAAATGTGCATTACTTTCAGTAATTAATTTGAATTAATTCATCAAGTTGAATTAATAATTTAAACTATTTATATTTTAAATATAAATTTCCATCTTCTACTTAAAATTTTTAAACTATTTCCTATGGGACCTCAGTCCACCAGTGCAACAGCCTGGTACCTGGTGGCCGTTCTTTGAAACAGACTGAGGCACACTAAAGACATTTGGGGATTCTCTAACATTCCTCTTACTGAGAGGTGGTGCTTGGGTATCCTCCCCTTGAAGGCTGAGTGAGTGCTCTGACCATTATGATGTGGCAGACACTGGCAGTATGTAGTTCCCACACTTGTCCAAGTGCATCCACATAACAAGCGCACCTGCCCTGAGATCGCCGTGCTGTGCGGAGCCCAAGCCACAGGAAGATGTCCTAGAAGAGACTTCAGTGGAGAAAAATAAAGGTCAGGGAGCACCCAAGAAGGAATTCCCTGATGGTCCAGTGCTTAGGACTCCAAGCTTTCACAGCCAAGAGTGTGGGTTCAATCCCTGGTCTGGGAACTAAGATCCTACAAGCCCTGTGTGGCACACCCCGCCCCCTGAAAAAGGATCACCCAGATGCCAGACACGTGACTGAAGAAGCCATCTTGGAAATGTACCCTCCACCCCCATAAGGGAACACCATATGGATCAAGGATGGACCACCCAGCTGCAAAAGCATGGGCAAGAGGAAACTCCTTGGCTCAAGCCATCTATTTGGAGCAGAGTACTGAAACAAGAGCCTGTATTTCTTCTTTGCTCTCCTCTCACCTTTATTCTTTCCCCTGGCCTTACTTTCTTAAAGCCATTTTACATTCTGGCTCTTGTGGGAATTGGATCTCAATCCTTATTTAAACCAGTCTGGAGATCTCCTCAAGTTATGTAAACTTTTGAAAATTAGAATATTAAAAATAAATGTATATACATGACAAAATTGGGTTCTGCGGACAGGAGGGCTGCAGGGAGCAATGGAAATTTCTGCTTGAAGTGCTTTATCTTCTGTGGACCACCTTGCTCAAGGTGAAGAGAGCGCAAGATCAAGGATTGGTCAGTTCTGAGAGTTGCCTTCCTTATCGGTAAAAGCAGGTCCTGTTCATCTTTGACATTCGAGGAGCCTAGGAGTAAGATAGCTCTACTTTTGTATTACTTATTTTGAGGGATATTTTTGTCTCTTGTAACATATTAGAAGATGTATTTATTCCATGGCAGTCCAGCCTGTGGGGCAAAAGAAGTATCTAATTCTTTGTAGAAGCCTGTTCCTTTCTCATCTTGTATCTCCAGCTCTCAGGAAATAGCTTTGAGTAAATGAATGAACAAATGAACGTGTGTTAGTCACTGAGGCTACAAAGACAAATGAGACACAGCCCCTGCCCTTGAGGAGCTCACAGTCTATCGAACACAGGCAGCAAATTAAATACTGGTTATGCCTCCTAGGCAGCACATTCTTTTATTCAGAAACATCGTTCTGTCTGTATCGAGCTACTGTTATACTCATATCCTGATGGAATGACAAGCTTCAAGGAAACACAGTTCAGAAGAGCCCAGAATAGGGCAGGAGGCTGCCAACCACTCACCCTCAATAGACAGCTTCCCCGTGCTGGGTTGAGGTCTCAGCTTTGGTGGGAGGAGGGGGAAGGGAGGTATGTCCCGTTAGAGCTGTGAAAGGCCAGGCACAGTTACTCAGAAGCCCCTTCAGGGATCTGTCAGAAAAGCAGGAAGAGAATCACGAACGCATCATTCCATCAGGCTTTGCTGACAGAGACTGCAGAAGCAGCAGCAAGACTGCTTCATCACACTACCCCTCAGAGCTGCAGCCGCAGCTGAAAAGTTCAGGGCAAACACCAGAGTGGTTTTGTGTGTGAAGAGTGATGAGGAAGTCACTGATTTTCATCAGCCGGGCCCACAGGGGCTTTGAGGAATTGCCTTTTGTTTTCCACCCCAAGTCAGTTTGGCAAAGCGTCAGCTCATGCCTTTTTTCTCTTTTTCTTTCTTTATACCGAGGACTTTGGGAGGTGGGAGATAGAGGAGGCAAAGACCTTTGTTTAAAGATAAGTGACTTCTTGTTCTTTACTCTCCTGGGGAGCTTGAGTATCAGTGACAATATATTGATATGATCAACATTGTATGGAACAGTGCTTACCATGTTTTGGAGTTTTGAAAGATTTCTTTTTGTTTGTGTTACATAGCAAGACCACAAGGATGTCAGGAATTTGTCAGAGAGTGATGCCAGGATCTGGTTAATTTCCAAGCAGTAGACTTGTGTTCTAGCCCAGGGAGGCTGATCCCCACAGGTGGAAATGACTTTCTGTTTGTTAGTAGAACCTGGTGAAATACCTAAGCAGTAGTTAATTTTCTGTCTTCAGTGGACTCTGAGCTCCTTCAAGTAGAAATCCCACAAGGAAAGGTAAAAGCAGCAACATTGCAACCCAAAGTTTTTCCCATCCTTCACAGTTTAAAAATATCCATATCTTAATGCTTTGAGAAGAAAATGTCATGTTTATCAAGGGCTACTTTCTGTTTTAAAGCGTAGCTTTTTCATCATCCCATCATTGGAATCCAAAGTAATCACAAACTCACTGTCTTGATAATTAGGTACAATTATAAAAAATAAAGTTTTTCTTTTTAGATTAAAGAGCAACTACAGAAACTGTTGCTAGTAAGTGGTGATTAGTTTGTAATTACCGTGGCACTGACCCATGAACCTCATCAGCAGTTCTAACTGGAGAGCTCCAGTTTCAAAGGGGAAGAACTTTCATATTTCTGAAAGTAGAGCCTGCTTGCTGGTTTTGTTTCTATTCTTTTAAATTTTACCACTTTCCATTGGTCTGTGCATTGCTCTTAACTGTGATGAGTGTTTCCTGTGTGACCCTCCATCCCTGGTGATTTTGTTTAAATCTGGACTCTTATGGCCCAAGATCCCTCCCTGTCTTTAGATGAGTAGTGAATAAAATGTTTTATTGCTTAATCTGCAGGAGGTGACTAGAAGGTGAAATGAGGTTAAAGAAAGCATATCAAGATAGCATGCTTGGTCTCTCTGCTTTTAAGAGATCTGAAATCACTCAGTTCCTTGGGACTCAAAACATGGAAGAGACCCTGGTGTGTAAAGACAAAACTAACATGTAACATGGATTACTGGTCCGAAGCCAGCAATGACTACGGACCCTCTTGGTTGCATAGTCTTGTCCCTTAGTCCAGAGAGCTGAACTCTCCAATGAGGACTACATGGAAAAAATTTCTGAAGCATGAGGTTCCTTCTTCCTTCATTCACGAAGACTGTTCTGTAGCCATAAGCTTCCTAGATGATGAGGCGGTTGGATAGCATCACCGACTCAATGGACATGCATTTGAGCAAACGCTGAGAGATAGTGAGAGACACTGATTGATGGTTCGCATGCCGCAGTACACGGCATTGCAAAGAGTCGGACACGACTAAGCAACTGAACAGCAACAAACCATCGTAGACCCAAAAAGAACTTGGAAAGATTGTTTTTGTCCATATGCTTGACTTCAGATAAAACAATCACAACCTACCCATACAAGATAAGAAAATGATAGGGGTCAGTTTTCTTTGGTAACATCCTGATGTTCAGTTACCTTCCCCAGAAGGAAAATCCTGGTATGCCTTTGGAGTCGGACAGAGCTGGATTCCAGTGTCTGTGCAGTTACTCTCTGGGTGTGTGATTATCAGCAGATTATTGATCTTGCCAAACCGTAACTAATTTGTAATATGCAAATACACACCAGTCTGCATATATTAGGAGGTTTTGAGGGAGTGGAGATCTATGTGCTGTTCCTTCTCTCTTCCTCCTCATCCCAGGCAGGCCCTCCTGCTACAGTCTCACTGCTGTCCTCCTCAGGGCCGAGGACAATGTCCAAGTCTAATCATTCCCAGGGGAGTACACAGCATGATGTAACTTGAACACTCAATATAAATTGTAAAGGGAAACATTCTTGCCCCCTTCAGAATAGCCAGATAAACTAAGCAAGCAGGTAGTATATCCCATGATGAGTTAGTTTAGCAAAGTGCCTAAAACTGGGTAGCTTAGAACAACAAATATCCACATGAAGGCATCAGGAAAGCTCTGTTCGGGGCCTCTCTCCTACCTCTCTGGTAGCTTCTTGTATGGCAGGATAATGCCAGTCTTCACACGCCTCTCTCCCAGTTTTCCCATTTTAAGGACATCAGTCATTTTGGATTGGGGGCCGCACTGCTCTGCTCCAGTATGACCTCATCTTTTACATCATTCCATCTACACCACCAAATCAGGTCTCACACTCTGACCTGATGGGAATTCGGACTTTGATATATTAATCTGGGGGAGACACATTTCAACCCATAACACACGAAGTTGTGGGACAGTAATTCCTGAAAATCTTTTGGCAGGTCCTCCTTGACATTATATTAACACTTGGGATTCAGGACAAAGTAATTTGTGGCCAGCCCCTCAGGTGTTTCAGAAAGACGATTACTTGGAAAAACAACCTCAAACCCCTCGGTATTAGCAGATCAGGGAAACGTGTCATAGTGCAGAGTTGCAAAGTCACCTGCACAAAAGAAAGGGGAGGGAAAGCCTGAAGGAAAATGGACAAGACAACCACAAGGGCCCTAACAGCCACGTCAAGAATGTCACACAATAGGTAAAGGGTCTTTGAAGCCTGTACACTCTTCTTAGATCTAGGAAGTGTCCTCTAACTAAGGCTGTGCCTTTACCGAACCTAGGAAGCTTTTGGTCCCACAACAGTGACATGTGGTGCAAAGACTTTCAGTCCCCAGGAGAAACGTATTTGTCAAGGATATCTAGGCTTGAAAACTGGGCTCTATAAGAATAAAGTTAATTGAGATTCTTCTTTTTAATAATAAATTTATTGGAAAAACTTTGGACAAAGATGTGGAAAACCTCCACAATGGAAATGATGAAAGATAACTAAGGGAAATTAAAATAAGATATTCAGAAGTGTACAAAGATCCTGTATTTATATGTTGGGAATTTCTTTTTTTTAATTTAAAGTTATTTTAATTGGAGGCTAATTACCTTACCACCTTGTATTGGTTTTGCCATACATCAACATGAATCCGCCATGGGTGTACACGTGTTCCCATCCTGAATCCCCCTCCCACCTCCCTCCTGTACCATCCCTGTGGGTCATCCCAGTGCACCAGCCCCAAGCATCCTGTATCCTGCATCGAACCTGGACTTAACATCACATATTTTTGTTAGTTGGGACTAGCTGAGAAAATTTTAGAATAATTTTCAAATATTGGAATGGTGATGAAGAGCAACATTTTGTCATTTTCAAGGCAAGAGAGGATCAAGGGGAGACTCAAATTATGGGAGGTGCAGTGCAGTTCAAACTGGATTTGAGAAGAAATTCCTGACAGTAAGGGTAATTATTTTTTTAAAAAGTAAAACTGTGTTATCTTCCTTACATATGTTAGATACAAAGATGGGCTCCTCTCTGTTATAAAATGAGCCTAGTCATTCCTGAATATCAAAGAGCTAGGCTTTATCTTTTCATCATTTTTATGGACTGTGCTCATAACTTACACAGGTGCAGAGCTGAGGTCTAGGGTCACAGGGATGACAGGCACAGGTTCTATCCTCAAAGAGCTCACCCACTCATGTCACTTAGCCAATATCTAGTTGTTGAATAAAAACATAAATGGAGATATAAACACAGATCAATTCTAATGCAATAGCATAGTACTAATGGCTGCCCCAGTACCATGTTTCTATGTCTAACTGTGGCCAAAGCCATTCAAGAATGCTTTGCAGGGCTTCCCTGGAGGCTCAGCAGTAAAGAATCCACTTGCCAATGCAGGAGACACAGGTTCAATCCCTAATCTGGGAAGATCCCATGTTCCATTGAGCAGTTAGCCCATGGGCCACAACTGCTGAGCCTGTGCTCTAGAGCCCAGAAGCCACAACTACTGAGGCCTGTGCACCCTAGAGCCCATGCTCTTTAAAAAGAGAAGCCACTGCAATGAGAAACCTGCTTACCACAACTAGAGAAAAGCCTGTCGGCAACAAAGACCCAGCACAGATGGATAAGAAAGCTGTGGTACATATATACAATGGAGTATTACTCAGCCATTAAAAAGAATACATTTGAATCAGTTCTAATGAGGTGGATGAAACTGGAGCTGATTATACAGAGTGAAGTAAGCCAGAAAGAAAAACACCAATACAGTATACTGACACATATATACGGAATTTAGAAAGATGGTAATGATGACCCTTTATGCAAGACAGCAAAAGAGACACAGATGTATAGAACGGACTTTTGGACTCTGAGGGAGAGGAAGAGGGTGGGATGATTTGGGAGAATGGCATTAAAACATGTATACTATCATGTAAGAAACGAAGTGCCAGTCTATGTTTGATGCAGGATACAGGATGCATGGGGCTGGTGCATGGGGATGATCCAGAGGGATGGTATGGGGTGGGAGGTGGGAGGGGGATTCAGGATTGGGAGCTTGTATACACCCGTGGTGGATTCATGTCAATGTATGGCAAATCCAATACAGTATTGTAAAGTAAAATAAAGTAAAAATAAAATTAAAAAATAAAAAATAAAAATAAATGAATGAATGAATAAAATTATTTTTAAAAAAGAGTGCTTTGCAGAAGAGTTGGCACTTGGGCTCCATCTTGAAGGATGACTACTGGTTTGCAGAATGGCATGAAGGAATGGGACACACACCAGAGGCATAGTGATGGGCTATTTGGACGCTGAGTACAGTGTGATTTGAGTAGAGGTGACCTGGTAGAAGTCAAGGGGGGGGCGCCAGTGATCAGAGAGGAGGGGAGAGGCAAGTAAAATGCATAAACCCCAGTTCTTCAGAGGGTCTCTTGAGCTGCTAGTGACTCAGATGCCTTTTGAGTGTGGTCCGCTGTTTTCAGGACTCCCCCGACCCAGCCTGACCATAAGACACTTTATTTTGTCCTTCATTTGTAAGGTGTAAAACAAGGATTATCACTTGATGATATTCTAGAAGACAAGGCTGGATGAGGTCACTCTTCAACTTGGGAGTATTCAGTTTCAGTGTCAGGCCTTCGTGAACCTTCCCTCTCTGTCAGGAGAGACCCACTTGTGATCACAATGCAGAAAGCTGAACAAGCCTGATGCCAGCTTCTTTCCAGAAAAGGATGGAGCTTCGGGTAGGAGATGGCGGGATGGAAGCACAAGCTAGCTGGACTCTTCCGTGAGGGTGGAGCCGGCCACAGCCACCCTGCCGTTGAACTCTTGCCAGCTTATTTTGTTGCATAGAAATCTCATCTGTGCACTGGGAGAGTGGCTCTGTGGAGCTCACAAGCTCAGGGAACATGCTTTGCCAAACACTGCTTCTTAGACCCTAAAATTGTTACCGAACCAAACTTGGCTTCACTCACCCATCTACCGACACCGGGATGTGGTGAAGGAAAACACGGCATTTATTTACCAAGTAAGGAGAGTAAGCAACTCATGCTCAAAATACTCAAACTTTCGATGGCTTTCTGGGGTTTTAAAGCCAGTGTTAGAGGTGAGAGTCTCAGGGTAGGTGATCAGCTCCTGGTCCTTTTCCTGATTGGTAGGTAGTGAGGTAAATGGGTGATGTCTCAGGAATCTCAATCATTCCAACCAGTCTGGGGGGTGTGTGCTTGTGGTCAGCATGAAATCACCATCCTCTGCTGGGTTTTGCGGGGAAGGGCATCAGATTGTTAACTTTATCCCTTCAGGGTGAACTTGAAGGCCTGTGACTGTTGTTCTAATCATTAACTGCTTGAGTCTGCTCTTTGGAAGTCAGAGAATGTCACAGAAGGAAAAGGGGGAAATGAGGAGACTGGTCCCCACAAGGTCTGGCTAGTTTTCAGTCCCCCTCATAACATTTTCTTTGATATCCCTCAGTCCTGAGGGGAACAGGACAAGAAATAGAATGAAGTTTCAAAGGGAACTCAGTTTTAGGGGGACTCAGTTTCAGGTTCTCATGAGAAGCAATAAAGCGAGGTATGAGCAAGGAAAGAAGAGGCTGAAGGGAAACAGCTCAGAGGAGCTTTCCACACAGAAGTGTCTGTTGAGCACTTTCTACCTTTTAGGCACTGTGCTCCTGCTGGATGCAAACACCATATTTCCCTGCCTGCAGGCATCCCATGTGGTGAGAGAGACATTTCCTCAGCAGAACAGACAACTAAAAGCAGTCACAATATACAGGGAATTAAGGGGATAGGCAAAGAAGGCTGTGGACCCTGGGAGCAGACCTAAGGTAGCAAAGCATTCTGGGCATGGCAGCCAGATTCAAGAAAGGACTTGCTCAGTATGGCCACAAGTAAGGTAGCTCAGCTGAATAATCTGCCTGCAATGCAGAAGAACCCATTTCAATCCTCGGGTCAGGAAGATCCCCTAGAGAAGGGATAGGCTACCCACTCCAGTATTCCTGGGCTTTCCTGGTGGCTTAGATGGTAAAGCATCTGCCTGCAATGCAGGATACCTGGGTTTGATCCCTGGGATGGGAAGATCCCCTGGAGAAGGGACGGCTACCCACTCCAGTATTCTGGCCTGGAGAATTCCATGGAGAGAGAAGTCTGGCGGGCTACAGTCCCTGGGGTCGCAAAGAGTTGGACTCGACTGAGGGACTTTCACCAGTGGGGCTGTTTTGTGGTGGCGGCAAATATGATGGCAGAGACTGGAAGGCAGATAAAAGTGAATGGTGCTGGGATTTCTCTGGCAGATCAGTGAATAATGCTTCCCCTCCCAATGCAGGGGGAGCAGGTTCAATCCCTAGTCAGGGAGCTAAAATCATCCCACATGCCCTGGGGGTGGAAAAAAACAAACATAATGTAGAAGCAATGTTCTAACAAATTCAAGAAAGACTTTAAAAATGGTCTGCATTAAAAGAAAAAAAATCTTTAAAAAAAAAGGTGTATGGTGCTAAGGAGCTAACATATAACAAGAGAGCCTAATAGTCACAGGGACTGGCCGCACAGCTGAGGACCCAGTCTCGCTGGGCTAGCAGCCAAGGTCCCACACCTTTAGCACACACACAAGCAAGCACCCAAGGGTGCTTTGCTACTACTGCAACGGTTATACTGAGAAAACCAGGGAAGAGCACAGTTGTAAAGAGTAATTAGTGTTGTGACTAAATAAATGAATGCCACCTGTGCATCCTGTTTGGGGAAATGAGTCAAATTAGTGAAACAAGTTGCATAATCACAGCAAATGCCAATCTCAGCCATTGCAGCCAGGCTGGCCATTTCTAGTTTTAATGAGCGGCTTCATGATCAGTGTTCATTCAGATGAATGAAGAGAAATATTCGGTGTACGTTTTATTTTTAATCGCATACATAATATGTAATTGCTGCCAGAAAATTTTTTTTTTAATTAGTCAAAAATTTAAAAGTTAAAGTTACTCTAAACCCACCATGCAGGAACAACTGTTACCATTTTGGTGCACATATTTTTAGACTTTCATAAATATGTATATTTATAAAAGCCGATTATTTGTTATTCTGTTCTCTTAGCTTACATTTGATTTCAGTTTAGGGTGCGGGGGTTCTTTTGTTTCTTCTCCTTTTTAAAAAAATATGACAGTGACGAGTTTTGCTCTATGTTATGAGTTTTTCTTTGATTCCCTCCCACTCTCCCCATCCCATTCCAGGAATCTGGAAGGTAATGGAAATTGTTTAAAGTTCTTTTGACTGTTACCATCAGATGTTTTTAAATAATACTGACATGTGTTTAAAATCTATGTTCTAAACCTCTGTTTCTCAATTATTAATGTCAAAAATGAAACAATATCTATTGACTCACCCCCATGTACAGGTGAAAAATGCTCACACTTTTCCTTCCTCCAGCTCCAACCCATACCACCCTTCCTCCCAGTTTTTGTTACTCCAAGGTTTCTTTCTCAGTCTGCAATGGTTAAGCTGTTGATTGTCCCATAATGGGACCTCTTGCTTCAAGACTGAGATTGCGTTTACGTTCTCCTTAGAAACAATGCAATTTAACAACGTTTGCTTTCCTCAGCGTCCACACAGCTGGTTCATCTCAGTTACCAGAGAGAACACACGCATGCGTGCTAAGTCGCTTCAGGCATGTTCGACTCTGCGACGCTATGGGCTGTAGTCCGCCAGGCTCCTCTGTCCGTGGGATTTCCTAGGCAAGAATACTGGAGTGGGTTGCCATGCCCTTCTCTAGGGGATGTGCCTGACCCAGGGATCGAACTTGCATCTTTTACCTCTCCTTCGTTGGCAGGTGGGTTCTTTACCACTAGCACCACCGGGGAAGACAGAACACATCAGCATTCTAAAGCCTTTTCCTGGCTGAAAATGTCTTCTCCTTGCCTTCCTTTATTACTGATAGAATTTGGGAAGTAACCATTCTCCCTGAAAAACACATAGACAGATTCAACTGACATCTTTTTCTTGTAGACAGGATATATTTCTTTTCCCTGGATTTGAGGAAGTTTCTTTTTTTTAAAAAAACTTGATATTCAGTGGATGTAAATGTTTCTCAATTTGCACAGAGCCCACAGTAAAACTTTAACTAGAGGGTTTTTTTTTTTTTTTTTTTTGGCTATCTCAGATTTTTCTTCACTATCCATTTTTGGGGAGTTTACATTTATCCATTTTATTACCCTTTTTTCTAGTTTAGTTTTATTGAGAAATCATTGACATACATCATCTGTGTAAGCTTAAGGCACACAACATGATGGTTTGATGTATCTGTGTGTGTGTGTGTGTGTGTGTGCGTGCGTGCGTGCACACATTCCCTTCAGTCATGTCCTACTCTTTGCAACCCCATGGGCTTAGCCCTCTGTGCATGGGATTTTCCAGGCAACAATACTGGAGTGGGTTGCCATTCCCTCCTCCAGGGAATCTATCAATACATATATTGTAAATGATTTCCACATTGGTTCAATGAAAATCCACTTTTTCATACAGATACAATAAGAAAAGAAAAAGATTTTCTCCTTATGATGAGAACACTTAGGATTTACTCTCTTAGCTTTCTTGTATATCATACAGCAGTGTTAGCTATAATCATGTTGTACATTACACCCCTGCTGCTGCTGCTGCTGCTGCTAAGTCGCTTCAGTCGTGTCCGACTCTGTGCGACCCCATAGATGGCAGCCCACCAGGCTCCCCCGTCCCTAGAACTTACTTATCTTTTAACTTCTAGTTCATCCCTTTTGACCATCTCCTTCCAAATACCCTTCCCTCCAGCCTCTACTGCTGATAACCATATTTCTGATCTCGTCTCTATGATTTTTTCTCTTTCTCTGTTTTTTGATTCTACATGTAAGTAAAATCACAGAGTATCTGCCTTTCTCTGTATGCCTATTTCACTTCACATAGTGCCTTCAGGTTCCATCTGTGCCATCAAAACAGTCATGTTTCCTCTTTTTATAGCTGAATAAATGGGCTTCCCTATAGCTCAAACGGAGAAGGCACTGGCACCCGACTCCAGCACTCTTGCCTGGAAAATCCCATGGACGGCGGAGCCTGGTAGGCTGTAGTCCATGGGGTCGCAAAGAGTCGGACAGGACTGAGCAACTTCACTTTCAGTTTTCACTTTCATGCATTGGAGAAGGAAATGGCAACCCACTCCAGTATTCTTGCTTGGCGAATCCCATAGACAAAGAAGCCTGGAGGGCTACAGTTCATGGGATCGCAGAGAGTCAGATACGACTGAGCGACTAGCACACTAATATTCCAATGTTTATATTTACCACAAGTTCTTTATCCCTCCATCCTTGGATGGATACATTTTTGCAAAAGTAGAATTGCTAGATCATATGGTAGTTTTAATTTCTAAGGAGGCTTTATCCTGTTTTTCCATAGCAACTGTCCCAATTTATAGTCCCACTCATTGTGCACAAGGATTCCCTTTTCTTTATATCCACACCAATATTTGTTACCACTTGTCTTTTTGATGATGGCCATTCTAATGGGTATGAAGTGATAATCTCGTTGTTTTCATTTGCATTTCCCTAATGATTAGTGAGACTTCCCTGGTGGCTCAGCAGTAAAGAATCTGCCTGCTAATGCAGGAAAATGCAGCTTCAATCCCAGTTGAGGAAGATCTGCTGGAGAAGGAAATGGCAACCCACTCCAGTATTCTTGCCTGGAGAATCCCATGGACAGAAGAACCTGGCAGGCAACAGTCCATGGGGTTACAAGAGAGTTCAACATAACTTAGCAACTAGGCAACAACAATGCCTAGTGATGTTGACCATCTTCTCATGTACCTTTTGTTCTTTCATATATCTTCCTTAGAGAAATATCTTTTCAGATGCATAGCCCATTTTTAAACTGGGTTGTTTTTGGCTTTTTTCTATTGAGTTGTATGAATTCTTTATGTTTTGGCTGCTGCTGCTGCTGCTGCTGCTAAGTCACTTCAGTCATGTCTGACTCTGTGCGACCCCATAGACGGCAGCCCACCAGGCTCCCCCGTCCCTGGGATTCTCCAGGCAAGAACACTGGAGTGGGTTGCGCTATTAACGCCTTATCAGATATAGGGTTTGCAAATGTTTTTTTCCCATTTTATAGATTATATTTTCACTTTGTTTAGGGCAGTATACATTTTTGAAATGGATTCTCTTGCATTGGTTCTGATTGCTTCCTCATTTATTCACTTTGTGCATAGCTATATATACTGTGTACCTGATTTTCTCTCTCTCTCTCTCTCTCTCTGAATTCTGGCTAAATCTAAAATTCTGGTGAGTGTCTCACCTTAATAGTTACTAAACCAGATTGATTTTCTGAATCATTTCAGGTTATTTTTGAAGTACAGATTCCTTAGCTTCACCAAAGGCCACTCAATCAAAATCTCCTATATGTAACCCTAGGAATATGTATTTTAAGTATCCTCCCCCTTCTGAGATCATATAGGTTTGGAACCACTGGCCTATTTCACTAGTCTAATTCCTTTTAATTCAGGAACAATTCTCCTCTTCGCTGCTTTTTAGCAGTTTTAAATTCTACAGTGGAATTATTTGTTTACTTGTATTCTTTTCAGAAAAGAATCTGCCTGCAGTACAGGAGACATGGGTTTGATCCTTGTGTTGAGAAGATCCCCTAAAGAAAGAAATGGCAACTCACTCATATTCTTGCCCAGAAAACCCCTTGGACAGAGAAGCCTGTCAGGCTACAATCCATGGGGTCTCAAAGAGTCAGACACAACTTAGCAACTAAACAACAACAATTCTTTTCATAAAATCCCTTTTTATCTCCATTTCTTGCCTTATGACCTTTCCTTTAGCAAGTTTGTGTTCTGAATAATTACCTTGAGAATACAAGGTAGTTACTCTTAAACTTTTGTCTTTCTCTTATGGCGAATTTTTTCCAAAGTCTATTCTTCCCTCATATGTTATGTTTATTTCCTTAGGTTTAGATCATGTTTATGGTCTGTGGTATGGAACCATTTTTTTATGCCTTGGTGGGAGCCTATTTGATAACTTACTCTTCATCAGTACTTGGGTAACTTCTCTGCATTCCCAGGCACTCTTAACTTGAGGGCTGCGTGATGTGCATTTACATAATAAGTTTTGTCATTCACTTGCCTCGGGAGAATGGAAAGGAGCCAATTTCATGAGTAGACCCAGCAAGAGAACTTTGCCTTCCTCAGCATTTGCTACGTGTGTGGGAACTCGTGCATCAAGACCTGTTTCTCCATATCTTGGGTACACTTCACCCTCCCCACTATTCTGTTTACCTAAAGTGGCTGCATCTAATACCTCTCGTGAATTGTCTAATCATGTGATAGAATTTACATCTGGGTAGAACTTACATGAGTTGGAACAGTATCCTATCTAGTTCCAGAATGTTTGTCCTGTTTCTTTAGGAATGACCACATTGCTGACAGGTTAGAGACAATTCCCACTTCACAGGAGTTCTGAGTGGCTGGGCCATAGGCATTATTTTCCCACACTGCACTTTCACTTTTCACTTTCATGCATTGGAGAAGGAAATGGCAACCCACTCCAGTGTTCTTGCCTGGAGAATCCCAGGGACAAAGGAGCCTAGTGGGCTCCCGTCTATGCGGTCGCACAGAGTCGGACACGACTGAAGCGACTTAGCAGCAGCAGCATATTTCACAGTGTTCCATAAAATTGACTCTCTCTACTTCCAGCAGACTGCCCTGCCTCCAGAACCCTTCCCCTGGATGTTGGAGTAAATGCACCAAAAAGTCAAATAATAGCCCCAAACTAGAAATAAGCCCAATATCCATCTTCCAGTTATGGTTAATAAATTTTGTTGTTTGCACAATGGAAAGTAAATTCTAATTAGCCACATGCCTCAGTGTGGACAAATGTCAGAAACAAAGTTGAACAAGGGTCTAATGGAAGCCATGCGGTATGATTGATTCACATCTCTTTCCAAACAGGCAGAGCTTAGCAATACATTACTTAGAGATATGTATACAGGTGGTAGAGGTATTTTTTTAAAAGCAAGTGAACAATGAACCCAAGTACAGATGATCACAGGTGCAGGGGAGGAGAGGGGACTGGGATAAGACCCTCCAGACATTTGAAGTCACTGCTAACATTCTACTTGCTAAAATCAGTAGGTGATGCTTGAGTATTTGTTTTATGGTTATTTTTAATAGTAATACTGATTTTTTAATGACAATGATTTTAAATGTTTGTACATTTAAAGTTTTAATGTAACTTAATAACTCCTTGTATGTAATCTAAAGTCATGTTCAACTCTTTTTTGATCCCATGGGCTGTAGCCCACCAGGCTTGTCTGTCCATGGGATTCTCCAGGCAAGAATACTGGAATGGGTTGCCATTTCTTTCTCCAGGGGATCTTCTGACCCAGGAATCAAACCCACATCTCTTGCATTGTCAGGCAGATTCTTTACCACTGAGTCACCTGGAAATTTAATAACTTCAGTAATATAGTAAATCTAATCTCAATAATTTTCATAACTCCTTTTCATGAATGACACTTCATAATTTAAAAAATTAAAAGTAAAAATAAGCCATGTAAGAAAGGAAATACCTAAGGATGACCCTTCAGCTGTCCCCATTTTCACCCCACTGTGGCTTAGAGGGCCCTGTGTCTGTCGTGGGGAAGGGGGCTTCACATGGGACCATGTTCCTTCCAGCCACTACCCATGTTGCCAGGCTTCCTAATCTAATGATGCTTAGTGATGTTGTTTGACTTTCCCAAAATGCCTTCCACTTGTTCCCAAACAACTGTGATCAACTCATAGAATGAGAATTTGTATGCCTTCCCTCAGTTTGAGTTTTCTCGATACTAATGAATGGCTTTTTAGGCAACCTGATTTAGCACTAAGACAAGGCAGTTCCCTACTCCTGCTTCTCTTTGGATTTCTGAAAGGAGGAAGGTGGGGAAACTTGCTTTCATGTGAGACTTTTCCTCCAGAAACAGGAATAATGGCTAGAACCATAACGCAGGGTAATATTAGCAGTAGTATGACCATGATTAATACGGAACATCATTGTCAAGTAACACTGCATGTATTCACTTCTTTCAAAGGCAGGGTTCATGCCATTATGCCATCAGACAAGGACAGTGAGGCTCAGGGAGTTGAAATGGCGTGTCCCTCTTTTTGAAGCTATATTCACTGTCCAAAGCCCACCTCCATCCACTCCATCACAGTGCCCAGTGCCTCAAACCTATAGTCAGCTCTAGTTGAAAGATACTTTCAATCATTCAGTGATTATTTGTTGAGCACCTGTTTTGAACTGGACCAGGTGCTAAGGACATAGCAATGAATAAGGCATACATTTTCACTGCTGTTCTGACCCTTAAAATATAGGACAGAATATAGACATTAAAGAATTGCACAAATAACTAAGAAAGGACCGTTGTGAAGAAGTGACTGTGTAATAGTGTATAAGGGAAAACTGAGGCTACAGGGTCAGGGAAAGGATTTCATAAAGGAGTAACCAAAGAATAAACAAGTTAATCAAACAAAGAAGTGGGGAGAGGAAACTTTACAAGAGGTGTAGCCTGTAGGAAGAGCCCGGGGTCTGAGCAGAACTCAGTAAACTGAAGAAATTAGCAGAAGGGCTTAGTGAGACAGGAGGACGGTCATCAGAGATGAGGGGCATCACACTTCAGGGCTGTATAAGCCATGGTCAAGATTTTGGTTTTATTCCAAAAGGAAGGGCAGGTCTCCAAAGGGTTTCATGAAGAGGGAGAAGCATGGTCATAGACATTGCTTTGTCTACTAAAAAGAAGGTAAACAGAGCAGACCAGCTTATTTTAATCCAAAATATAACATGGAATGATTAACATATTATACTAATCATATCCTGTATTATTACAGACTTGTTTAAAGTCTATAGTATCCCTAAGACTCTGTAAATGGATAAAATATGTCACTCTCACTCTACATATTGGACATTGAAAATAGATCTGGCAAGCCTTAAAATCTCTGGCATTCACAACTTTTCAAGTTAAAAAAGATGTGTCTTCTGAAAAGGAGGTGTCACTATCTTGAGGCAGCCCCCATGCTTCTTGCCATGGCCCACCATCACCAGTCAGATTTGTCTGTCCTTCTGCAAACGAAAGGGTGGGGCCAGGAACTGCCAAAACTGCTTCAGCTCTTCAAGGGTCTAAAGAAATATATATATACCACTTGACAAAATGAATGGGCCTTTGTTTTTCATCAACCTTTTGTTTTTATAAATTCTCATTCAGTGTCTCTAAAGGGCCCACCTAGCAGATCTTTATAAAATCAGAAAGTTAATTTTAATATAACTTCACTTGATTACCCTCCAGCCTTTAACCCCCTCTAGTGGCATTTTATCTCTGGTTTTTCCATAAACTGGGAAATGACTGATTACTCTCCAGCATAAGGCTACCTGGAATGGCGAATGGTCCCGTTCACACCTGTTTATTGAGAACCTGTGCTGTGGAGCTACTGTGTCATATGCTTTGGAAATGGATGACAAAGATGAGCAAACCAGGTTTTCTGCCCTCAAGTGGCCTTCAGTCTTAGGAGATCAGAAGATTACAGTTGACTGTAATGTATATGCTGCCAAGATGGCTCACAAACTCAATTTTCATAAACAGGAGAGGAACCAGGAGAGCCTTCAGTTACTCAGATCTCTGGCAGTAGAAGTTACTCTTTTTTAATTGACATATAATTGCTTTACAATGTTGTGTTAGTTTCTGCCGTACAATGAAATGAATCAGTTATATACATAAATACAACCCCTGCTTCTTGGCCCTTCCTCCCACCTCTCTCCCCATCCCACCCATCTAGGTAACTTCGGAGCACCAAGCTGAGCTCCCTGTTCTATACAGTAGTTCCTTGTATAGCTAAAATAGTCATCTATTTTACACATAGTAAGGTATGTATGGGGCTTCCCTCATGGCTCAGATGATAAAGAATCTGCCTGCAATGCAGGAGACCAAAGTTTGATGCCTGGTTGGAAAGATCCTCTAGAGGAGGACATGGCAACCCACTCCAGTATTCTTGCCTGGGTATTCCGTGGACTGAGGAGCCTGGTGAGCTATAGTCCACGGGGTTGCAAAGAGCCAGTCATGACTGAGCAACTAACACACACAGTGTATTTATGTCAAGCCAAACCTGCTAATTCATCCTACCCTCCCCTTCCCCCACTGTGTCCAAATGTCCATTCTCTATGTCTGTGTCTCTATTCCTGCCCTGGAACTAAGGTCATGTGTGTAATTTTTCTAGATTCCAGCTGCATGCATTAATAAACGACAATCCCTTTCCAACTCAAGTCACTCCGTGTGACAGACTCTGGGTCCATCCACATCTCTGCAGATGACCCAGTTTCATTCCTTTCCTGGCTGAGCAGTATTCCATTGTGTATATGTTCCGCATCGTCTCCATTCATCTGTCGATGGACACTTAGGCTGCTTCCGGGTCCTGGCTGTTGTAAAGAGTGCTGCAGTGAACACTGGAGTACTTGTGTCTTTTTGAATTATGGTTTGCTCAGGGTAGTTCATTTTAAAAAATATTAAAAGTCCGTGCCTCGGAAAAATTCATGACATTAGAATTCTGGACTATCTGTTCGTGTACTCCCTACATGATGCCCTTTACTGAGTCAGTCTCTTGAACCAATCTTCTCTGAACTGCCTGCATCACTCATATACATGTTTGCATGCCGCTGCATGCTCACTCCATAGAAGGGACCAAGATAGCTATTGTCAAGTTGTTTTCCTTTTTGATTTGCTTCTCTGTAAATGGGATGGAAAACTGGCTCTGGTAAACTAATACCGAAGCATTTACTTTCTGCTGCTAAATGGGATCATGTAGAAGGCATCCCCGCCCCCCCACCCCAGAAGAATTTAGCATTTAACTGCAATAACTATTTTTATGTTAGGTGAAACACCTGACCAACCTTTAGGACCTCGCTTGCCAGGAAGTATAAGTATCTGACTAGCCAGGGAAGGATCCTGGTCCTGCAGAATGGCATGGTGTATTGTGTCCACTACTCAGTATAAACCTCCCGTCGCCATAATGTAGCAGCTTCTTTGTGAGAGAGTTGGATGGGGCTCTGGGGGGTGGGATGATTTAAATAGCAATTCCAGTACAGATTTATATCTTAGGAAACTCCTACAAGAGGCTGAAATGGTTCTTTTACTTGGTGACCCTGATGCTGGGAAAGATTGACAGCAAAAGGAGAAGGAGGCAGCAGAGGATGAGATGGTTAGATAGCATCACTGATTCAATGAACAAGAATTTGAGCTAACTCCAGGAGTCAGTGAAGGACAGAAGAACCGGACATGCCGCAGTCCATGGCGTCACAGAGTCGGACGTGACTTAGCGGCTGCACAGCAAATGTTCTCCAAGTCGTCACCCAGCTGGGACCCTGAGTTTTGGGTCTCTTACAGGAGGTGACATTTCACCGCGTACTCCTCAGTTTATGGTAACTTCATGTCGATTCAGGGGTAATTGCTCCCAAATTCTTTATAAGAAAAACTCAGTTGTCATTTGCATTTTAGATCCCTGAAATGGATTGGCAGGCATTAGAGAGTTAATCCATCTTCTAGCTATAAGTCATATATATTTTTTTGTCATTCTCCAATTTGACACAGTGGAACAGGGTGCTGTTATTGAGAAATTGAAGCACCAGATGTGATTAAATAAGATCACACATTTCATTCTGTCTTTAATTTCACATCACTCTTCAGCAGCTGAATCTGTATGCTCCCCCCGTGGAGTCAGCCAGCACCAGGCTTTCTTAGCGTGCCCAGCAGAGCGGTAGCAAAATGTTTCCAAAGTCAGCCACCCTGCTGAGCTCTTGTGAGTCGAATCTGTTTTTGCCTCCAAAGAATTCAATATTGCTAGATCTGGTTTATTAAACTATTCCTCTCCCTAGAGAGTAAGATCCCTGGCAAATTTACATCATTAATGCTCAATTTCAACTAAGAGGCATTAAAAAAAAAACCTAGAATCAAGAATAAAGAAACAATTAGAAGTCTTCCTATCTTTGCCCTCAGCCATCCCTTGTTTCTGCTGTGACTTCCCCATCTCTCTCGCCACCCACCCTGATTCTTTGCTTCTAGGAATAAGAGTTGGAAATGGCATTTATACATCTGCTTTGCAAGCATGTCTTAAGAAGCTACATTTGTGGCATTCTTGATACCGTTGAAAAATGAAGTTGAAATAAGGGGCCATTTCTCAGATGAGGGCTCAGTGTGCGAGACCCCTGCTGTGGTGCATCAGACAGTTCAGGATCAACAATAGTGAAGCAGTGTCCTGCCTTGAGAAGTGAGTAGTGGTCCTTGGCATACTTGGCATGGCCATAGGGCCATCGTAAATGTAGTCTTTGAGGAGAGAAGAATAGCTGTCCCTTCCCAGCTGGGTATATTCTTCCTTTACAACCAGAATCCAGACTAAGACCAGTAATGATCAACTGGATAGTATGATGTGGCTTGATTCATTCCACAAATACAGATGGAATGTATGAATGTATGTAGGGCTGAGCACTGGCCTAGGCATGCTGAGCAAACATCATCACTGCTATGGTGAAGCTTGTCTCCTTCCTCTTCATGATCTGACCTCTGCTTACTTCTCCTGTCTTATCCATTCACCCCCAGTGTGCTCGTCAGGTAGAATAACCTGCAGTCTTGTGAGCATCACTCATTCTGGCTCATGTATCTAGCCAACCTGAACTTCCTTCTATCCATTTGTCTGCCTGGCTTCCCGGCCAAGCGTCAGGTCTCATTTCCTCTGTGTGATGGCCTTGCCTCCTCCTCTGTGCTCACTGAAATGTGTCTTCTTGTCTTTCATTCATTATTCAACATTTCCAAGGGTAAAGAGTGCCTCTTATTCAGTATGGTCCACATTCTGCCTAACACATAGTGGGCACTCAAGAAACATTTGTGGAATTAATCTGTGATTTCATTTATACCCTTAAGTAAGACCCATATGTACTCATTTGCCCTTCATACAATTTTTGTAAGACCCACAAAATAAACTCTTAAAAGGAAGTAGATTGTGACATCTATAACCTTATAACCCTAATTGTACTGAGAAATTAACACTCCTGTGTATTTTCTTATGAAACTCACCTCCTCTCCCTGCTATGCTTTTTAATAAGAATGGAACCCCCCCTGGCAAAATTAAATTGGAACTGTTAGAAATATTAG
This sequence comes from Oryx dammah, assembly GCF_014754425.2. NCBI lineage: Eukaryota > Metazoa > Chordata > Mammalia > Artiodactyla > Bovidae > Oryx > Oryx dammah. Next base: position 57,847,180 of record NW_024070203.1, read on the forward strand.
GTGGTTCTTTGTTGGAATCACTTCTGGAGAATTACCAAGCCTGTGCTTTCCTTACTGAGTACAAATTAAAATTTATTTTAAAAATAAGAAAAAGAAGAAACAGATTTGCAGCTATGAAAAATAGACATGCATATAGATAAAAGGTCTAAGGCAATGGGTAAAAATGAAAGAGTGTGTTTGGGTGGTGTGATTAGGGTATATTTTTCTTATTTCAAAATGTCCTTTAATATTTTATAATTTATTGTTGATGGAAAAAGTATTAAAAAGAAAAACAATCTTCTTTGAAAAAAAGCACATATCCAGGAGGTTTTGCTTTACTTTTATGAGCACAAAGGAACCAGTTAAAAGTTTTCCCTGAGCAAACAAATATTTTTCCTGTGTTTTTGTGTTGTATAGACTTTTTTTTTTAATCTCAGGCTTTTCATCAGCAACATGTTCAGTCACTCCTTCAAAAAATAAACATGAAATATCAACGATATGTCAGGCACTCTGATATGCACTTGTTTTCTCTGTATTAAAAAGATGATTTGCAGTATATATGTGTATCAAATCCTCACATTGTATACCTTGAGCGTACACAGTGTGATGTGTCATCTGTATTTCAAAAAAGCTAGAAGGGACTTCCCTGGTGGTCCAGCACTCAAGAATCTGCCTGGCAATGGAGGGGACATGGGTTCTATCCCTGGTGAGGGAACTAAGACCCTACATGCCGCAGAACAACTAAGCCCGCGTGCCGAAACCATTGAGTCCTTGGGCCACAACTAGAGAGTGCATGTGCCGCAATGAAAGATCCCTCATGACGCAACTAAGATATGATGCAAATAAATAAATCCAAATCAATAATTTGGATTGAATCCAATCCAAATAAATAAATAAGCTAGAAGAAAAATAGTGACAGAATTTAATAGCACTTTCTACCTCCTTAAGCTCTTCCTTATACATAAGAACTACCATCTTTCACAACTCTGTAGATAGGACATGTATTGGAGAAACAGTAGCTGCTATAACAAATACATTCCAAAGAGTTAGTGGCTTCGTTGTCTCTTATTTAACATCCTAGCTGAAGGTTGCAAGTCAAGGAATGACTATTCCACACAGGGATTTAGGGGCCAGAGCTAACAGCCATTCTGCCATCTTTGTGAGTGTTAGTCGCTCAGTCATGTCTGACTCTTTGCAACCCCATGGACTGCAGCCCACCAGGCTCCTCTGTCCATGGAATTCTCCAGGCAAGAATACTGGACTGGGTCGCTGTTCTCTTCTCCAGGGGATCTTCCTGACCCAGGGATTGAACCCAAGTCTCCTGCATTACAGGCAGATTCTTCACTATCTGAGCCACCAGGAAAGCCCCTGCCATCTTTAATATACCATTTTTGATATTGATACTGCTCCAATCTTTATTATTCTAATCTGGAAGTAAAGAGCCTTGAGCAGGAAACAGAGGTGACAGACATCACTTGTGCTTATATCCTATCAGCAAGAGCTTAATCACATGACCACACCAGTCTCAAGGGTAGTTTGGAATTATAGTCTAGTCTTGTGCTCAGAGTGAAGGGAAGAATGGACTTATGGGCATAGCTAACAGCCTATCCCACAGCAGATATCTTTAAATTGTCATTTTTTAGATGAAAAGAACTAAGGCTCAAAGAGGTTGATCTCGAAATCCCCCAATTAAACATGAACTATCAGAACTAGAAGTCTGGCTCCTGAAGCCTAGATCAATATCTCTTTCATCACTTCACACTGCCTAGAACTAGAATGAGAGCAAAAGGCTGGCTCTGGGGAAGCCAGTGGCTTCCCTATAGCTGCCCTGTGCACTGGCTACAGAAACATGAACCATCCTAGCACAGCCCAGAATTTGTTATTCTCCTCTTGTTTTATTGGTTCAGCCTTGACCAGAGAGGGGATGCTCCTAGTGTTAGGAGAAAGACTAAATGCTGCCTTATAAATGTTTTACTGCAAGCAATATGTCTTTCTTTTCAGCAGTTCCAGGACAAGATAAGAATAGACTAATAAAATCCATACCCACATCAAAAGTTGAAGCACAATCTGCAAACATGAATACAGCTGGGGGATCTCCCTTGTGTCTTCAGTTGCTCCATATCTTTTGGCTTATTTAATGATTTTTATGGAGAACTTCAGGGAAGGCAATGGCACCCCCACTCCACTACTCTTGCCTGGAAAATCCCATGGATGGAGGAATCTGGTAGGCTATAGTCCATGAGTCCACTAAGAGTCAGACACAACTGAGCTACTTCACTTTCACTTTTCACTTTCATGCATTGGAGAAGGAAATGGCAACCCACTCCAGTGTTCTTGCCTGGAGAATCCCAGGGACAGGGGAGTCTGGTGGGCTGCCGTCTATGGGGTCGCACAGAGTCGGACATGACTGAAGTGACTTAGCAGCAGCAGCAGCATGGAGAACTTACCTTGTGGTGGGTACAGGGCTAGAGAGAGGATCAAGAGAGAGACAACTCCAGCCATTACAGAGCTCATAAGGGACAGCAACTAACAAAACAGTTACAAGTCTGTACCAAAAATGCTGAGAGAGACAATAATGATGGGAGTCCTATTTCAATAGGACTCAGAGGCTTCTGGGAAAGGCTTTCTGAGGAGGTAGCATTTAAATTGAATCCCAGAGGATGAAGGAGTCAGCCATGTTGAGGACAGTGGGGAGTGTCTTACAAACAGACAAACAGCATACACAGTGATTCTGGTCAAGAGAGAATGTGACATATTCCAAGAACTGAAGGTGTCATGTCTGCTGAGAGATACTGAGTGAGCGGAAGGTATAATACTGGCTGAAGCATTCCTTATGTAACCCTCATAACGACCTGTGAGGTGGGTTACTACTGATCATCCCATTTTATTGATAAGGGAACTGAGGTGTAAAGGAGTTATATGGTTAACATCACACAGTTAATAAACAGGGGGTTAAGAGATACACTCAAGGAGCCTAGCTACCTCCACAATCTTATTTCATGACATTATCCCATTATAATGCTGAAAACTCAAAACTTTCTACTCTATCATAAACAGATTTTCTCTCCTTCAAGACAAAATCCCTCTCTTCCCTTAGTGAAAGATTCTTAACCTTACATCTCAGGAACTCTTCCTCCTCCAAGGAACCATGGATGGGATTCATGAATTGGGGGTTTGTGAATTTGGAGATACATAATATGTATTGTTGTTCAACAATATGTGATAAATATAAATAATATGTTTAGGACTGATGAATTTAGAGATATATACTCTTTTCATGTGGAATAAATTGCATAAATATTGTATATACATTTTAATCAAATAAAATTATACTTAGTCTTCTGCTGAATTCAGTATATAAATTATACTTTATTTTTATTGAAATTTAACATTTCCTTCTATTATGAACATAAGTATAACACCTCACTATTCTTAACAGTTCTTGTGACTTTGTTACTAGAATCACATGTGATTTTTAATCACATACCAGTTGAAGTTACCTTGAAACAGCATTTGCTCTCATCACCACTCTCAAATTGTGTTAGTTATGCTTCTGGCCAATAAATCCTCTCATTCAATGCACTGATAAAGAAACACTTGAGTAGGTGTTTTTTGTTTGTCTGTTTTTAAACTATTTATTTATTTCTGGTTGTACTGGGTCTTCCATTGCCTTGCACAGGCTTTCTCTAGTTGTAGCGAGTGGGGCTATTCTTTGTCACAACGCATGGGCTTCTCCTTGCAGTGGCTTCTCTTGTTGCCGAGCACAGGCTATAGGCATGCGGTCTCCCATAGTTACGGCTTGTGGGCTCAGTAGTTGTGACTAAGGGGCTTAGTTGCTCCACAGCATGTGAAATCTTCCTGGACCTGGGATCGAACCCATGTCCCCTGCCACCAGATGTTGTTTTTCAAATGACAGGGGACATGAGTTTTTGAATCTGGCAGTTTAAACTTTTGCCCTCCTTCCCTGCATAACTAGGTTTCTAGCGCAGTCTGTACGGATTGTCTGTACTTTCTCCCATCTCATTTGTTCTGCCATCCACTCTGTTCTGGCTCTCATGCCCAACTTCTTTTCCCAAAATGGTAACTCTAAGATCACTGGCATCCTCTGAGGTTAAGCAAACACTTTTCAGTATCCCTTTCCCCTGAATTCTGTAGAATTTTGCCCCTGTTGATCCCATTTTTCTTTGGGGGACTCTGTTAAGTCACCTTCAGGAAAATCACTCTTCTCTTTTCCTTACACATGTGGCAGTGTCTTTACCAGCAACTCCACTAATCAATGGCACCCCACTCCAGTCCTCTTGCCTGGAAAATCCCAGGGACGGAGGAGCCTGGTGGGCTGCAGTCCATGGGGTCGCTAGAGTCAGACACGACTGAGCGACTTCACGTTCACTTTTCACTTTCATGCACTGGAGAAGGAAATGGCAAACCACTCCAATGTTCTTGCCTGGAGAATCCCAGGGACAGGAAGCCTGGTGGGCTGCTCTCTTTGGGGTTGCACAGTGTCGGACACAACTGAAGTGACTTAGCAGCAGCAGCAGCCACTAATCACTCCTTAGAAAATAATGTTCCTCTTCTCGGGGAGCCACACCTACTCCCAAGCCCTCAACTGCACCTGCCCACTGACAAGTCTAGCCCCAGCCATTTCTTCTGAGTTTCATTCCCTCTAAGTTTCCAGCTGTCCAAAGACCATTTTCACACCGTAGCCCAGAGGTACCTCCCACCTAGCACATTAAGGATGAAGTCATATACCGCCTCCACACCAAGCCTGAGCTTTTCTCCTGCATCTGTGTTTTGACTGTGGACATCAGTCTCTTCTGATCGCCCAAGATCAAAACCTTAGGGTTGCCCTCAATTGCTTCCCCTCCCTCACTCCTACTTCTACTGAACCGACAGTTCCTATTGGTCCATCACTGAGGAAGTGGGGTTGATACAGCCCAAGGATGATGTGAACCTCTGGGAGAGAAAAACATTCTTGGTAGAAGTTTTATGAGTATCATATCAGTTTATGACCCCTTGAAAATTACTCTGTGGTTTTTATTTTTTATTAATTTTTTTTTTTTGGTCACACTGGGTCTTCACTGCTGTATGTGGGCTTTCTCTAGTTGTGGAGTACAGGGACTACTCTCTAGCTGTGGTGTGCAGGCTCTAGGCACAAGGCTTCAGTAGTTGTGACCAGTGGGCTTTATTGCTTCGAGGCACATGAATCTTCCTGCATCAGGGATCAAACTCGTGTCCCCTGCATTGGCAGGCAGATTCCTATTCACTGTGCCACCAGGGAAGTCCTATGGTTTTTATTTTATTTTATTGTGATATCATTGACATAGAATATTATATTAGTTTCAGATGCACAACATGATTAGATCCATGCCTTTATTGTGAAATGATCACAGTAAGTCTGGTTAGCATCTGTCACCACACACAGTTACAAATGTTTGTTTTTTTTTCTTGTGATGAGAACTTTTAAGATGTGCTCTGTGACTTTTAACTATCTTTCCCAAGGCCACAACTTCCACTAGGAGTCTGATGGCTGAGTTACGACTTGAAATTCCAATTTTAATGGTTTTCCTCTCTTTCCTAGTGTGGAACATGTTGAAAAAAGAATATAGGCCCCATTCCTGTATCCAGTGTCACATGCAGCTCATCCCTTTGCTGACTAGGGGTTTCTCACCTTTTCCTGATGAGAACATGTTGAGAGAGGCACGGTGGTCACAAAAGATCTTGCGTGACAAATACTACCATAAGCGGACCCTTGCTCATGAGGGCTGGCAAGTGTTTCCTCTTTGAAGTGTTCCTCTCAGGACACTACCCTGCTCCCCACACCGCTGGAGGTGGCTCATTGTGTTTCTTTTGATGAGGGCAAATGCATCTGTGTCCTTCTACAAGCTTCTATTTCTTCACCTGATGCTATTTCAGCAGCACATTAGCTTCTTGGCTTGAGTGGTGTTTTCCCTTTTTAAGTGGACTCTTTCTTTGAGGGAGATCTTAGCGACTCCACACCAGCTCTCTCGTGCAGGGGGGCCCAGGTTCTGTTCCAGGGGGAATGGGGGTGTAGTCCTTGCACAGACAAACGAGGACAGACTGTCTCTGACATTAAAGTCTTTTGTTTAGTCTGCCACCAGAGCAGTTAGCGAGCCGCGGGTTCTGGCTCTTTAGATGTCTCTCTCTGTCCCCTGAGATCCCAGAAACATATGTCAGGTTGTTTGAGAGTTCCTTGAAGCCACCTCACCAGACTTGGAATCAGAAAGCAGCCACTCCTGTCTCTCTCCCCTCAAGCAAATAGAGGCAAATTAGAATATCAGGGACACATGCCCAGCTTTTTCATAGAAAACCTCTGTCTAAAAATTTTTCAGTTGAAGTATGCACATAGAGCCTGCCACACATGTCGCGAGTGGTAAAGAAATTCCCTCCTGATGCAGGAGACATAAGAGACATGGGTTCGATCCCTGGGTCAGGAAGATCCCCTGGAAGAGGGCATGGCAACCCATTCCAATATTCTTGCGATGGACAGATGAGCCTGGCGGGCTATGGTCCGTAGGGTCACAAAAAGTCAGACAGGACTGAAGCGACTTAGCCTGCATACACATACATATAGAAACGACCATGCATGTTAACTGCTCACAGAGTTTTCTCAAAGTCAGCACACCCCTGAAACTAGCATCCAGATAAAGAAATAAAACATGGCTAGTATCCCAAAAGCCCTGCTTATGCTGCCCTCCAGTGGGTACGCCCTGAGGGTAACGCAAGTCTCAATTCTAACAGTAAAGAAAAGCATCGTCTGTTTTTGCTCATCATATAAATAGACTCACGTATCATGTACTCTTGGTGTATGGCTTCATTCAGCCTTGTGGATCATGCATTCATACCATTGTTTACAGTTGTTGTTTTTTAACATGCTCATTATTTGTTTCTCTATGGCTGCGCTGGGTCTCGTTGCTTCTCAGGGCTTTCTCCAGTTGTGGCAAGTGGGGGCTGCTCTCTAGCTGTGCTGGGCAGGCTTCTCACTGCAGTGGCTTCTCTTGTTGCAGAGCACAGGCTCTGGGACATTCAGGCTTCGGTGGTCGCAGTGCGTGGGCTCAGTAGCCGCAGCTCAAGGGCTCCAGAGCACAGGCTCAGTAGCTGTTGTACAGGCGCTTAATTAGTTGCCCCACCCTGGACCAGGGATCAAACTGGGGCCCCCGCCTTGGCAGGCGGATTCTTAACCACTGGCCCACCAGAGAAGTCCTAACTACAGTTTTAGATGGTTTATTTTCACTGCTCTAAATTGGTCAACATGTAACACATCACAAATTATTTCTGCATTCTGCAGTTCATGGGTATTTGGATAGCTTCCAGTTTGGGGCTGCTCTGTACTAAGTTCTGCTCCAGATTATGTTAGATATGTATGTGGGTGGACAAAACTAAATGTTTTCACTGATACACATTAGAAGTGGATTTGCCCAGGAGGGTGGGGTATGTTGTGTTAGATTGCCAGTGCTATTATCACAAGAAACCAAATACTGGCTGGCTTAAACAAGAGAACTTATTTCCTCATAATTCTGGAAGCTGGAAGTCTGAGATCAAGGTATAAGTAGTATTGATTTCTTCTGAGAGCTCCTTCATGGCTTGGAGATGGTCGGCTTTTCCCTGTATTCTCTCACAGGCTTACTTTGGTATGTGTGTGTGCTCAATCACTTCATTCACGTCTGACTCTTTGTGACACTACGGACTGTAGCCCACCAGGCTCCTCTGTCCATGGGATTCTCCAAGCAAGAATACTGAAGTGGGTAGCCATGCCTTCCTCTAGAGAATCTTTCTGACCCAGGGATTGAACCTGCTTCTCCTGTGTCTTCTGCATTGCAGGCAGATTCTTTACCACTGAGCCATTGGGAAAGCCCTTCCTTCTATGTGTCTCTGTCCAAATGTTCTCTCTTTATAAGGGTATCAATCATAATAGATTAGGGCCCTCCCTAAAGGCCTCATTTTAACTGAATTACCTCTTTAAGATACTATCTCCAAAAGTGGTCACATTCTGAAGTCCTAAGGGTTAGGATTTCAAGATATGAATTTGGGGATGGAGGAATGCAATTCAGTCAATTCAGATGTCCCTATTCCAGCTCTCATGATCCCCATTAACTTAAAATTGACAGGAACAGGTAAAGGCTTGACATCTATACATTTTTCTCTGTCTCTACTAGACTGTGTGGCTCATACATTCTGTAGAATAAAATAAAATCTAAATATCATCTTAAAAGTAGAATAGTGAAACTCTATTGTCAATGAAAACATGAAGTCATAAAATATACCAGTTTTCTTTTTCAAATTTTTATTTTTAAATAATTATAGATTCAGAGGAAGCAGCAGAAAAAAATGTACAAGGAGGTTCTATGTACCCTTTACCTCTCACTCCACATTACTAAAACCTTGATAACCATAGTACAATATCAAAACTAGAAAATGGACATTGGTACAATCCAATAGTTTTACAAGCATGCAAGTGTGTGTGTGTGTGTGTGTGTGTCTGTGTGATTTTATCACAGGTGTAGCTTTGTGTTGGTGACTCAGTGGGCCTGCCATTGCAGGAGACATAAGAGACGTGGGTTCAATCCTTGGTCAAGAAGATCCCCTGGAGCAGGAAATGGCAACCCATTCCAGTGTCCTTGCCTGAGAAATCCCATGGACATAGGAATCTGGCAGGCCACAGTCCAGGAGTCGCAAAGAGTCAGGCATGACTGAGTATGCACACACACACACACACACACACAGAGCTTTGTGTGACCACTCCTACAGCTGAGATGCAGAGCCGGTCCATCAGCACAGATCCTCTGTGCTGTAATGTTATAGCCACATCTATCCCCACCGTCCATGCTAACCCCTGGCAATCACTATTTCCTCCTCCTCCTATCTCTGTCATTTAGGTACTTCAATAATGTTACTTACATGGAATCACAGAGTATATAACCTCTTGAGATTGTTTTTTTTTTTTCTTTTTCCCACTGAGCCTTGAGATGTATCTGACTTGTTGCCATGGATGAAGAGTTTGTTCTTTTTTATTGCTGCCGCATATACCATGGATGAATGTCCCACAATTTGTTTAACTTTGTAGTCAAGGAAGAATATACAGATTATTTCCAGTCTTGGGCTATTGCAAATAAGGCTGCTATGAACATTAGTGTGCAGATTTCTGCACAAATGAAAGTTTTCATTTTTCTAGGAGAAACATCCAATAGCTTTCTTTTTTTAAAAAAAATCTGTTCTTAAAAAATAAAAAAATAATAACAGGAACTAAATAAGTTAATAGAGAATATTTAGCACATTGTTGGACTAGTAAAGTGCTTATTCATGTCAACATGCACTAACATTTTTCTACTATGTTACCAGGAAACAAGCACTATTCTAGATGCAGAGTGTACAAAGATAAAAAGATATAGACCCTGCCCTCAACCAACTCACTCTTCCCAATTAGAGAGAAAAAGAGGAAGGGTACCAGTGATCAGCCTTACGCTGAAAAAGGCAAGAAGAGGGAATAGTTATAGGGACTTAGGAGGGGACAGTCATGGGGCAAGAGCCACTGACAAGAGCTGTGGCCTTTGGTTAAAAGATTCACCCCTGGAGACTGCAGTGAAGGAGGCTGGGGAATCAATGCCCTGAACTCCCTTCCTCCTTCCTCCGCAGTCTTCTCCTAGCACTTCCTATTGGCAGGACTCAACCCAACCAGAAGCCAGAGGACCCTGTGATACAGTCCGCCCAGATCAATTGTCTGGAAATACAAAGCATGATCAGGAAGGGTGTGGAGCAAAACGAGAGGAACCAATAGACTTAGCTCCAACACACCCGGCTTTGAATCCACTTTGTAACTTTAGGCAAGTTAAGTTCTCTGCACTTCAGGTTGCTTACTGCAAAACAAGTGTAGTAATGATAGTTATACAGGTTATCAAAAGCATGAACTAGATGGTTTCTGGAAGATACCTCGTGGAGTTCCTGGAATGTGGTAGGCATCATTTCATGTGGCCCAGCCCCACCCCCAGCTGATGACAACTCTACACTTGTGGCAATTTTATAGCCTTCGTGAGTTCCCAGGGGCACAATCTCTCCTCATGTGGTCCATAGACCAGGCACTGTAGAGACATCTGGGGTCCTTTCCATCAGGCAAGTTCGTGACCCTTCCCCTGCCCCAATCCAACTAAATCATGAGCAGAAGGGTGGAAATCTTCACTTCAGACAAATTGCCTCTAGTGATTGTCATGCACAATAAAGTTTTGGAACTACCATCCTAGAAGTCCATATTTCTAATTGACACCCGCTTGGGTGAAGTATAGGTGAGATTTATCTGTACTTGGCAGCCATTAGGTACAGTTACAGCCCATCGGCTCCAGGAAGAGGGGCCATGAGACCAGGACACTAACAGTGTGTCTTGTGGTGTTGGGCCATGCTGATTTTCCATTTTGCTGGCTTTATTAATACCTGAGGAACAATGTTCCCAGGCTTTTAATTAAAAATTCTCTAACATCCAGACTCTAATCATTTTCTAGGTTGGATATAGGCTCAGTAAGTAGCTGGCTTTGACCCCCCAACTCCTCCCTTCCAGAGAAAACTTAATAAGCAGAGCAGAAGCTGTTAAAGGGAATAAAATCTTTGGAAGCTTTGTAGATGAGAGTAGGTCAATTCTAAGTATAAACAGGAGGAGGCTGAAACTTGGAATAAGGTCAGAGGATCAAGGACCTTGCTTTAATTTGTTAAGGAAAGGTATAAGAAAATTAATCAGCAGTCTGGGACAGACACTGAGCTCATGATTTGGGTCCTGAATTGGTTTGGAACTCAAATTGGCTGCAAAGAGATTGGAAAGAGCAGAAGCTTAGAGGAAAGAGAATTTTCTTTGCTTCTCATGTAAAACTGCAGAAGGAGGCAGAGCAGACTTGGGATGCTGGTTTTTCTCCGCAAAGTTCTCAAGGACTCGGGCTCCTGTGTCTTTTGGTCCTGCTGTCTCCAAATTTGGCCCACATCCTCATGTTCCAAGATAGAATGTCAGTGGTTCCATCCATGCTCCAAACCACAGAAGAGGGGAAGAAGGTACAGTGAGGACAAAGCAGCTAACTTGTAAAGAAAAGTTTAGACTCTGCCACACCACTCATCTGATCACATCACTGTGGCCAGAACTCGTTCACATGGCCACAGCAAACTACAAGTCTAGCTTAGAAGCAGAATCCCTGCTGAATATTCAGTTTTTTAGTATTTTGGATGTGCTTTGTGGTGTGTTGGTTCTTAGTTCCCTGACCAGGGATCAAACCCGCACTCCCTACATAGAAAGCACAACAGTCTTAACCATAGGACCACCAGGGAAGTCCCTAAATATTCTACTAAATGGATGACACATTGAGGACAGCTAGGAGTCACTGCCATCCATTCTACATCCTGAGAAAATTTGGACCTTCTTTTCCCAGTGGAATGGTTATCATTCAGATTCCAGTCAGGAAGCCAGAAACCACTCGGGGTATATTTAGAATAGAGAACTTAATAGAGAGAATTGGCAGAACAAGTGCAAAAGTGAGACAACCCGGAAGTTAATAGCAGTGGAAAGCTTTCCCAGGGCTGGGGCACACAGGAGGAGGCAGAGTTCAGAGCTCAGAGTTGCCTGGCAGAACTTGGAACCCCAGTGGGCAGTCCAGTGGGAACGGGAGCCATGAGATGCCAGTCACTGCCCCAGATGCCCCCAGAAACAAAGTGACCCAGGAATGTGCTGGCCTTCCCCGCTTCTGCCCCCAGTCTCCTTCTCGTGCCTCACATTGTCTAGAACTGTCTGGAAGCCAGGAGGCAGGGACCGTCTGGGAACTGTAATTTCATGCCAACAGAGTAAGCAAAGAAGAGTGACATATGGACCAGAAAGCAAATGGGTGCCCGGAATAGCACCAAACCAAGTTGTAGACCAGGATAAACTGCCAATAAGTGTTACCTGGCTAGGCATTATTTCTGGATGAAAATTTTGCAAACAAAATACTGTCCTCTGCTGAAATATGTATGGGGGTTCCCAGATGGTAAAGAAACCACCTGCCAATACAGGAGATGCAAGAGACATGGGTTCAATCCCAGAGTCAGTAAGATTCCCTGAAGGAGGGCATGGCAACCCACTCTAGTATTCTTGCTTGGAGAATCCCATGCACAGAGGAGGCCGGCAGGCTACAGTCTATAGGGTCCCAAAGAGATGGACATGATTGAAGTGACTTAGCAAACAAGTAATATATATATATATAATATATATACATGCACTATATAATATATATATAATATATATACACACAAATACTATATATATATACACACACAAATCTTCAGATGTTCCATATATATATATATCACATATATCTGAAGATACGGAAATGGGTAATCTCACAAAGGAGTAGAAAAATAAGTGAGAACCCAAGAAGCCTACAAGGGATCTTTGAAGATGGGGAATATATGGGGAACTGTTCAGTCTCTGTGTTACCTGTTAACAAGGAGTGTCTGGGGTCAGGGTATACCCAGCTCTGTCTGAAACAGCTCAGCAGCGTCATTGAGAACAAGCACTGAGAATGGTTGTTGGCTTCTGCACTCAGAAAGGTTACTGGCTGCTTAGTAAAGGCTGTGTCTGTGAATGAAAAGGGACCCTACCCTGAAAGGGGGTGAACAGAACAGTCTTTTCTGCATTTCTCCATTTGCTGGCTCAACAGAAGCAGTAAACAAACCCTATTCCCAGAACTATGCTGACAACATTGATGATGGCGGCACACAAATTAGGAGAGAAACAAAAAAACCATGTTAATTTCAAGCTCCATTAGAAACACAGGCAGAAGGGGAAAAAAATCAACATCTGCCAAATAGAAAAGGTCAAAATCAGAAGGGAAAGAAACTTTCTCTTTGACATCCTAAGAAAGGTACTGCCAACGTTGAAGACATAGGAGGATTCTGTTTCCTCATTGACTTTGTTAACCATAAAATTCTTGTAAAAAGTTCTCTTGTCAGTATCTCCTCAAATCAGATCTATGAGGTGATGGAGAACAAGCTGCCTGTTCTTCCTCTTGGGAAAGAAAACTGTATGGTGTATGGGGTACAACCACAGGATTCCATTCCAAAGCTGTCTTCTATTTGGCCTATTGATGTAATTTTTTTAAGAACCTCCAATAATGTTTATGGCTTTGGCATAATGCGTACATAATACTCGTTTGAAGACGCCACAATATAAGTTGTCTATGATATAAAACTGGCGTAACAGTCTTGTCTGAAAGACATCGGGCCCTTGAATGCCTTTGTGAAATGTGCTGTAGGCCCCAGATCAAGTCCAGGAAATACATGTCTTCCTCTTAGTTGCTGTGTTGAGGGGGATGATACACAAAGGAAAACAGATATTCCTCCTAAGTTCTTTCTTATGTCATGGCAGTGAGCATTCTGGATCTTTGATGATGAATGAGTCTTCATTTGTAAATTGAATGCCATATGTATTAACTTCATTTCCTTCCAGGCGTTTCGTATTAGTGAGCATCACATATGACTTTATAATGCTGCAGTACCAGATGCCTGGTTGTTCTTTGATTCAATATATGCAGGAAGAAAAGATGCGTACGGATGTCACCGTAACTCTGGCTAGGAAATCAGTCAGAAGTTCCATCCCACCTGGTGGCAAGGGATGGACCTTGTTGATTTCTTGGGCTTCTCTCTCTGAGGTTATGATACTGTGACATATTTTCCCAGAGGAATTAAGTTAGAAGAATCAATCACTAGATGTAATCAAATTCACCCTCCCTCCCCCAAAATCAAACAGGTATTTTTAAACACACAACCATATACACATTTCAACAATAGCAGAGTTCTGTTTGAGAATGGAAACATAGTCATTGATAAATTACATGAGTGGACTGAGCTGAACTCCAGGTATTAGTTACAGCGGGAAGTGAGAAGTTGTAGGAGACTTTTAAAATCAGAACGTGGATTATGGCTTGAATTTAATTAAGTGCATGCTGCCACTTAATTATAGTCAATCTATCTCTTTTTATATACCAACTCTTACTCCTCAAATGTTTCATCTCTGCTCGTTGTGTTTTTTTCTAGCTCTGCCATAAGCTCTTTGAGATCAGAGCTAATGTCATATAGCAGATCCTCGACAAAGACATTAAAAATAAATTAAGGAGCATAAGACTAGATGAATGTGGCTACAGAGTCAAGTCACTGCCATATACACTACACAATATGACCTGAGAAATTTAAGAACAACTAAGGATAGTCCCAGTTCTTCCCTGGAAGCCATTCAGTTTCCCGTCCTCTGGTTTCCATAAATAATATACAAGTTTAATTTTTCTTTCTCTGGTCTTTTGTCCTTTGAATCCACCCCAGCAAAAATGCTCAACTCTATGGCACTGGAAAATACTGTGAAGAGCTTTACCATATTGCAACATTTATGTTTTCCTATGCTTATTTTTTTCTTGCTCTTCATTTGAGCTTTTAAAAATTTTCTCAGCTTCCACTGTCATTTTCTATTTGTGTTGTCTTTGCCTTCTTTTTGGCAGCTAAGGTACCTGTTTTAAATAATATATTCCTAAGATGCAGGTTAAGGACTCTACTTATAGAAAAATTCTCTAAGGATAATGTAAGGAACTAGTGGCAGTGGGTATGTCCAGGAACTGATCTTGATGTATGGCAGAAACCATCACAATATTGCAAAGTAATTATTTTCCAATTAAAAATAAATTTTAAATAAGTGTAGAATCATGGAAGAAAGTGTTTTCATTTTGTGACCATCTGCATGGATCGTTTTTGTCCATGAGCCTGCATTGCTTTTATAATTTAAAAACTGGTTAAAAGACAAAAATGTCTACTCTCATTATGGCAATTCTAGTAAGTCCTAAGTTTTCATGAAATATGAATGCAATCAGTTTATGCATATGATTATTAGAAACAAATGAACAATCTCATTGTTTTAAGATACAACACTTAATGAATTCTGTATCCCACCTTTTGAAGCATCTTGTAGGTGTCTGAGATTAAATACTGGTCAGTGATTCATGCTAGGGGACATTTATGGGCAGAAAACGACTAAGCTACTTTTGTATTTGTAGCTTTCAGCTTTGCATGGCATACATCTAGTGAGCAATTAATAACAAAGAAAATGTTTCTGTCAGTGGGTCAACAGAGCCACTTCCATTACACCTTTCTGTATTTTTATTCATGTTTTCACTCCTGGCGGTATTCACACTTGTGCACATTGCACGTGCTAGGGGTCCTCCACCTCGATTACAGCTTGCTAATTCTTCACGTCCATGGTCCCATCACTTTTCACTCTTTGCATTCCCTAAGTTTCTCTTTCTCTTAAGGGTTTTTATGTCATTCTTTTCCCAGGGTTTCATTCCCATGTCAGTCTTATCTGATCCTGCTCTGATTTATCATTAGCATTTCTACTCTGGCTTGTTTGTTTTGAGTTTCTGCAAATGATTCAACCACTGTCAGACATGTTTTAACTTTTAAGTAAATAAATGCCTGCCTGCAAGTGCATAAAATTATTTGACTCCATAAGTGAACACTCAGAAACACATGCTGGACATTTAGGGTGCTTCCATGTTCTGGCTATTGTAACTACTGCTGCCGTGAACATTGGGGTACATGTGTCATTTTGAATTATGGTTTCCTCACATGATATATCCTCAGTAGTGGGATTGCTCGGTCATATGGTAGTTCTACATTTAGTTTTTTTAAAGGAAGTTCCATATTGTTCTCCACAGTGAAAGTGAAAGTCACTCAGTCATTGACTCTTTACGACCCCATGGACTACACAGTCTATGGAATTCTCCAGGCCAGAATACTGGAGTGGGTAGCCATTCCCTTATCTAGGGGTTCTTCCCAACCCAGGGATCAAACCCAGATCTCCCACATTGCAGGCAGATTCTTTTACCAATTGAGCCATCGGGGAACCCCAAGAATACTAGAGTAGGTAGCCTATCCCTTCTCCAGAGGATCTTCCCAACCCAGGAATCAAACTGGGGTCTTCTGCATTTCAGGCAGATTCTTTATCAACTGAGCTATCAGAGAAGCCCAAAATATGTTTGAATTTGCATGTTGTAGAAACTGTAATTTTAATTCCCAGCAGAGTACGTATATAAATGCTCAGAGGCATATATAGTTATGTGAAGATGCACTGTCTGTAATCTGTAACATTTTAAAATTAGCAAAAAAAGAAAGAAAGAGACTGGCTATCTAATCCCCTTCACCAGTGAGTCTCCAACTTTAGTATCTGCTAGAATTACTTGAAGAGCTGGTCAAAATACACTGAATCTGAACTACAGATTCAGTCGGTCTTCAGTGGAGCCTGAGTTTTCTTTTTGGACAAAATTCCAGTTAGTTCTGATTCTGTTGATCTCGAACAACACGTTGAGAACCATTGTGACCCCAGTTCTCCTGAGGACACAGAAGCACCGTGTTTCCCAGCTCTGCTTGTATTGTACTTACATTAGGACCAAATGACTGGCTCCAGCCCAGCGGCTCATATATGACATCTCCTAATCGGGCCACACCATTTCCCGCATGGTCCTCCACTCTTTCTCTCCTTTCCTGGGCAACAGTGGAGACTATGTATTGAAGATGGTGGTCTGCCAAGATGGAGGGTCCCTAGATCTGTGAGTTTGTGGTGAAGGAAAACAGCCTTACTCACATAAAACTGGCATGTGAAAGAAGAAGTCTTTCTTGTCAGTTTATCCAGTCAGCGAGGTTTGGTCAGCATTGTCTAACTCATCCTAATATGCATGACTTTCACATGATCATGAGATGAACCAGTTGCCCAGCTCTGAGGCAACTATGCAAACTTGAGAGGTTGGATCAATCTACCATCTACTCTCCCCATCCCCCAAAAATCTATTTGACTTGACCTGTATGTACTTGAGACTTCCCTGGTGGCTTAGATGGTAAAGAATCCACCTGCAGTGTGGGAGACCTGGGTTCAATCCCTGGGTTGGAAAGATCTCCTGGAGGAGGGCAAGGCAACCTACTCCAGTATTCTTGTCTGGAGAATCCCCATGGACAGAGGAGCCTGATGGGCTATAGTCCATGGGGTCGCAAAGAGTCTGACACAACTGAGCGACTAAGTACACACATGTGTACTTAGCTTAGAGCCATGGGTCTGTAGGCCACAAAGATTGTTGCTAATCCTTCCAAACATCTCCTAAAGCCACCTAGATGCATTCTGGGATGATGATCTTTCATCTGAGTTTTTCCAGCTGCCAGCTCCTTGGACTCTGAATATTCTTACACTTTCAGAATGGTTCTACCCGCCCATCCTTTGCTTCATATTGAAGGAGACCAAAGCCCTTTTCTTCTCATCTCATTACTGTTCAAATCTCATTACTGAACAGCTCTGCCTTGCCTGCCTCTGTTTCTCTTCTACCTTGTTCTGCCAGTGAAGTCATCCCAGAATTTCTTTTAGACAGTCTGATTCATGTTTTTAGTTTTTATTTTATTTTTGGCTGTGCTAGGTCTTCACTGCTGCGTGTAGGCTTTCTCTAGTTGGGGCAAGTGGGATCTACTCTCTTGTTGCAGGGTGTGAGCTTCTCATTGCGGTGGCTTCCCTTGTTGTAGAGCACAGGCTCAGTAGTTGTGGGACACGGCATGGGCTCTGTTGCTTGACAGCATGTGAAATCTTCCCAGATAAAGGTTCAAACCCATGTCCCCAGCATTAGCAGGTGTATTCTTAACAACTGGACCACCAGAGAAGTGTTCTTTTTTTATTTTCAGGAGAACTTTAATTGAAGTATAGCTGGATAATGTTGTGTTAATTTCAGGTGTGCAGCAAAGTGACTCAGTTATCTACACACACACACGCACACGCGCACGCGCACGCACACGCACACACACACACACACACACCCGCTATTCTTTTTGAGATTCTTTTCCCTTACATGTTATTACAAAATATTGAGTATAGTTCTCTGTGCTATACAGTAAGTCCTTGTCTGTCATCTACTTTATATATAATGCGGTGTATATGTTAATCCCAAAGTCCTAATTTGTCCCTCTCCCTCCCCCTCTTTCCTCTTTGATAACCACAAGTTTGTTTTTTGTTTGTCTGTGGGTCCATTTCTGTTCTGTATATAAGTTCATTTGTATCTTTTTTTTTTTTAATTTAGACTCCACCTATAAGCAATATCATGTATTTGTCTTTCCGGGTCTGGTTTACTGACTTGACTAGAGCAGAATTCCCCTCAGGCGTCTTCAGAGTTAAGGTTCCTGGGCCTTTCTTCGTGGTTATAAGCCTTGGAAGCCCCCAGAAGATCCCAGTTCCTTTACCCCATTGCTGGGGTCATTTTGTTGAATTTGGCCCACCCCCCTCTCTGGACTCGGCCACATGTGCATCGCCCCATCCCGCCCCACAAACCTTGAAGAATTTGACCATCTGCCTGCTTGGTATCTGCCAGGCTCTGGTATCCCGTTTATGTGTCAGTTCTCCTGCCCACACCGCTACACACAGCACACTTCATGACTAAAGTGGATTTTAGTCAAACTCTCTTCTTTTTTATGTACATGTTGTATCATTGGCCCTAAGAATATCTCTCACAAACAGAATTAAACCAAAAGCAAAGACTTTTTCCAAATATACTATTTAAAAATGTGCACTTCCCTGACCTAGACTGACTGGTGAGGAAGTTTCCTGGAGAGTGAGACAAGTTAGCTTAGATCTGAATATTGAGTAGGACTTCACCTAAAAAATGTGTGTATATATATATATATATATATATATACTTCCCTCCACCCTTTCCTGGTATACTACACCACATGACATTACATGAAATCAAAGCCTCAAGATGACAAAATATAAAAGTATCACATTTTAGAATGGTGTTCATTGTCCTGATGATAAGTAGACATACATTTGTTGAGAATTTTGAAATTCAGAAGAGTGCCAGCCTCTATCTAAAGATAATTTCTTATATATTTATTGCCATGTCATCTATAGTCCTTAGATACTTAATATTCTGTTATACATTTAGGCTATCATTTACTCAAACAATCTGAACCAATGTTGCATCTGATTTTCTTGTTATTTATATAAAGACAGGCCGACTAAGTCTTGTGCACATAATGTGATAATATTTCTAGAGTAGATCTAGAAACACATCTACCAAAAATCTGTTCCTTGATTCTTTGCAAGGAAATCCCTTCATAAAAGTGTATAAAAAATTGATGTAAATGCTACAAGAAAGCGCTACAATGTGAAAAGTGGTTGTCTGGCAAGAAGTTCACTAAGATGGGCAGAAATGGACAGGTGGATGCTGTTTTCAGTTATAAGCGCTGCATTTGACTTTTTCTGTCTGTGTATTATTACAATAAAAATTAGCATATTATTAAAATTATTTTTCCCATGTGAAATTATAAGAAAGGTATATGAATACTTTAAAGAATTCATATTACATACCTGTATGAACAAGCTGCCCTTCTGAAAATATACACAAATTTACCCTCCCATCAAAAATGTAAAACGTTTCCCTTCCCGTAAAAGTCTCACAAAGTAGGTATTCTATTTTCTTTTAAATATTTTCGAATTAGCTTTAAAATGACAAGCAATTTTTATTTGCTTTTATCTTACTGATAACGTTGAATTGCTTTCCTATCTGATTATTTACTAACCATTTATATTTCTTCTCTTTGCTTTTTAAATGAACACACCAAAGCTCGTACATCTAATGTATGCTGTCTCTGTGACATCTGTCACTTTCAAAGGTAGTTTCCTTACACCAGTGACATGGCCATGGCTTAAACATTTGGGTAACTCTTATTTTTGAATGACCATCAGAGTCCAAGTCATGTTTTTTGGATATTCTTAGGACCAGCTGTATCATCAAGTTAGGGACAAATTGCAGAACAACTGCAGAGTGATAACCTTAGTTTTCTTTTGTGGTTTTAAACCATCCATGACAGGAACTGTCAAAAAGGTATTCCAGGGATCTTCCCTGGTGATCCAGCAGTTAGGAATTGGCCTTCCAATGAGGGGACATGGGTTCGATCCCTAGTTGGGGAACTAAGATCCCACAGGACAACTAAGCCTGGGTGCCCCAAGGAAGAGCCCACACACTGCAATGAAACGTTCTACATGCTGCAACTAAGACATGATACAGTCCAAAATAAATAGATAAATGGCATTCCAGTTTCCTGTGGAGCCACAAGAATGTGAACAGAATAAATACGTGGCTCTGGAAAAGCACTGCAATCATTTGACTATATCTAGTATGGAAGGCTTCTCACTAACTCATCATTTTACAGACTTCCTATTTAATATGTTCATATGAATTAAAAATCCATTAGTCTGCATGTCAATCTGTCATACAATCTTATACACACAGGGTTATACAGAGCAGACACTTAGAAATTGGATCAAGATGATAGACCAAGCGTATTTTTGACTAGAATGTCATGCATCCTAAGGATTCTTCTCTGTTTTATTCATTGTGTTCCAGACACCTACAAGAGTCTCTAGCACAGCTAGGTGGTCAACAAATATTTACTGAATAAATGAATACATGATGAAAATATAAATGAATGAATGAACAAACCAACACTTCACAATTGGACCTTAAGACCAAAGCTTTGTTTACCTTCTTTTGTAAAACAACACAAGATGGCAAATGCTTTTGAATAATACAACGGACAAATACACAGTACAGGTCAAATGGCATTAAAAAAGGAGCAAGCTTCACTTCTCACCTTGGCTCTGTGCCCTCAGGGAATTTATAGTCTAGTGTATGAGATAGAGATTGATCAAATGTGCCTACAAATAAATGGGAAATTACGAATTTTGTCATTAAGTGCAAGCATGTAACAGGCTTACTTGGCCTGAGTAATCAAGGATGGCTTCCTTCTCTGAGGAAGAGGTATTTCAACGACATATGGAGGTAAAGGGAACATTTTGAATACAAGTTCAAAGAGAAAAAATAAAAGCACCATGCATTGGAGAAACAGAAAAAACAGGTGCTAGGAAACTCTTGGGAGTAGAGAGTGTTGAGAGATGATGCTGGAGATTAGATCTTTATAGTCCTTTGCTATGTGATAAGGGAGAGACTCATTGACCCTTACCAGCAGGAAGGACTTGGTAACACCTACCTGGTAGATGTATTGTGAAGATAAAACATATAAGTGTAGCTGTTTGCTTTATGTCTAGCCCATTGTTGTTGTTTGGTTACTAAGTCGTGTCTGACTCTTTGCAGTCTCATGGACTGCAGCATGCCAGGCTTCTCCGTCCTTCACCATCTCCCAGAGTTGGTGTCCATTGAGTTGGTGATGCTATCCAACCATCTCATCCTCTGTTGCCCCCTTCTATGGAGCCCTCAGTCTTTTTCAGTCATCAGTGTCTTTTCCAGTGAGTTGGCTCTTCGCATCAGGTGGCCAAAGTATTAGAGCTTCAGGTTCAGCATCAATCCTTCCAATGAATATTCAGGGTCGATTTCCTTTAGGATTGACTGGTTTGATCTGGCCCATAAAAGTGCTCCATTATGGTTATTTTTTCCCCTGTTTCTTTTCTTTTATTACTTATGTGTTGAGTTCATTAAGAGCCAGAACTTGGTTTTCTCTTTCAGTGGATCCCCCTTAGCGCCTGACCTGGTGTGACACTATAAATAAGCAAATGCGCAGTCGTGTCCAACTCTTTGCGACCCTGTGGACTGTAGCCCACCAGGCTCCTCCGTCCATGGGATTCTTCAGGCAAGAATACTGGTGGGCTGCCATTTCCTTCTCCAAGGGATCTTCCTGACCCAGGGATCAAACCCAGGTCTCCCGCATTGCAGGCAGACGCTTTAACCTCTGAGCCTGATGTGAACTGCTTGGTAAATGCTCAATAAGTGACAGCTGGAGTTACTATTAGTAGTAAGTAGTCCATTGTATTGGAGAAGGCAATGGCAATCCACTCCAGTACTCTTGCCTGGAAAATCCCATGGATGGAGGAGCCTGGTAGGCTGCAGTTCATGGGGTCGCTACAAGTCAGACACGACTGAGTGACTTCACTTTCACTTTTCATTTTCATGCATTGGAGAAGGAAATGGCAACCCACTCCAGTGTTCTTGCCTAGAGAATCCCAGGGACGAGGGAGCCTGGTGGGCTGCTGTCTGTGGGGTCGCACAGTGTCGGACACGACTGAAGCAACTTAGCAGCAGCAGCAGCAATCCATTGTATGGGTTTCCCTGTTAGCTCATCTGGTAAAGAATCCACATGCAATGCAGAAGACCACAGTTCAATCCCTGTGTCAGGAAGATCCCCTGGAGAAAGGATAGGCTGATTCAACCCTGGGTCAGGATGATCCCCTGGAGAAGGGATAAGCTGATTCAATCCCTGGGTCAGGACGATCCCCTGGAGAAGGGATAGGCTACCCACTCCAGTATTCTTGGGCTTCCCTGGTGGCTGAGATGGTAAAGAATCCCCCTGCAATGTGGGAGACCTGGGTTGAGAAGATCCCCTAGAGGAGGGCATGACAACCCACTCCAGTATTCTTGCCTGGAGAATCTCCAAGGACAGAGGAGCCTGGCAGGCTACCGTCCATGGGGTAGCAAAGAGTCAGACACAACTAAGCAACTCAGTACAGCATAGTCCGTTGTATGCTGGGTTTTACATTTATTTTCTTACTTTGGATTTTATTTAATAAAAGCTGCTGTAGATTTTCTAAATCGAGTACCTAGCAATGATAATTCCTAGGTGGAATTATGCATCTTTGCTATCTGTTGAGATTTGATTGTCCAGTTTGGATATGGTTTTATTTTCCAGCAAGTAGAGTGTTCTTTCAGAGCTTCAAAACATCTGTAAGATTTAGAGTGATGAAAAATGTAATCTATGTATAGTGAACTGCAACATATATTTGCATCACAGCATTTTTCTGATGGCTATTAGAAAAGCATATAAATACGGAGATTAAATGAATGCATAGAAATAAAAATATCCCTTTCACCAATCATTTGCTGCTCCAACAACAAAGCAATAATTTAGAGCTCTGACCTTGTAATTCAGCTGATTAGAGGAATCCAATTCTCTCTTTATTTCATGTTATGTTGTATCTAATTGATGGAGAAGTCTAAGTGAATCAATATGCCCAAAATTGACCTAGACAAACTCCATTTCTTTTGTGTCTAGATGATGTGTTTGCCCAGTTTTCCCAACTTTCCATTAAAGAAAAGAAATATTTTTCCTTTTTTTCCAACTGTGAAAACTGCAAACTAAATCTGGGTGCTTCCTCTTGCTCTCTCTCTCACAGTTTCATAATAAAGTTCCCACATTCCAAACTTTGCTGACAATTTTGTTGAACATACACAAGATAGACTAGAATGCATCTCAGCCTTCCTTAACTAGATGAATTGAAACAATTTTAAAAACAACCTCTAATCAGATTTAATGTACTCAGACCCAGCCAAAATGCTCACAGAGCAGATCAGAAGAGAAAGAACACACAAAGCATCACCTTTTATGGCATGATCCTACCTGATTCTTTTTTTCTGATTCTTGGAATAGACCCAAGAAAATATTTATACTCTACAACCCACAAATGCTTTTTTTTTTTTTTTTTGGTCTTTTTTATCCTTCCATTTTTATTAAGAAGTTAAGTTCCTGTTTGTCTTACCTCTCAGTCCTTCTTACAAATACAGTTTTGTGTACTGGCCTATTCATAAATTATTAATGTCACATTGGAAAAAACCTTTCAGAAACAGGCCCTCCTGACATGTAACTACTGGTAATTTCAGCTGAGCGTGAGGGTGCCTGAAGCCCGCCCAGCCCTACCAGCGAGGAAAGCCTCTGAATTTCTTCTTTCCGCTAGTGAAACAATTAACTTTATGTTCCATTTGCCGACTGCGGGACCCACCTAAGTTGATTGTGTCTGTTAAACCCGTGTCAGTCTTTTCAATCTGCTCAGCTCTAGGGAGAGTCAAAGTGTATAGCCAGGCTCCTGCGCTTTGGGATAGAAATGAAAAGATTTGCACTCATCGAACAAGAAAATGGCATTGCTGGCTGTCAGTCCGGAAGGAAGAGCTTTTCTCTTCGATGCTGCACAGCAGGCTTTGCTCACGTCCCCAACTGCAGCTCACGCCTCAGTGCTGAGCTAGCAGCTCACCCCACCTAACCTGGCAGGCAGACGTGTCTGACATGAAAGCAACCCACCCTCAGATTGAGCCACAAGGATGCCCCAAGCTGAGACTGAGTTCTGTTCAACCGAATAGGTTGCACTGCTCTTACTTTAGCATGGATTAACTATCAGCTTTCGAACTGTGTTACTGGAGAAGACTCGTAAGACTGTCTTGGACAGCATGGAGATGAAACCAGTCAATTCTAAAGGAAATCAACCCAGAATATTCAATGGAAGGACTGATGCTGAAGCTCCAGTTCTTTGGAGCTGACTCATTGGAAAAGACCCTGATGCTGGGAAATATTGAGGGCAAGAGAAGAACAGTCGACAGAGGATGAGGTGATTGGATTGCATCACCAACTCGATGGGCTTGAGTTTGAGCAAACTCTGGGAGAGGGTAAAGGACAGGGAAGCCTGGCGGGCTGCAGTCCATGGGGTTGCAAAGAGTCAGACATGACTTAATGACTGACCAGCAAACCATCGGCTTTCAGATGGGCCTTCAATGCCTAGGAAATCAAGTGGGAGAGTAGTCTATAGAGCTAGCTTGTGTCTGAAGACAGAATGGCACACCATTTCTCACTGGCATCCAATGCCCCTTCCCCTCTCCCTGCCACATCTCATCCAGCATAGGAACCCAAGTGGGCCAGTTGACTGGCTGTGAAGGGGGTTGGGGGTTCCTTGGAAGGACAGGCTTGGAGCCCCATGGGTAGGAAATGCCACAGTTGGGATCTATGATCTGACTGTGCTTGGGGGTGGTTTGCATTTCACATCTTCATCTGGCTTCTAGCAGCACACATCTGGCTCTGATTTTCACTAAAGTGTTAAAAAAATTTAAAAAAAAAGGAAAAAAAGCAGAGTGCCTACAGTAATGTTCAAGGAGTTATTTCCTAAGAAGATAAATCTGCTGAGGAGAACATGTATTTCCAAACCAAATATAAATTGACTTTGTATTTTCAGTTTTCAGTTTTGTATGTTGTCTTTTCATTCACAAATATGGATTAGATGCCTAGTCTGTGCCACCACTGGACTTCCCAGGTGGCTCAGTGATAAAGAATCCACCTGCCAGTGCAGGGGGCTCGTGTTCTGGGTCAGGAAGATCCCCTGGAGGAGGAACTGGCAAACAACTCCAGTATTCTTGCCTGGGAAATCCCATGGACAGAGGAGTCTGGTGAGCCACAGTCCATGGGGTCGCAGAGGCCAACGTGACTTAGCGGCTAAACAACCATGCCACTATTACAGTGAGCAAAACAGACTTTTTTTCTGGCCCACAAAGTAACATTCGCATCAGCGATCATGAATCTTCAGAATTGGGTGTATACAGATCCTTAGCATTTCAAGCTATTTTACCATGTCTAAACACCTTATGGCTAAATGTCAGCATCTCATGTGTGTAAAGAGGGGAGTGGGTCTGCAGAATCCTTAGGGTACCTGGAAGACATTCAGCTGGCTGGCTGGCTCTGCCATCAGCACCTATGGGGTCTTGGGGAAGGTGCTTAATGTTTCTGAGTTTCAAACTTTGCATAAGTAAAATGAAATAATGCCCAATTTGCAAGGGCTTGTTTGTTTTTCCCCCCAGTGGAATGAAGATCGACGTCTAGCCTGGCCTAATAGTAATAGAAGTAGCTATTATTATATTCTTGCTGTTTTTTCTGTGAATCAGTTAATATAGCTTTTGAGACAAGGATTCCAGAATGTGTTTTATTAGGTTTACCAAAATCGCCTGATTCTGGTTTGCCGCAGTTTATAGTAGGCAATAATAGAATTCAGTTTCTAAAGCAGTGCTCTGTAGCAGTTTCCTCCTTTTATATACCCACAGGCAGGAGCACACATAAAAAGAGACGCATGTGTTCACTCTTACCTGGTAAAGCAGGGTCATGCATAGGATCCAGTACGGTCTGTCACTAAAGAGTCAGCTGCTAAAAAACCAAACTCTGAAGTCACACTATTTTGATTTCAAGCAGGCAAAACACACAACAGTTTATATAGATCTTTTCTGTTCCTCTAAATGTTTCCTTCCATGTTAGAAAAATGACAAAGATTTTTCTGGGAACTAAAGGGTAAATAGATGATCATAAGGAGACTTCAGGATGTATAGCATATATTTCCTTTCAGAGCCAAGAACACGTGGAAATCAGGCCTCTGAAACATCAGCCAGATGCTGGAAACTCTTATGATTTGGTTTCATTAAAGATACCAAAGAATAATTAGACCATGAGGGGAATTCTGTTTTCCATTCCCCGGTGACTAGGATTAGTAAGTGATTTTACATGTCAGTTTTTTTTTTTTCCACTTCCTGTTTTGATCCTGTTTGAGAAAATTGTTTGCCAAATGACGGGAACAAATAGAGTGGGAATACCCAAGCACCCTAGGCCATATGGCTGACCCAAGGAATGCTGCTATGGGCTTCCCAGGTGGTGCTAGTGGTAAAGAACCTACCTGCCAATGCAGGAGACATAAGACATGTGGATTCAATCTGAGTTGGGAAAATCCCCTGGAGAAGGACACAGCAATCCAGTCCAGTTATTCTTAGCCTGGAGAATCCTTTGGACAGAGGAGCCTGGCGGGCTACAGTCTGTGAGATCGCAAAGAGTCGGACATGGCTGAAGTGACTTGGAATGATGCTGGTTTTTTTTATTCCTGCCAGCCTGATCTAGGCTCTTCTGCAGGCCTTGGGTAGGTTCTCCTTTCATCTAAGCAACCAAAATGATAGAACTTTAGTATCTTTTTTTCCATTGTTAATATGCAAAAAAAAAAGATAAAAGAGAAGATGTATGCATAGAAATAAAATGAAGTTACTTTATGTATTAGTGTTCCTAACAACGAAACACAGTGAAACACTGTCACGAATAGGAAAGGCTTTCAAGGTTTTCATTGTACTAAGAACTGTACACAAATAAATTGAAATATAAATGTAAGCCAGCATTTCAGTTAAACTGCTCATTAAAATAATTAGGCCAGTGAAGCGAGGACTGTGTAAGCCAAGGAAATTGTGAGGTTTGGTTAAAATTCCCTCGCTGCAGGTATGTATAGAATTGAATGGGAAGGGAGTTGTAAAGCTATGGGTTTAGTAAATAAAACCTGTTCTGTGCTAAAAGTCGAAAGATACTGGGGAAAAAACTAAAAAAAAAACAACAAATTTAAATCTCTATAGAGTTGTAGTAATAGGAATCCTAAACTGGAAGGGATTTCTGTTAAACCATTTCTAAACTGGCCACCATCTGGTTTCCATTAAAACTTATTTTTCCCTCTGAGTTTTAATTTTTGAAAGATCCCCTTTATAATTTACACTTATTAAATAGCAATTAATTAGATTTCCCACTAAGTAAAAACACAATCCTCCAATTAGAGTATTGCCTTAGCAGGGAATAACAACTACTGTTTGCCCTTTCAGTTCATATGATTTAAAAAAATAAATGTGACATTTTAATTTTCCAGTGTTATCTTACCATGGGTAGATGTGTGATTTTTGTTAGACTTTTTCTGAGAAGCAAAAATAGTGCCAGGAGGCCCTGGAAACTCTTATGATTTGGTTGGAAAAAAGGGCCAGGAGTTGCCCCTCTTGAGGGTGACTAGTTGCCACCCACTGTGTATTCCAGTCTCTTCGTTGTCTGGTGGGTTTAATGGTTCAGCCTGAGACTGCACAGCTTAGTGCAAGGTCAAGGCTAAAATACAGGTTGGTTGATTTTTCAGTCTAGTCCTCTTTTTGCTAAACACCCTGCTGCTTGATAAACTTGGGAGCCTGAGGAATTTTGAGTGCTAATAATTCCAAGATTTTAGAAGCACAGCTGCATTTGAAAGTCTGTAAAAATTGCACTATAGTAACCCATTTTCTTCTCTGGCTTTCTCATTAAATTTTCTTAATATCAAACTGGTCATTTTTTATTTTGGTCTCATAGGCCATGCTGTTCTACAAGGGCCATACTTCTTCTTAGTTGATCCTCTGTAAGAACTTCCAAGTCATTGCATCTTCCTTATTTGAGTCATTTAGTGTGAAACTTGCCTCCCACAAACACTTCTATTTGATCAAATTAACAGTAAGACCTAGAAAAGCTCAGAAGACACCTCTCTTCAAAGAATAATTGTGTTAGGATTGCTTCTTTCTTTTTTAAAAAAATGTTTATTTATTAATTTGACTGCACCAGGTCTTAGATGTGGCATGTGGTGTCTTATGTTGCAGCACATGAACTCTTAGTTACGGCATGTGGGATCTAGTTCCCTGACTAGGGATCAAACCTGGGCCCCCTGCGTGGGGAGCAGAGTCTTAGCCATTGGAACACAAGGGAAGTCCCAAGCTTGCTTCTTTCTGATGAGAGCTAAATTTGGAATCGAACTCTATACACTATATCTCCGAGCAAGCTGGTAAGCAACTCAGATGTGCTGTTGAGAACTCAAAAAAAAAGAGTATGTTCTCCTCCGTCTATAGGATTCTCTAGACAAGAATACTGGAGTGGGTTGCTTTGCCTTCCTCCAGGGGATCTTCCCGACCCAGGGATTGAACCCACGTACATCTCCTGCATTGGCAGGTGGGTTCTTTACCCCTAGCGCCACCTGGGAAGCCCCAACTATTTGAGTCCCTACTAAATATGTTGGGAACTGTATCCTTTCAGAACTTTAGGGAAAGTACAGTTGGCTTCAGAAAAGTGATAACATTAAAAAAACGCAGTGTGGCTAAGAATTAGAATTGGTGTCAGCCACTTAGGGAGCGTTAGCCACCCCTGAATCCAATTATCACTACTGTTAAGTTCAGAAGCCATAGTGAGTGACCGGCCCATCACACCTGACACCATTGTCTTTTTAGACCACCTGAGCATGCAGTGAACACATGAAAGGTTGCCATTGCCTATGGAAGCTTTTTTAGAAAATGTGGGCTCACTGGGTGCCCCGCAGGCCCCTCATAGCATCCAAATTACATTTGGAGAACGGAACGTTTAACTGCCTGCCATTTTAAGCTGCTGCTGCCAAGGAACCTCTATCCTGAGGCTGCTTCGGGGAGACATTTGCAAGGTCTAGCGGGTGTCTCTCTTTCAACCTATCAATTAGGAAAAGAGCAGAGGGAGATGTGATAGATTACATGGCCCTAAGATGGATCGCTCTGAAAAATCTCATATTGGCAAGAGTAATTCAAATTGCCAGGAATCCAAACTTTGCTGTGTGACAGCCGCAGAAGTCTGACGGGGTTTGACTGGTTTATTCTGCTAAATGAAACTGCTGAGATGACTGTCGTGGGGTGATTGATAAAGTGCATAAATCTTAACTATGGAAAAAAGAGAAGATGAATCGACACACACTTGGATTGAAAATGTAATGAAACCAAACTGAAGATACCAGGACTTCCTAATATAGTGCACGAAAACAGTACCCTGTTCAGTGGTCCTCGTGGGTCCCATTCCATTGGCCTCGTTTTGCAGATAACCGGGAGGACATGTTTGGTTTTCATTTTTCTCGCATAAGGGACCTAAACTGGCAACAGAGCAGGAAAATAAATAATAATGACAACATAGTGAATACGTGCCTCTGGTATTTATCATTTATTATTTATTTCCCTCATGTTAATGGAGCTTGAAAAAAAAAAAAAAAGATGGCCTCTGCTTCCCTCCAAGCTGCTATTGAATGCTGTTAGTGATCATATACAAAGTTATGGTAGTTTTCAAAGTAATTAGAACCCCGAGCAAATAAACACTAAATGGGCTCTCATCTTTGAAGTTATTTTTTCTAACTAAATAGCTCTGTTCTGCTATAATTATATACTAGTCATTATAAAATTAAAAATCATTTTAAGTGAATGAATGCTTTTTTAAGAAGCATTTGTTTCTTGCTAATTATTACCAGCTAATTATAGTTTATGATGGTCTTCAAGAAATCTGAAATCACTGCCTTAAAGCCCTAGTCCCCAATGGTTGCAAATTTCAATTCCAGAAGAAAAAAAAAATGATGGAGGAGAGGGTGCAAAGCAATGAAAATCTGAATTTTCACGACTTTGAAAATATCTGACTTTCTGAAGGTCATCACAGACAGATGGCATGAAAAAAGCTTTGTCTTGTGGACCAGCACTTCTAGAAGCACTACTGGAAGCTAACTGTGCCCTTTGCATATGAATTAATGTCTCTAAGCCTCAATCTTTGCATTTTTGAAATGAGGATAATATCTACCTTGCAGCATTGTTTTGAGGATTAAAGATAATGTCTGTAAAATTTTTAGCACAGGAACTGGCATCATAATTAGTAGCTATTATTATTAGCATCGTTTATCATCATTTACGTGTTTTTTTTTTTTTTTATGCTAAGAAAATTTACTACTGCTCAGAGGCCCAAGCTTGGTCTTCAAGACAGTCAGTCCTTGACTTCTTGTGACAATGTTGCTTTCAGTGGCAAATTAGTTTCTACGAAAAACATGGCATTTAAATTAAACAATCTGGAAAAGTGGCAGTTTCCCATGTTATTTTTCTTCCTTTTGGGGGTGAAACCAGATGAACGGTGGGAAGAATGTGAGTATACAGGGCACATGATTTATGAGGGGCTTTCCCACGAACCACCAAGCTCTTGAAAGCCCACCAGTCATAGTTTCATGCAGGTCCACACTTTCTTAATATCTCCCTAGGACAATAAGGAAGATAAATAAGGGTAAACGGCAATAACAGAAAATCAAACAGGCTTCCCTGATAGCTCAGTTGGTACAGAATCCACCTGCGATACAGGAGACCCCAGTTTGATTCCTGGATCAGGAAGATCCGCTGGAGAAGGGATAGGCTACCCACTCCAGTATTCTTGCCTAGAGAATTTCATGGACCGTATAGTCCATGGGATCGCAGAGTCAGACACGACTGAGCGACTTTCACTTTCAAACCGTGAAATAAGACAAATCCCTACAGATAAGCCCATGTTCTCTCTCTCGTTACTCTCTATTACGAAGTAATACCATGAGTTAAACAGATTAATAAAACCTGGGTACCAGGTGTCTTGGGAGGGAGGGAGAGGTGATGAATGTCACTTTTGGGGTTTCCCTCTATCTCCCAGCACTGTTCCAACTGTCTCCATCAGAAAGCTCTTTCCTTTTCCTGACCTTAGCTCTTTGCTTTGACTCATTTCTCATTTTGTTGTTGACATAGAGAACGTTCTTCCTAGCTCGTTAGTTTCCGAGGACTAAGTTTACTGCTATCTGCTTTGTAGTCGCTCACTGGAGTCCCAGCCTTTTCGTTCCCCTGGACTGTAGCCCACCAAACTTCTCTGTGCATGGAATTTCCCAGGCAAGAATACTACAGTGGGTTGCCATTTCCTTCTCCAGGGGAATCTTCCTGACCCAGCAATAGAACCCGCGTCTCCTGCTTGGCAGATGGATTTTTTACCACTGAGCCACCTGGGAAGCCCTAAGTTTGCTAATGGTTCCTTGTATCCCAGGCACTGAAAATGCTTCACATGTGTTATCTTAATTAATCCTCAGAACAACTTAGTATTACAGTTGAGTGGGGGATAAAAAAAGTGACCTCTCTCAGGTACCTGAGACCAGGCTACCTTCCTAGCTATATTTGACATGGTGGGTACAGATGGGTAATTCCAGATGAAATATCCACCAGAGAAACCAAATTTTGATCTAAGTATAGATGATCTGAAGGGCACTGGGGCTATGAATCCTCAGTCTGACTTCTCCAAGCTCCCTCAGTGGAATGTGTCTAGTTCTTCTGGTGCATGGTTGTTGATCAAGAGACACAAATATGGGGCCTCCCTGGCAGTCCAGTGATTAACAGTCTGGCTTCCAGTGCAGGGGAACTAAGGATCCCACATGCCATGTGGTAGTTTAGTCACTACTCATGTCCAACTCTTTGTGACCCATAGCCTGCCAGGCTCCTCTGTCCAGGGAATTCTCCAGGCAAGAACACTGGAGTGGGTTGCCCTTCCCTTCTCCAGGGAATCTTCCTGATCCAGGAATCGAATGCAGGTCTCCCATATTGCAGACAGATTCTTTACCATGGAAGACCTATAGGCGCAGCCCAAAAAATTAATAATAATAAAATAGTGTTTATTAAAAGAAAAAGTCACAAATCCAGCCGACTTTCATGCATGCTTTCTTCTTTCCTCCTTGGAGCCATACGTTTCTTACAGCTTCCTGGTCCCACCACTCTGACTTCCCAGTTAAAAGGAGAGAGAGAACCTTGCCAGGTTATGAGATATCCCCTCAGGGGTAACGGAAGAACATGCTGTCATCTCAATGGAATAAGGGTGTGGTAGTGTTGGCCTTTATTATTTTTCTTAAAGATACTAGAAAGAAAAAAGAAGTTGGATGGTTTTCAGAGGAGAGATTGATGGGAGACAGGAAACCACACTAAGATGAACTGAATGCCCCCCGCAAAAAAAAAAAAAAAGACAAGAAAAATTGCCTTTCCTAACTGCATCTCATTCGGAAGAGTCCAACACAGCTGTCTAACATATGCTTCTCTCCAACCACCGAACTCGAGCCCAGTAATACAACCAGCCGTGCTGTCTTTCTCCAAGTATCAAACACAGATTCTCACAGGATCAGATTTTTATAATAATTTTCTAATAGTAATAGCTATGATTTGTACACCCACTCTGTGCCAGGTATGGAACTAGGACCTATTTAGTCCCTGCAGTAACTCTGTGAAATTGGTAAACTTTTATTCCTAGCTTACAAGAAAGCCAAGGCTGAACAAGTTTAAGCAAATTGTTTACTGACATGTAGTTTGTTGTTCAGTCACTAACTTATGTCCAACTCTTTGCAACCCCCTGGACTGCAGCACACCAGGCTCCCCTGTCCTTCACTATCTCCCAGAGTTTGCTCAGATTCATACCCATTGAGTTGGTGATGCCATCCAACCATCTCATCCTCTGCCACCCTCTTCTCCTTTTGCCTTCAGTCTTTCCCAGCATCAGGGTCTTTTCCAATGAGTTGGCTCTACACATCAGGTGGGTAAAGTATTGGAGCTTCAACATCAGTCCTTCTAATGAATATTCAGAGTTGATTTCCTTTAGGATTGAGTGGCTCGATCTCCTTACAGTCCAAGGGACTCTCAACAGTCTTTTCCAGCACCATAATTTGAAAACATTGATTCTATGGTGCTCAGCCTTCTTTATGGTCCAGTTCTTACATCTGTACATGACCACCAGCAAAACCATAGCTTTGACCACAGAGATCTTTGTTGGCCAAGTGATGTCTCTGCCTTTTAATATACTGTCTAGGTTTGTCATAGCTTTCCTTCCAAGGAGCAAGCATCTTTTAATTACATGGCTGTAGTCACTGTCCACAGTGATTTTTGGAGCCCAGGAAAATAAAATCTCTCAGTGCTTCCACTTTTTCCCTTTGTGTTTGCCATGAAGTGATGGCACCAGATACCATGATCTTAGTTTTTTCAATGTTGAGTTTTAAGCCAACTTGTTCACTCCCTTCTTTCACCCTTATCAAGTTAGAAATGGGAATATCTGGTATCAAAACTAAGCCCCACTGTCTTTCAAGACTGGCCATTTCTACTATCCTCATTGTCAGTAATAGGACAGAAAAGGGAACGGGGTTTTAAGAAAATCTGTTTGATAACCCAGTAACCCGAGGAAATAGCATTTGTTTCTTTTCTTTTAAAGGCAACGTTCAGAGGTCATTAAATACAATAAACCTTCAAATTGTTCTATGGTTTTTCTGCTTACCTAATTCTTTAAAAAAAAAAAAATTCTGTGTCCTCCCTGATGTTAATATGATCACCATAATAAGACTATTGGTTGTCTCATGGAAGGTTGATTCAAGACTTGAGTACCCACAACACATTTTGGGCAAAATGGATTTACAAAACACTCAGAGTTTGGAGAGCCAGTCCAAAAATCCATGCCTTCAGCCAATAGTTCAGGCTCTTTCTTGTGACCATTCCTGAACAAACATGGCTAAGAGCAGAGAAACTGAATAAGGAATCAGCAGGAACCTGCCTGAGTAGAATAGAATATGGCATTTAGAGGGAACATGGGCCAGATCATTTATCTCTGCCTGGGATCATGTAGTTCCCAACAACAGATGAATTTTTGTCTACTGTTTCTCCAAGATTCTCCTATAGCCTGATTTCTAAAAAACAGTTATGTGAGTGTCCATATGTCACCTCTGGCAATTGTAAGAGAATTTAATGAATTTTTATAACATCATTTCCAGACAACTTTGATGTTCCATTTTGGTCTAAATAGTGTAAGTGGGATTATTTCAAATTCCTTATGGATGAAGATTGGAGGGAACAGGGATACATCAGGCAATCAGAATCACTCACTTGTCAATCTAATTGTGCAGATGTTCAAAACAGGATATGCTGATTCTTGTCCAATGCCGTGTGAAATTTTATGGAATCATATTGCTTGAGGGGAAGTTATGAGGTCATGCTAGCCAGTTCTGCCTCAAGCCACGTACATAGCATACCTTAACTACTAAACATGAAGAGATTAGCTTATTGTTTCATCTCTCTTTAAGAAAGGCAAGAAACTGGAGCTTTCTTCATTTTATCATAAAGGGGGCAAAAAGTGATCATCAGGGTTGCCCATAATGAGTCTAAAGATGTATATTTGGAAAGGCTTCATTTAATAATCTTTGGTGGATAGAAGGTTTAGCAGTCTTTTAAAGTCACGTATATGTTACCCATTTTCTTGACGTGAAGTCTATGACTCATTGTCATCTTTATTCTTTGAAAATGAACTCACACACCTTCCAGAATGTGACACATTTTACTTTAGGGTGCCTGCAGGCATCTACAGACCAGAAGCCACTGTGTCTTCATGTTGGAGTTTATGAATGGGAACATTCTGTAATAGGAGAATTTTCTGAGTCAAACTCCCAGACAGTGAGAGGAAAACCCTACTCTCCAACCCCAGGACAAGCCCTGTTCCATATTTATGTACACATTCCATATTCATCTCCTCTGTTTATACATTGGCTATTTGAAGTCTTTATTCATTCTGTTTCTAACCTCCCCCCACCCCAATCTCTCCGACTTCTAGCCGTACAAACAAGTACTAGGCAGAAACCCTTTCTCTTCGCAGAAGGCTCATCACTGGAGTCTAAGATGTACCTCCCTTCCCTAGAGTTCAGTACTTGAGGTTCTTACTCAAGTTCAGGTTAGTTAGTGTTAGTTCAGGTGTGGCCAACTGCTTCATTTCACATGCCAGTTCGGATTGGGGGTGGCTGATTAGACAACGATTACAAGGCCACTTATCTGTGAGGAGAATGTGGTGACAGGTTAGCAGCATCTTTTATGAGTACGGATATGGGAATAGAATATCTGGGCTATAAATGTACCCTTCCAAAACTCGCTCATAAACACCTAGAGAATAAGAATCTCTTACTTTGTATTTTAAATACTTTGCATACCTGGTACAGTTCTGACATCAGGAATGAATTCTAAATGAGCCTAGAAGGCAATATCTTATTTTTACCCAAAGATAACATTGTCTCTAAAAGCACCAGAGAAGGAGTACTGTGTACTTTTTTCCATGACTCCCAGCCAAGTATCAGGATAAAGTGAAATTCCACATGCAGCCATACTTAGAAGTAGATTTTAGTTGTGATACCTCTGGGCCCTTTGGAATTTTTATTGTTTGTAAAAAATCCATGCGAGCAATTGTCCAGCTCCTTCTACCTGATACCTAATTTGGGCTGAAATGATAGGCCTAAAGGAAAAATTTTAAAAATAAAAATATGTATCTGGCTAATGTAAAAATGAAATAAATGTTCAGTGAACCACAGCTAATGAAAGTAGCTCACATGATAGTCATATTTGCTTTGAAAACCCGCATTGAATTTCTAGAGGGAACAACTGGGTGGTGTCGACTGAAGCATCTAAATCCTGATCCCTCTCCAGTGTCGGCAGATTCCCAAAACATTAGAGGTTCATTCTCATTTCATAAAGAATAAAAAACTCCCCTATAGTTATAGCACTTACTGCCAGGGTTAATTGGAATTTCAACTTCGACAACTTCTGGAGGCTTCAAGCAAAATATTGTACATGTGAAAGGCAAGAGAAATAAATCGTAGGAGACTGACAGGTTGGGTTTACACAGAAGCTTCCCTTTCTTTGGAGGAAAGCTCTTGAGCTGATCGAAGAAATAGGCAGCTGCCAGGGCCCTGCTTTTAATCTGCTCAGCAGACAACCTTCCCTAGCCTGTATAGAACACATCAAAGGGAGAGACAGCCTTTGCCCACCTTGAACCTTATGCCCTTAGGAAAATGGGAAGAACAATGGACTTAGTATTATTGGAGAAGGCGATGGCGCCCCACTCCAGTACTCTTGCCTGGAAAATCCCATGGACGGAGGAGCCTGGTAGGCTGCAGTCCATGGGGTCGTTAAGAGTTGGACACGACTGAGCGACTTCACTTTCACTTTTCACTTTCATGCATTGGAGAAGGAAATGACAACCCACTCCAGTGTTCTTGCCTGGAGAATCCCAGGGACGGGGGAACCTGGTGGGCTGCCATCTATGGGGTCGTACAGAGTCGGACATGACTGAAGCGACTTAGCAGCAGCAGTATTATTGGGCTGGCCAAGAAGTTTGTTCAGATTCTTCCATGAAAAACCTAAACAGACTTCTTGGCCAACCCAATAGAAGCCCCGAGTACAAGTTTTGACTTCCCCAGTGGCTCAGCAGTAAAGAATTTACTTGCAATGCAGGAGATGCGGGTTCAATCCCTGGGTTGGGAAGATCCCCTGGAATAGGAAATAGCAGCCCACTCCAGTATTCTTGCCTGGAAAATCCCAGGGACAGAGAAACCTGGTGAGCTATGGTCCGTGGGGTTTCAAAGAATCGGACTAAGCACACACATGCACAGTGTAGGTTTCTTCAAGACAGCTGACATTGAACACGTAATATAGCCAGTTTAAACATTGACTTCCTCTCTGGAAAAAAAAAAAAAAAGAACTGTTTTTACTTACACCCCAGGGTTGAGATGGTCAGATAAGAAAATGGAAGTGAAGACTTTCCTAGGAACCCAGTGGTTAAGAATCTACCTGCCATTGCAAGGGACATGGGTTCAATCCCAGGTCCAGGAAGATCCCACATGCTATGGGGCAACTAAACTCATGTGCTCTAGAGCCCGGAAGCTGCAGCTACTAAGTCAATGTGCCCTAGAGTGCATGGTCTGCAACAAGAGAAGCCATTGCAGTGAGAAGGCCCTGTACCACAACTAGAGAATAGTGCCCACTCTCTGCAAGTAGAAAAAGCCTCTGAGCAACTATAAAGCCTCCAATTAAAATAAATAAATTAATTTTAAAAACTAAATTAAAAGACCCAGCACAGCCAAAAATAAGTAAATAATATTTTTTAAAATATAGCAAATGGAAGTGAAAGGACCTGATAAACTGTAATCAAGGCAAATCATGCTGTTACCATCCGGTGTCACTCAGCTCCTAGTTGGTTCAGTTCAGTCGCTCAGTCATGTCCAACTCTTTGCGACCCCATAAATCGCAGCACGCCAGGCCTCCCTGTCCATCACCAACTCCCGGAGTTCACTCAGACTCACCTCCATCGAGTCAGTGATGCCATCCAGCCATCTCATCCTCTGTCTTCCCCTTCTCCTCCTGCGCCCAATCCCTCCCAGCATCAGAGTCTTTTCCAATGAGTCAACTGTTCGCATGAGGTGGCCCAAGTACTGGAGTTTCACCTTTAGCATCATTCCTTCCAAAGAAATCCCAGGGTTGATCTCCTTCAGAATGGATTGGTTGGATCTCCTTGCAGTCCAAGGGACTCTCAAGAGTCTTCTCCAACACCACAGTTCAAAAGCATCAATTCTTCGGTGCTCAGCCTTCTTCACAGTCCAAATCTCACATCCATACATGACTACTGGAAAAACCATAGCCTTGACTAGATGGACCTTATTCGGCAAAGTAATGTCTCTGCTTTTGAATATGCTATCTAGGTTGCTCATAACTTTTCTTCCAAGGAGTAAGCGTCTTTTAATTTCATGGCTGCAGTCACCATCTACAGTGATTTTGGAGGCCCCCAAAATAAAGTCTGACACTGTTTCCACTGTTTCTCCATCTATTTCCCATGAAGTGATAGGACCAGATGCCATGATCTTCATTTTCTGAATGTTGAGCTTTAAGCCAACTTTTTTGCTCTCCTCTTTCACTTTCATCAGAGGCTTTTTAGCTCCTCTTCACTTTCTGCCATAAGGGTGGTGTCATCTGCATATCTGAGGTTATTGATATTTCTCCCAGCAATCTTGATTCCAGCTTGTGTTTCTTCCAGTCCAGCATTTCTCATGATGTACTCTGCATATAAGTTAAATAAGCAGGGTGACAATATACAGCCTTGACATAGTCCTTTTCCTATTTGGAACCAGTGTGTTGTTCCATGTCCAGTTCTAACTGTTGCTTCCTGACCTGCATACAGATTTCTCAAGAGGCAGGTCAGGTGCTTACCCCTGTCTAAATAACTTGCCTTAAAACAGAGTCATTAAAGTCTTTCTGGTGTTGACCTTGCTTCTGCCAAAAACACCTGAAGCATGCAACTCCTGTGCTTAACTTGTGGCTTTCTGTACTATATGGTGGGAGAGGAGATAGAGTTTGAAATGACACTGCACCACCCACCCACCCCCCACCCACCCACCCCCACCTGCCACTCAATGAGTCCCATAGCCTTTCATGTAGAAAAATGCATGATGAGCGCATCTTAGGGAGGATAGAGGAGATATGGGTGTAGAAATTGGGGAAGGGTTTTTAACCATCCCTGGAGCCATACTCAGTAAGGGGTCTACTAAGTCACACTAAAGGCGTCTGCATATTAGGCCACCATGACTAAAGCTACTCAGAACCCTGCCAGCTTCTTTGGGGCCTGATGGCCACCCAGTGTGGGTTTCTAAACTATTTCTAGATGTATCATGTTTATAGAAACAACTGCCATGTAGATGGCATATCCCCTTTTCTCTCCAGTCTAGAGCTTCTCCCTTTATGCCAAATATCAGTGGTTCCTTAAAATGTCTAGTGTCTATTGGGATGCATACGAGCTCAATCGTGTCTGACTCTTTGTGACCCCATGGACTGTAGACCACCAGGCTCCTCTGTCCATGGGATTCTCCTGGCAATAATACTGGAGCGGGTAGTCATTCCCTACTCTAGGGGATCTTCTGATGATTGAACCCATGTCGCTTGCCTCTCCTGCATGGGCACCTATTCATTCACCTGACGTGTATTGTTTACCTGTCACAGGTTCCGTGCTAGGAACTAACAATAAAACAGTGAGCATGTTAGAAGCAGTTACTGTCACATAGCATTTTCACCCCTAAGCCCGCCACCACTACACACAGGGAGGCCCTTGAACAAGGGGCTTCTCTGATGCTGCATTTTTAAAGAACACTGGATTCCAGGTCTCCAGGGAACCTCAGTTCTTTCTCTCTTACTAACTCATCATGTCACCTTTCTCATTCTCCTTTTCCTAATCTGTGAAATTAGAGGCTGAAATGAGTTCTCTTAGGACCCTTTTGATTCTAGAATAACCTGCTTTCCTGGCCTTAAGAGAACATGTGCTTCAACTGCCATATCTGTTGGAAAAAATGTATTTGCCCTACTAGCACCACTGCCAGCTTCTGAAATTGAATTTAGAGAATATGTTGAGTTTGAACACTATAAAGTGTCCAGGTACATATAAGGTGCTGCTAAGACTATGCTGAGGATATGATCACTACCACAGGCCAAAAGCAGGGCAGCCTTGCAGTTTCCGCTCGGGGCTCCTGAATGTACACTGGTGCCACTTAAACTAAAAGCGTGGAACCACCTGCTGCTGTGCAGGTGGCTGACATAGCTGGCAATTATTAAGAACTGTTATTTCTAGAGAACCTCTCCCACCAAAGTGCTTGGGGCACAATACATATATAGGCATACAGTTGAGATAAGTCTCAGTTGCCTAATGAGAAAATTACCTCCTGTCACCATTCATGTGTGTTCCCGAGAAGCTAGGTTCAAACCAGTTTCTCCTCATTTCTGAAGAATGCTTGAGCCTTTTCTTTCCCTTCTGCTGCTGCTTGGAGTAGGCTTTTGGAAGGAAATCTGTTTCCTTTCTCCTAAGCTTGATGGGCCAGGGTCACAGTCCCCTCAGGATCATTAAATATCATCATCCTGGCTGTCATCATGTTTATACTGGGAGCTGTAATCACCAAATCGCCAGGAGGCCTTAAAACAGGAGGGAAGATGGACAGGGCACAACCTTTAAAAGAATAATATAACCATAGGACATGACAAAAACTGGCTAGGACCAACTAGATCCAAGATGGCAAAAGACCTTGAGCTTCATTATATGTTCATTGTAATTGTTGTTGCTTAGTCGCTAAGTCGTGTCCAGTTCTTTGTGACCCTATGGACTGTAGCTCACCAGGCTTTTCTGTCCATGGGATTTCCCAGGCAAGAATACTGGAGTGGGTTGCCATTTCCTTTTCCAGGGGATCTTTCCAACCCCAGGGATCAAATCCAAGTCTCCTGCTTGGCAGGCGGATTCTTTACCGATGAGCCACCTGTGAAGCCCCCAACATTAGCTAATGACATACCCACTAGCACCGTGACAGTTTAGAGCTAACCATAAAATGCCAAAAGTGGCAGTGGCCCAATTCCTAGAAATGCTCCCCTCTTCCCTGAGACAGTTGGAATAATCCTCCTACTCGTTAGCTTATGAAATTACCCAGCTCATAAAAACCAACCATGCCATATTTCAGGGTCTCTTACCTTCTGAGATGACTCACCCTCTTTCTTATGTTTCTTTCTAGATAAACCCACTTCTTACCTATCACTTTGTCTCTCATTGAATTCTTTCTGCAATGAGACATCAAGAACCTGAGCGTCCTTAGGTCCTAAGACCAGGTGTGTGATCTCAATTAAAAGACCATGGATTCAAGTCCCAATCTGGGTTGCATGGTTTCAGTATCAATGATGACAATATTATCCTTGATTCCATCCCAAACTAATTTATCTCTGCCCTTATAGCATTAGAATGGACAGTGCAGCTCAGTGCACTTTGAGTGACTGCAATCCTCTCTGAGTTGCTTGGCTACAAAACGGCACTAGGGAAATGTTTTGCATTTGTTTAACATCATAAGGACTGGACTGAAAGGTATATTTTGACTAAGAATGACGACGTGCTATCATTTACATAGGGATTTGCTTTTGGTATTCCTTGTTGAACTAAAGAAAACGTTAACACTATTGATTTCATGGTTGATCTGGGCACTCACAGCAGAATAAAGCCTAGAAACATTTATTATGCTCCCCGCATTGCCATCATGAAATTAACAAGATGGCCCAGTGCCATGTGGCCGGGGAGACAAACTACAAAGGTCAACTGAGAATCTCAGTGGTGTCATTTAGGAGGGAATCACTGGCAGATATGAAATTTGCCAAGGTTAGGTCACGTGTGTCTGTGTGTTTAAATATGTGGTTGTCTGTGCTCTAGTTGTTTGCTTTACCAACTACCTCTTTGGGGAGATGAATGCCATAGGACCAAGCTGTCCATTTCCCCCTGGCTGCCCCCCAAATGAAACAAATCTCAGACACACAGGAAGAATAAAATTATGCTGCATGGAAATCAGCAAAATGCGTCAAATATGCACATCCAGATTACACTATTAAAATAGATTTTTACTTATTCCCTCTTACTTATTTAAAGCACTGACAATGCATGCCACAGTGTCAGAACAAGGAAGTGGTGGGAGAACTAACCATTTCACCTTTGTGTCTGATAGCCATAGACTTGGCTACAGGTCAAAGCATAATCCAAATGTGAACCAAAAATGAGTGATCAAAATCATTTAAAAAGATACAGTGTTTGCATCACTTCTCACGTAACCATTTCTTATTAGAGTTAATCATAAGCATTAATGAGAAGATGCTCATGTATGATTATTGCCTAATATTAAAATACACAAAGGCACACCCCCCCATTTGATCTAGATTTCCTTTCCAGTTAAAAGCAAGGGAAGGTGTTAGGATATTTTTCTTTTCATGTGTACTCAGTTGATAATAAAGGGCTATTGGTCTGATCAGTAGGTCTTAAAATAATAACACTAACACCAGCTGATTGTAATTTGTATTTCAGAAAAATAGTTGTTATACTTTCCATCACATGGAGGGAAAAATTGTCAAGGGTGAGCACTTTTGAGCTTTTTGAT
Organism: Oryx dammah; assembly: GCF_014754425.2. Classification (NCBI taxonomy): domain Eukaryota; kingdom Metazoa; phylum Chordata; class Mammalia; order Artiodactyla; family Bovidae; genus Oryx; species Oryx dammah. Next base: position 57,889,358 of record NW_024070203.1, read on the forward strand.
CCCTTGGAATTCATCTTCATTTTTGCACTGGAGGCTGAAGCAGCCACAGACCCAGATGTGCAGTTGATTTTTGTTCAATTTCAACTCTTTGGGGAAAATTACACAGAATTGGGTAATTTTTTTCCTGAATGCCCAGATTATGTAAACACACCCTTTTCATTTTAATAAGAAAGCTAGAGCCACCCACTGGGAGAGTGTGCTAGTACCTTTTTTCCTCTAAATTATATTTGGGAGCAAATCTTGAACAAAAAAAGGTTTAGGTCCTTTTATAACCTGGGATGTGACAACATCTTATGAGCCACTTTGCAAATACACTTGGCCATATATGATGAAAACAATGCACTTTGGCTTTCCTTCAGTTTATACTGCCATGTTTGTCTCTTTGATCATGTATGAAACCTCAGAATAGAAAACTTGCTGGACATAGTTTTGCATTTGTGATCACTGAACTCTAAATTATAGTGATCCAAACTTTAACTCCTTTCCATATGACTTGAGGGCTTCCCTGGTGGCTCAGAGAGTAAAGAATTTGCCTGTAATGCAGGAGACTGGAGTTCAATCCCTGGGTTAGGAAGATCCCCTGGAGAAGCGAATGGCTACCCACTCCAGTATTCTTGCCTGGAGAATTCCATGGACAGAAGAGCCAGTCCATGGGGTCACAAAGAGTCAGACATGACTGACTAATAATTTCTTTTCTTTCTTATGGTTTGAGAGTAAGCTTTTTCTGGATAAGTTGCTTTCAACCTAGTTTTGTGTAGAAATGACTCTGTTCCACTGGTAAGACAGCCATTGATCAATGAAAATGCGCCCATGTAGTATCTTTATGCTTTGTTTTCTATGCTGCCTGCATGCTGGAACTTTCTTGGATCCACTTTAGACGTTCAAATTCAGCTAGGAAAAAGGGGGACTTGTGGAAAGACAGAAAAAGAGAGCCTTTTCCTCAGCTCTTTGCCTGTGCTAAATTCCACAGTGATAAAGCACGGAAATTAAATAAGATTAGTTTATCTATGGCATTAGATTTGGCAAGGTTGCCTCCAATAATACTTTAGGCTTAGCCTGCAGAACTACGTGGGCTCTTGCATAAACAGATACGTGTTTAATGAGAATTAGAATGGGAACCAACATCAAGAGATTTTATGGAAGGCTTAATTACCCTCAGAGGCTTGAAGAGTATGAATTATGAGATATTTGGTCAAAAGTAAAAATGGTAATTAAAAATTGCTTGACATTAGGACCCAAACAAAGGTTTGCTTTGAAAGCATTTGTTTATGTTATCACTGTTTGCTTTCCCACAATCTGGTCTCTTTCTGGAGTCAATAAATACCACGTTTGCTAACAGAATGAGTGCTAGCAATTAGCAGAGTTCCAACCAACACAGGGTAAATAGCTGCATTGTTTGCTTTGAAAATTACCAGTGAAAAACTAACCAGAATTGTTTTTACCAGTTCTGAAAAGAATCTCTCAGAGCTCTTTTTTTGGGGAAAAAGTAGCAAGAGTCAGGATAAAAGCAATGAACTCTGGGATTCAATAAGCAAGAGTTTGAATCCCAATTCATTAATTTAATAATCTCACAATGTGGTCTCAGGTACCTCATCTATAAAATGAGGGTACTAATAAAAACTCTCCAATGAAGTCATGATAAGGATTAAATAAAGTGAGTATTAAAAAAGTATACATAGTGGAAGGGAAAGCATCTCATTAGGGTTAATCCTTTTTGTTTCCTTGATCCCTAAATAATATCATTGTGAGTAGAATTCTGCAAATTTTGTAGGAGACATTCAAGTCAAATCTATTTGTTTATCCCTATTGTGCTAGGCCTGCATAAACCTGTCAAACCAACATAAGGGAATGAGTGTGTTGGAACCAAAGCCTGGGATTTCATTTCTAGCTAGATGAATGACCAGATATTTAGAGAAAAGCCTTCCCAGTCTGCATTTAAGCATGCTAGATGATGATAGATTGATAGATATAGACATACAAAGTCAAGAAACATCCAGAAAGCTCTACTTCACAGGAGTAAGCAAGTCCTGGAGCTGGCACTTGTGGTCTAGGTTTAGAGCTATGCACTTGTGAAGAAAGGTGGACTGGAGCTGAGCATATTGGGAAGTTGAATCAGATGTCCCTCACAAAAAGCCAAAACCTTGAAGTCCAGACATTCTCCATAGGTGAATTAGGAAAAATAAAGCCTACACCACAGAAGTCTTGCTTTCCACAACTCCAAATGGTAGAGACTGCATACAGTCTAATTTCTAAGCTTGTGGAAGAAAAACTGTGAAGAGAGAGAAAAACCTCAAAAATCCTCAAGAAGTCAAGAAAGAAAAATGATAATAGTGGAAGTATAGAAAGACTGGAACAGATGCCACAAAATAAAGTTGGGGAAATGAATCTAGTTATTTCAGTAGTCAAAACCAATGTGATTGTATTATCCTTCCCTACTAGAAGTCAGTAGTTATCCAACTAGATAAACACACACACACACTATCAGACAGAATCCAGCTATGTGTTGTTTAGAAGAGACACTGAATGGTTGAAACTAAAGATGAGAAAAAGATATTCCAGGCAGACTTTAGCCTAAATGAAACTTTCATTAATATAATAATAATATCAAACAAAAACAGAACTAAAGCCAAAAATATTATGCTAGAGATATGGAGGTATACTGAATTTTCTTAAAAGTTAACATTCATCAGAAAACTGTAATAATATTGAACTTTTATGTAATGAATAGTATAGCTTCAAATCATAAAGACAAACTGATAGAATTACAGTAAGAAATATACAACACCACATCATAGTAGGAAATTTTTACTTATTGCTTTTAGTAGAATACAGAAAACTAGAACAACACAACAGATAAGCTTGACTGCAGGGACTCATATAGAACAGTCTTCCAACAGCCGGAGAGTAGAAATTCCTTTGAGAGAGACCCAGAAAATTCATAAAACATTAATCATATACTAGGGCATACACAAAGTCTCTACAAATGTTGAAGAATCCATTCGATCACACAAAATATAAATAAATCAGTTGTAAAAAGGTAAATACATGTGTATGTAAGTTTTAAAGCCCACTTTTAAATTACCTGTGGATCAAAGAATAAATCATAATGGAAACTATGTAGATTAGGTGATAATATAAACAATACTTCAGAAAGTATGTGACAAGAAGCTAAAGTAATACTTAAAGAAAAATTTATAGCCTTGAATGCTTATATTAGGAAAAAAAATGTACTGAGTGAATCATCAACTGAAAAATTTGAAAAAGAGCAGCAGTGTAAACCCAGAAATACCAGCAGGGAAATTGAGATTAAAAAAAAATAGAAAATACCAATAGAGATCATCATTACTCTTTGAAATAATGAGGCTGATCACACAAAAATATTATATAAATAATAGATATAAAGTAATTACAAATGCACAAGAAGTTAATTAGATAAGGCAAAATTATAAACTTCTTTATGCAGATAAATTTGAAAATTTAGGTTAAATGGATGATCTAAAAATATAAATAATCAAAACTAATTTATGAAAAAAATAAAAAACCTGAATGATCTCATCATGCTGCTGCTGCTGCTGCTAAGTCACTTCAGTCATGTCCGACTCTGTGTGACCCCATAGACAGAAGCCCACCAGGCTCCTCTGTCCCTGGGATTCTCCAGGCAAGAACACTGGAGTGGGTTGCCATTTCCTTCTCCAATGCATGAAAGTGAAAAGTGAAAGTGAAGTCTCTCAGTCGTGTCCGACTCTTAGCGACCCCATGGACTGTAGCCTACGAGGCTCCTCGGTCCATGGGATTTCCCAGGCAAGAGTACTAGAGTAGGGTGCCATTGCCTTCTCCGGATTTCATCATGAGTAAAATTAAATCAGTGAAGTTTTTTCTACTGGAAAACACTAGACAAGATTTTATTTACGAGTTATGCCAAATATTAAATTCCAAAATACATAAGATATTTTAGGAAATAGTGAAAGAAGGAGGGAATAACCCCAGACTTTTTCTACAAGACCAATATTAACCATGGATCCAAACTTGACACAGACAGTATAAGATAATAAATTACACACAATTCAAATATCTAGAACAGTAACAGGTAAAAAGAATATTAGCAAACCAAAATAAGATTTTTAAAAGATGTATCATGAATTTGGCTTATCCCTGGAAGCACAGGTGTTGTTGCTGTTCAGTTGCTCTGTCGTGTCTGACTCTTTGTGACCCCTGGGCTGCAGCATGCCAGGTTTCCCTGTCCTTCACCATCTCCCGGAGCTTGCTCAAGCTCATGTCCTTTGAGTTGGTGATGCCATCCCGCCGTCTCATCCTCTGTCGCACCTTCTCCTCCTGCCCTCATCCTCTCCCAGGGTTAGTCCGTTGTTAGAAAGGTATTGAATGTGATGTGTCATGTCAGCTGAGTAGAAAACATCATATATCGTCTCAATACATATCAAAAATCATTCAGTAAGATTTTACAATTCATTCATGATAAAAATTCTCAGCAAACTAGGAATAGAATGGAACTTTCTTAATCTGATAATATATTGGGTTGGCCAGTTAAGTTTGTTCAGACTTTTCCATAAAATGTAACAGAAAGAGCCAAACAAACTTTTTGGCCAACCCAATATATCTACAAAAAAAAAAAAAAAAAACCACTTATGGCAAACATCATATTTAATGGTGAAGTACTTTTGAAAACCCCTTTAAAATCAGCAACATAATGAGGAGGCTAGCTATCACTATATGTATTCAAATGGCTTTGGAGGTTCTAGAGAAATGTGGCTGAGTAATTTGTATACCAGGAGACAGGCACCAGAATGTTCAGAACAGTTTTGATTTCAATGGCATAAAACTGGAAATTACCCAGCTATCCCTTGACTTAGATTGTTAAATCAGTCTTGGCATCTTCATATAATGCCCTTCTATCACATCAAGTAAACCAATGGACCTTATCTTTGTATCTTTACATGGATAAGTAGTGTTGAACAAAACTAATCACAGAAGAATGCATATATTAGTATCATTCCATTTACATGAAGTGTACATAAAATTTAGAAACAGGCAAACTCTCAAGTATTTTTATATGCTAAATACTGTCCTTTTTGTTAATTTTTTAATGTTTATTTTATATTGGAGTATAATTGATTAAGTTAGTTTCAAATATACAGCTGAGTGATTCAGTTATACATATACTTATACCTGTATCTATTCTTTTTCAAATTCTTTTCCCATTTAGGTTATTACAGAATATTGAGCAGAGTTCCCTGTGCTATACAGTAGGTCCTTGTTGGTTATCTATTTTAAATATAGCAGTGTGTACAACATACATATATAAACTATAAAGAAAAATAAGGAACTAAAATTCAGAATTTTGGTTACATCTGAGGGGAGCAGAGGAGATGAGCTTAGGGAAGGGCTTGTGTACAGTTTTCTGTATCTTAAGCTTTCAAGAGGTACACAAGTGTTTGTTATTATTGGACTCTACATTTTGTATTATCTGTACTACATTTCATAATGTATAAAAACAAAAAATTGTATGAATATAGATGGAATACACATTCTTTGATATAGCGTCCTATTACCCTATCAAAGGAAGAATCTGCCTGGCAATGCACGAAAGGCAGGTTTGATCCCCTGAAAAGGGAAATGGCAACCCACTCCAGTATTCTTGCCTGGGAAGTCCCACAGATAGAGGAGCCTGGTGGGCTATAGTCCATGGGGTTGCAAAAGAGTTGAACATGACTTAGTGACTAAACAGCAAAAACAACCCTATCAAATGCATCAGTTCTGGATACTTGCCAATTTATATATAAGACACCTCACATAGTAATCATCTAGCTATTGTCCTTTGTGTTTATTTGGTTGTGGCCAAATTCTCCTCCATTATTTTTCTTCACATTCTTTTAAATCCACACTTTCACTTCTTACAGCCATAGACCCATGTCATGCAGTATTCACAACTACATGCTCATTCAGTCGTTTGCAAATTCCTTAAATTCCCAAGGTACTTCCTCATCTACGAAGCAGAAAATATAATACCTGCCTCAGACCAGGCCGGTGCACGTTAAACAAAACGATTTATCAGCCTGGATTTTAGTAAGTACCAAGTACATGTTAACCATTATGGATTGTTTTTGTGAAATAGAATAGCATATGTAGGGTTCCAAGAAAATGTTGAATGCACTGTGAGCATTGAATACATCACAGTCATTCTGAGTGTCATGGATCCAGGCCCTTGTTCGTTTCCCTTTGATGATCTTCCGGAGACATGTGTACCGACCTCCAAGGCTATACCCGTTTGCATGATGTTCAGCCCTGTTTCAATAGGACACATTCCTTGAGGCAGGTTCTCTGTTTTCCCATCTGTGTGTCTGCATCGCCTATGACAGTTTTTGCTGGGGGTGAAGGGGTCCTGAATGTTTACTGGATTCTTTACAGTCTACCATGTATTAGCATCTGTTCAGCAGGGACCATTACCTGGTATAGAAGCTCATCACAGGGCCTTCCTGAAGGCTTCACCCTTAGGGTCCTCTTCACTCAGAGCTGCAGACCTCCTTTTTGCTCAGGTTGATTATTTTTCCATCTTCTTTGTCCAGTCAGTCATCACAGGTTCTTACCCTGAAATAAAAATTAGTGAGGAAACATGTAAAAGATGCTACACAAAAATGACAGAAGAGATCTTTAAAAATCATTTTCATTGCAGTCCCTCTTTCATACTCTTTCCTTGCATTCAAGTCATTCCCAGAATTCCAACCAATGAACCACGGTTTCTCGATTTAATAATTAGGGATATGATAACTTCTGCTCCATGTGGTTTAAACTTTAAGCTCCTATGAGCCCCATTTACCTAATAATTATATTCAGCTGATGCAGTGACCGCTTGGCCTGCTTACTATATAAATAATTTATCTTATCTCTCCTTTATCCTTATTTGTTCTCTGTTGGTTTGCAATGTGTTCTTTTTCTCTTTAATCCAAGAAATATGTCACTGTTGTTGTCTTTTGGATTATAAGATCAAGTGTATGATCTAGCAGATTGTCAAGGATGTTCAGAGGAGACTGCTAAGAAAGACTATCTCATATGTGTCATTAATTTTCCTTTTAATGGCCAAGCTCCAGAAAAGCGCTAATTCAGCACACAGTGTGTTCTGTGATTCCCTAACCTCTTGAAAAGAGACCAGATAAGAATGAGGAATGTTTCCATTTCATGCGCTATGTGTACAATGCAAAATTGGAATACAAATAAACATTTAAAAAAGAAAGATGAACAAACTCAAACAAGACCAGCCTACCCTCTGGGAATTCATAATCTAAATATGGCATACACAGAGTGAGAAAGGAGAAAAGAAAGTGGGTGGTAATGATATTGCTGACACTAATGTCCACTCAGGAAATGGAAATATATAGAGGAGTCAGCTTGTTCTTGGGCATTGATCAAAGAAAAAAACCACAAACGTATAGCAGGAGAGGAAAGCTGCTTGATTTCTTAACAGACTCCTGCTGATTTTATCTGGTTGCAGAGCTAGTTACCTCTGCCGCCCCAGGATTCTGGGGTGTTTCGACTAACGTTATTTGCAGTGTCCATAAACTCAAAGGAGGTTAGTGCTAAAGGGGGTATGAGAGAATAGTCATGGTGCAAAAAATAAAAGAAAACAAATATACTTAGGGAGTAAAAAATTCATAGCAATTTGCGAAGCAGCCTAGTAATGTTACCATAGTAGGAAGTAGAGATGACTGCAGAGAACTGTGGAGTTCTTTCCCCTTCTCCCACCAACATCCCCGCTTAAGGCACTCACATTCTAAAAGAAAAAGTTTTTGAAGGGTATGTTTTTCTCATCTTTATTTCTTTAATTAATTTTTATTGGAGTATAGTTGGTTTACAATGTGGTGTTAGTTGCTGCTGCTGCTGCTAAGTCACTTTAGTTGTGTCCAGCTCTGTGTGACACCATAGACAGCAGCCCACCAGGCTCCACTGTCCTTGGGATTCTCCAGGCGAGAACACTGGAGTGGGTTGCCATTTCCTTCTCCAATGCATGAAAGTGAATAGTGAAAGTGAAGTCGCTCAGTCTGACTCTTAGCGACCCCATGGACGGCAGCCTACCAGGCTCCTCCGTCCATGGGATTTTCCAGGCAAGAGTACTGGAGTGGGGTGCCATTGCCTTCTCTGGTTAGTTTCTACTGTACAGCAAAATGAATCAGCCATACATGTACATATATCTCCTCTTTTTTTACTTCCCTCCCGTTCAGATCACCACAGTGTAGAGTTCCCTGTGCTCTACAGTAGGTTCCCATTAGTTATCTATTTTATACATAATATCAATAGTGGATGTGTGTCAATCCCAATCTCCCAATTCCTCCAACCTCCCCTTCCTTCCCCCTTGGTATCCATATATTTGTTCTCTACATCTGTGATTCTGTTTCTGTTTGCAAATGAGATCATCTATGTAATTTTTCCAGGTTCCACATATATGTGTTAATATACAATATTTATTTGTTTCTGTCTTTGTGATATACTTCACTCTTTATGACAGGCTCTAGGTCTAGCCATGTCTCTACAAATGATCCAATTTTGTTCCTCCTTATGGGTGAGTAATATTGCATTATATATGTATATATATATATGTACATATCACACTGTATACATATATATACATTTATATATGTGTGTGTGTGTGTGTATATATATATATATATATATATCTTCTTTATCCATCCCTCTGTTGATGGACATTTAGGTTGCTTCCATGTCCTGGCTATTGTAAATAGCGCTGCTATGAACATCCAAAGAAATTCTTTATTGTGCCAACCATGCTAAATGTGTCTGCTGACACCAGCTGACATTGAAATACCAGTTGGTGAGTCTTAACAACTCCCACTGCATAGATGAGAGATGCCTACTGTGGGAGTGGTGGTGGTGGTTTTAGTCACCAAGTCATGTCTCACTCTTGCAACCCCATGGACTGTAGCCTGCCAGGCTCCTCTGTCCCTGGGATTCTCCAGGCAAGAATACTGGAGTGGGTGACCATTTCCTTCTCCTGGGGATCTTCCCAACCCAGGAATCGAACCCAGGTCTCCTGCATTGCAGGCAGATTCTTTACCGACTGAACTGCGAGGGAAACCCCACTGTGGTCTTATTTACCCCAAATCACACCAACAGGGACAGGGATGCAGCTAGGATCCAGACCTGTTCATGCTGATGGGTGACTCTGCAACTTTGAAAAAGGAATGTGTAGGGTTTTTATGCAAACAAACAAGAAAAAAATGTGCTAACTGAAATAAACCAGATGAAAGGAGTATAAAAGTTTTGTAAACACTCCCAAAATACTGGGGTCAATAAAAGAGACCCAAAACTTGATTGAATAAAACATCTTGCTTCCACCTCATTGCATCCTTGTCCATATTGATCAGCTGTAATAGAGCATGACAGAGGTATTGATTGCCCGAGGCAGTTCTCAGGTATTTGGTACCCGACAGCAGCCGTAGACTATCAAGAAGGCAAAGCTCCACAGAAGCCTAAAATTAGGAAGGTTAAGTGAAAGGGGACAGGGGCATAAGGTGTTCAGTATTTATATTAGCCCAGCAAATGACTGACTTGAAGCAGAATGGGCCTCATTTTTGTCACGTGTAAGTTACAGATAAGCATACGTTGGCTATTGTCTTATAATATCTGTTGATGCCTACTTAAAGTATTTTCCTGGGCTTTCTGTAATATTGATTTCTCAAACACTCTTAAAAATAGAGAAAGCAGAGTAGATACACACTTCTACATTTGTTTCCTGCTTTAAAAAAAGAAAAACAACACCAAAGAAACATGTTAGTGCATAAATCCATTAAGACATGGAAAGGAAAAGAGAAGATGACAGTTCGCAAATGTTGGGAGCTGGAAAGCAAATGGACACATGGCAAATCTATTAGCAGTCTGAGATATTAGTATCTGAGCTAATTAAAGAAGATCAATGGAAACTTTGAGAAATAATCAGATCCCCAGAGCCCCTCTACCTCTCCTTATAGGCAGAAGACTGCCATGCTCCCTATCCTAGCTAATAACTGAAGCTTTATCCCTGAAAAGGGTAAAAACAGTTTCTGGAAATGGGCCACCCCAGACACAGTTGAGAGCAAACATCCAGTGAGCCTCTTCTCCAAAAAGATGAAATTGATAGAGTACCTGAAGTGTGAAACATCTTCAGAGGGTATTTCGAAAAGTGGTAAAGAGTTTGAGGCTGAGTAGTGACAAGTATTTAGAAAACCAAACAAATTGAAAAACACGATATAATTGCTACCTTTCAGGAAAACAGTAGTTATACAGGAAAGAAACTGTGATAGTAGTTTATGCCCTCCTCAGTTTTGTATGGCATTTAAATAGTGTGATAATGAAAACAGTGAATACTGAGTGCAAAGTCCTATGTGGGGATTAAGGGGTGATAGGAAGGGTAACAAGAGTGACGGAAGTTTATGGAGAGAGGAGAGCTAAGTGGGAAATTGACTTTTTTAAAATTTGAGAAAACAATTCAGTAGCATTGTAAATATATCATCTCGAGATATCCAGGTGAATGCCAAAATAATCAGCTGGGAGAGGAGGCAGGGAAGAAGAATACCATACGATCTTTTTTGGTTTCTCTTTTGCTGCACAAGGTCCTCTTTGCCGCCTGCAGGCCCTTAGTTACACAGCGGGATCTTGTTCCCTGACCAGGGATCTTGGCCACCTGCACTGGGAACTCAGAATCCTAACCACTGGGCCACCAAGGCAGTCACTATAGCAGATCTTGTAGAGCTATTCAGTTCCTTAAAATTAGGCCTAGATAATTGTGATTTAAACATCTTTATATCATATATATCCCTGGTGGCTCAGATGGAAAATAATCTGCCTGCAGTGCAGGAGACCTGGGTTTGATCCCTGGGTTGAGAAGATCCCCTGGAGAAGGGAATGGCAACCCACTCCAGTATTCCTGCCAGGAGAACTCCACAGACAGAGGAGCCTGGCAGGCTACAGTCCATGGGGTCACAAAGAATCAGACATGACTTAGAAACTAACACACACATTATATATAGATTCCAAACTGATTAACAAAAGTCGGATGGAAGTACGTGCTGAAAAGACAAGTTGGACTTTTGTCTCAACAGCCAAGAGTGTGGAGCAAAAAGCGTTCTGCTCTTTGAGTAGACATCTTTTGCTGGACATCTTCCCCAGCAAACCACTCTGTCCACGTGCTGTTGAAGTGATGCCTGTGTCTCAAGCTGATGAAATGATGTCCCCTCACTTAGGAATAATAGGAACCAGGTGGCCTCAGCCTTCTCAGAACATCTCATTTCTAACTGCTTTTATTTATCTTCCATTTTTGGTTGTGTTTCTTTAGGACATTTTTTTCATCTTGCTGATAGTAAAAATTATTTTCTGAGATTCAAAGCATTGTAAGATGTGAATTCTCTGGAGTTTATGGGGTCTCCTTACCCACCTTTTTCTGGATAAATAGAATCTATGCCTCTTTAAAAGTTTAAAAATATGGGGTCAGTGAAGGGGCAGTCACACTCACTTACCTTAGTCTCTTGCATTGTAAAATTCCTTACAGTCTTTGATAGGGAGCTACATGGTATTTAAGCTTTTTTTTTGGTCTGAGGCCTTTAGTTTCATGAAAGCTATGGACTTCTTTTTCAGACAAATTCTTGTGTACAGATTTTACATGCACTTTAGGAGGTCAGAGTCCCAGATGCCCACTCACAGACCACTTAAGTGTCCGTGAACCTCTTAACGGGTCTGATCCGTATCACTTGCTCTACTAATAGATTCTAAGTAAGTGTTGAATTAAATGACTAAATGGACCCAAAGAGAAGGCCTCCAGTTCCAGCTGACTTCCTGGGTGAAAACAAGGACACGTAATCATTGCACCCTTTTATGTCTTTGATTTTCCTCTTGGAGTCTGGAGAATCGGTTTCTCACCCCTGCTCTTTGGGTTCTGTCTGCCCTTATATCATCCTCCATCCATCCTTAAAAGATATCTTCTCTACTACCTAGACTCCTAAATTTCTAGCCCCAACTTGTAAAATGTGCCATTAATAGTTTGTCTTGCCATCCTGAAATAAATAAATAATGCTCCGTTATGCCCAATTTGTTCTACTTATTCAGGGCTGCCATATGGCTTCAATGGATGTCTAGTTGAAATGTATTTAATATCTCCTACAACCTACATAAAGATGTCAAATGCCTATAATTAAAGACAGATCCTTTTTGAGATAATGCTTTACCAATTAGCCACCTGGAGCTGTCTGGCCAAGTCCTAATCAATGAGCCAGTTGTGGACATTTTTAAGATGTCTAAGTCCAAAGGAGAGTTGGGAATACGTAGCGAGTTTAGTAGTGATGAGAGCGCCAGGATAACTAAATTCAGGATGTTCTCATGATCTAAGTGCCTCCTTGCAGGCCATTTCCACTCCCTCAGGTGATCACCATTGGCAGTAACTGGGCAGCATTACCTGAGCCCTGCCCTTTGCAGGATAGGAAAACTTCCAGTGGCCATGTGAGGAGCAATATAGTAGAGGTCAGAGGAAGTACTGCAGAATTAACTGTATTCTGTAGGTGGTTCGTTCCTTTCTACAAAGGAGTTATGTCTCAAATTAAGTCCTCGCCCTGCGATGCTGTCGGGTCCATACAATTTCAGCAGCATCCCCTTCTTCAGCACTTCCCCAGCCAGGGAGGAAAAGCTGAGGGGAAGGTAAACAGCAGTGTGTCTCAGAATCACCCTGGGGACACACACCCATGTCACGGCACTAGGTAGTCCCTAGCCCATTCTCGTGCATTTGCTTTATTTTCTCTCATCCCCTAGCCTTCTGCCTTCACCTGTCCCACTCCTGTGCATACGGCCACAGTGGTCTCTTCACTCTAGTACAGGTTCTAACCAGCTTTAGAAAACCACCAACTAGGAATGTCTTGGAGACTTTGTGATGGGTCACCAAGGCTTGCAGGATATTTTCTCTGAAAACAATTTTATCTTCCTTCTTCGGCATTAGAAACCAAAAGACTACTCCAATATGGTATTTACGTCATTAAACCGAACCAGGAGGAGAATTTTGTAAAAGATAGCCAGAAGTCCAGGATTTGCGCGTTACCCTTTAATGGAACTTGGGAGGAACAGGAGGTGAAAGAGTCAATGTCAGTATCTGTACTAGAGACACCTCAAAGGGCAGCAGAGACACCAAGAAAACTGCGGGGGTAGTTACCCAGGAACTGTTAGCCTTCTGGAGAGAGAGCTAACTAGAAGGTTGTGTCGATTTTTGCAGGTGTTCGTGACAAAGCAAGAAAGTTGGACTGAAATGGAAAATAAAACTGAAACTTATGTTAGGAAACAACTGCATGTAGTGTTCTTCCCATGGCAAGGGAAGATGGCTTTAGCTTTTTACAGAGTATAGGAAGTCTCACATGACATGATGAAAACCATGTCCTCGGGGCTTAGGAGAGGAGTGGTCGCTTGCATTTTCACTTATTGTGAGCCTTTTAAAGATTGTTAATGCTTTTGCTTGTCAGCACCTTGACTGAGAGGGCCAGCTCCATTCTCACCTCCCCTGCCTCAGAGGCAGAGCCCTGGCTCCCCACTTCACTCTGAGTGGGAACAATTACCCTGTATCTCCTAAGAATTTCCACAGAAAAATCTTCCCTTGTATCTTCACATATGTTCCTCTTTATGGTTGCTGGGTGCTTTCTCCTGAAGTTGCTCTGTCCTTACCGTGAAAGTCTTGGCTTCTAGAAGCCAGAAGTCATGTCTTTCCCCACTCCATCTTTTGGTAGCATTTAGGATAATATTGCAATAAGAAGCCAGCCCTGAAACATGTGGATTAATTCAATAACTTTTTTTTTCTTTTTTCTGGAATACATGTCTCTGTGTGTCTGAACAGAATTCTGTGACTTTGGCTAAATGCGTGTCTGAAGGGTTTCACATTTCCCAAAAGCTAATGTTTAAAACAATGCCGGAGGCCTAAAAGCACCAATTTTCCTGTCCTGTTTTGTTCCACTCCTGCATTAACAGTGAGAGTCTCATCATTCCACACCCTCTGCCATTGTTTTCATGTGTCCACATGTAAGAATTAAAATGATCACTGGTTGACTAGTATTTCTGAAGGATTCTGTGCTTAACACTTGGCAGCTGTTCCTCCCACAATCAGTTATAGGAAGTAGGCACCTTTTTACAGGGAAACTAAGAAAAAAGCACTTTATCAAGACTGCTTTACAATACCAAGAAAAATAAGTGGAGAGGGAATAAGAGATGAAGCAAGAGTGACCGACATCGATGGGGACCGATCCTGGGTGGTGGTTCACATGGGTTCATAGTACTGTTCTCGCTACTTTCATGTGTGTTCAGAGATGTCCATAAAATAAAAGTGTTAAAATTATTAAAACGAGGTACTTCCCTGGCGGCCCAGTGGTTAAGACTTCACCTTCCAATGCAAGGGGAGTGCAGGTTCAATCCTTGGTCAGGGAGCCAAGATCCCACATACCTCTGGGCCAGAAAACCAAAAATGTAAAAGAAAGAATAGTGTAACAAATTCAGTAAAGACTTCAACAATGGTCTACATCCAAAAAAAATCTTTAAAAAATATTATAATGAAACTAAGTTAAAAACCAGTCAGGAGAAATCACATCTCTTCTTCACCTAATCTTTGGTTATGATTATTTGGGTTCCTCCTCCTGGTATGAAAAATACTCATGATAAATGAACTCGATTCTGGAAGTCCGTTGAAACCCCTGGATAGTTTGTATCCAACCATTTTTCCTACCCAAGGCTTTAAAGGCTTAGGTCTCCTTTAGCTTTCCTCCTGAATATCCCACAGAAGCCTGTTTGGTGCGCCAGGAAGACATCAGGGGATGTCATTTCAAATGCCAAGATAGCATCTTTTTGCTCCGCTCAGCTGTGATAACTTGTGTGTTTCCCAGTAACTTCTCTCGGGTGGCAACTGCTTCTTTTTCCATGTCGTCTGTGCTGCCACCTCGTTTTCTTGTTTTAACTGAAGAATTGTTCGTCTCTATTTAGACTTCAGATCTGCATCTGCTTTATGTTCTTCCGTCTGTTCTGCATTGTAGTGTCTTTGTAATATATTAGGTGCTGGGTAACATTTAAAGAGACAGTCAAGCTAGTGTGGGCCTTGGGCTTTCTCTCTCTTAAAGGGGAAGATTCTTACACTATTAACAGGGGTATAAATGGGTTTTACTGCCATGTGTAAATCAGTTTGTCTTTGGAAATTTAAAAATAAAGAATTTCTTTTTTTTAATTTTTAAATTGTAATTAATTTACAAGGTTCTGTTAGTTTCAAGTATAGAGCAAAGTGATTCAGTTATATATTTATATACATATATGTATATTCTTTTTCAGATACTTTTCCATTGTAGGTTATTATAAGATATTGAGTATAATTCCCTGTGCCAAACAGTTTATATATATATATATATATATATATATAGAGAGAGAGAGAGAGAGAGAGTAGTGTGTTTATGTTAATCCCAAACTCCTGATTTATCTCTCCTCTACCCACTATCCCTTTTGGTAATCACAAGTTTGCTTTTTATGTCTGTGAGTCTATTTCTATTTTGTAAATAAGTTCATTTGTATCATATTTTTTAGATTCCACATGTAAGTGATATCATATATTTGTCTTTCTTGATCTGACTTCACTTAATATGATAATTCTGGGTCCACCCATGTTGCTGCAAGTGGCATTATTTCATTCTTTGTGATGGTTGAGTAATATTTCTGTGTGTGTGTGTGTGTGTGTGTGTGTACACACACTACATCCTCTTTATCCATTCATCTGTCAGTGATTATTTAGGTTGCTTCTATGTCTTAACTATTGTAAATAGTGCTACTGTAAACACTGGGGTGCATATATCTTTTTGAATGATAGTTTTATATGGATACGTGCCTAGGAGTGGGATTGCTAGATCATACAGTGGCCCTATTTTTAATTGTTTAAGGACCCTCAGTGACTGCACCAATGTCTTAATACATTCCCACCAACAGTGTCGGGGGGCCGGGTTCTTTCTCCTCCAGCGTTTATTATTCATAGACTTTTTAAATTAAAGTATTTTATATTCTTTTTCTCCTTACCTCTTTTTTGGCATCATTCCAAACCCACTCTCAGAACTAAGGGACCTGGTCTCCCTAACAGACTGGTGGATTCAAACTTCAAAAGTACCTGTGTATCCACATGTGTATCTCTGCTGCTAGGGGTAAGTGTATGTTACTCAGAGAAGGGCAGTCTCCACTGTGTGGCTCTTAAGTCCTTGTGCTTGGAATGAAATCCCATTTCTGCAGCAGCCTTCCCCAGACTCAGCTTTGCTGTCCATAGAATGGCAGGATAGTACCTGCCTTGTAGTATTGTCATAAAGATAACACTTGCCAGGGCTTCTCTGGTGGTCGAGTGGTTCAGGATTCGCCTTGCTATACAGGGATCTTGAGTTCGATCCCTGGTCGGGGAACTAAGATCTCACATGCCTCTAAGCAACTAAGCCTAACTGGTACAACTAGGCAGTCGGTGCACTGCACAAAAGATCCCACGTGATGCAACTAAGACCTGATGCAGCCAGATAAATAAATAAATAGTTTTTAAAAAGATAGCCTTTGAGAAGTTTGCAGTATAAGACCTGTCACTTACTGCAAATATTTTATAAATAGTCAAAAGTTATAATTACTATTAACTCTCCAAGTCACTGACAGCATGGTAAAGGGCTAAATATGGATAATAATAGCTACAAAAAATAATATCTCCAAATTAATAAAAATAAATTCCATTTTATAAAAAAAATAAAAAAATAAAACTGCATACTAGAATATATAGTTTTTCAAATTTTTAGAAATATATATATATAATAAAACCACCACAACCAAGATGTAGAATAGTTCCATAGAACCAAAGCAAATGCTGCTTTAGAACCAGCATCCCACCTTCAGACCCTGTGAATTGATGATCTGTTTTCTGTCTTTATAAATTTGCTTTTGAAAGAATATCACATAAGTGGTTGACTTTCAATAAAATATTGTCTCACTGTTAAAAAAAAAAATAATGTGTTTTCTGGGTTGCCAAATTAAGTCGAAACCAGTTTTCACATTAACAGCAGGAGGCACTCGCTAAGTTAGAAAACACAGCTACCAATGAGGTTCCAAAAGAAGATCTTTGAGGCCGATGTTCATTTCATGTGTCATATTCACTTTGGGTGAAAACTTTTGCTGAAATGTGAGAGTCTCATTGAATTTATTTATTTTTCCCTCTCTTGTCTACCCAGCTGTTATTATGTGTATCCTCAGAGGTAGAAACTTTCTGACCAGGGCTTGTGGGTCAGGACAGAAGTTTCATGCTTTGATTTTGTTTTGTGTTTGAGGTTGTAATGAAGAGTTCAGGGGAAGAATTGTTGGATGCTCTAGGGAGAGTATAGACGTCACTTTTATTTCTATCTCCTGTAAAGTGACAAAGAACAGCAGTGCTAATAAGTGATACTGTGTCTAGTCAAGATCAAAAAAATAATTCACTGTTTCTGAAGAAAGTGAAGCCTTTGAGGAAGGCAGCTTTTTTTTTTTTTTTTAATAAATGAAAGATTCTAAGACTTCCAATAAAAAGAATTTGGTAACATCTGTATCCCTTCATTTACACTTTTAGTAAACATCTCTTGAGCATCCTCTTTGAGCCAGTTTCCTGTTATAGTAAGAATATTATAAAAAGGATGGAGATGGCTCAATTAACTTCTATAATTTTAGGCGAGGTTTGAAAAGGGACTAATTGCAGATGAATGGATTGGGTTTAGATAAAGTCACAAGGAATGGTGCAATCCCAGGGGCATTGTGACAGTGGGGAGATATTTACCACCTCTTGGCCTCAATGAACAAGGGAAGGAGTGAGCCCTGGAACCTGGAGAGAGGCCAGTATAACTGGGCTACCCCTGGGAGATGAAATGAGCTATAGTTGATCAGAATGACCTGCTGAGGAGAGAGCTGAAGAAGATGAATTCCAAGGTCACTTCTCTGCTGTCCCCTGAAACTCCTGCTGGTGCTGCCCATTGGCAGATCCCTCCTAAAGCCAGAGAAAAGGGGAGCTCATTTGTGCAGTTCACAAAGGTCAGTCTCCCAGGTCTCAGAGCAAGGTGGAGAAGGTGATGGAAAGGGCAAAGGAAGAATCCAGCACCACTGTGACCTCCCTCAAGACACTCAGTCTAATGGTAGAAGGCTAACACAAGAGCAGGTAAATGTCAGCATTCACTGTAATTAACATGCTCCTGAAACTTACAAAATAATGTGAGAGCCCAGAGGACAAAGCTACCAGCTCTGCTATTAGGGAAAATTTATTCTAGATCTCAAAGAATGAGTGTAAGTTTTCTGGATGTCAAGGGCAGGCAGAGGAAGAGGAAAAGGCAGAAATATACAAATCTTGTTTACAGATCATCAGCATGACTCCAGAGCAAGGTGTATAGGACACAGGGAAAGGATTTGGAATTTTGCAAGGCTTTGCTTGGATTGTTGGAGAATCTTATCCAGACCTACCACAAAGTGTTGAGTGAGTAAGTGTAAGATGCTCTCACCTGCCAGCTTCATGAGAGGTGTCAGTTGTGTTCACCGCTGTGTGTGCAGCCACTGGAACAGCGCTTGGCATCTGTTCCCCACTCAAAAGCTCTTTGGAGAACAATGAGCAAGGGAACAAAAGACCTGCTGTATTTGACCTACGTCCCATGACTTTGTTTTGATTTATTAAAATTAAATTTGATACCCATTAGTCAGGTGGCACAGTGGTAAAGAATTGGCCTTTACCACCAGGAGACCTGGGTTCAATCCCTGGAAATATCCCCCAGAGTAGGAAATGGCAACCCACTTCAGTATTCTTGGCTAGGAAGATTTGTGAACAGAGGAGCCTGGTGGGGCCTACAGTCCATGGGGTCACAAAGAGTCGGACATGACTGAGCACACACACACACAGCAAGTAATACTGTTTTGATTCTCACTTTCTGAGCTCAGTTCAGATCAGCCACTCAGTCGTGTCCGACTCTTTGCAACACCAGGCCTCCCTGTCCATCACCAATTTCCGGAGCTTACTCAAACTCATGTCCATCGAGTCGGTGATGCCATCCAGCCAGCCATCTCATCCTCCTGCCTTCAGTCTTTCCCAGCATCAGGGTCTTTTCCAATGAGCCACTTCTTCACATCAGGTGGCCAAAGTATTGGAGCTTCAGCTTCAGCATCAGTCCTTCCAATGAATATTCAGGACTGATTTCCTTTAGGATTGACTTGTTGGATCTCCTTGCAGTCCAAGGGACTCTTAAGAGTCTTCTCTAACACCACTCCAAAGCATCAATTCTTCAGTGCTCAGCTTTCTTCACAGTCCAACTCTCATATCCATACAGGACTACTGGAAAAACCAAAGCTTTGACTAGACAGACATTTGTTGGCAAAGTAATGTCTGCTTTTTAATATGCTATCTAGGTTGGTCATAGCTTTTCTTCCAAGGAACAAGCGTCTTTTAATTTCATGGCTGCAATCACCATCTGCAGTGATTTTGGAGCCCCCCAAAATAAAGTCTCTTACTGTTTCCATTATTTCCCCATTTAATTGCCATGAAGTGATGGGACCAAATGCCATGATCTTAGTTTTCTGAATGTTGAGTTTTAAGCCAACTTTTTCACTTTCATCAAGAGTCTCTTTAGTTCTTCACTTTCTGCCATAAGGATGGTATCATCTGCATATCTGAGGTTATTGATATTTCTCCCGGCAGTCTTGATTCCAGCTTGTGCTTCATCTATCCCAGCATTTCTCATGATGTTCTCTGTATATAAGTTAAATAAGCAGGGTGACAATATACAGTCTTGACGTACTCCTTTCCCAATTTTGAACCAATCTGTTGTTCCATGTCTAGTTCTAACTATTGCTTCCTGACCTGCATACAGATTTCTCAGGGGACAGGTAAGGTAGTCTGGTATTCCCATCTCCTGAAGAATTTTCCACAGTTTGTTGTGATCCACACAGTCAAGGGCTTTGGCATAATTAATAAAGCAGAAGTAGATGTTTTTCCTGGAACTCTCTTGCTTTTTCCATGATCCAGTGGATGTTGACAGTTTGAACTCTGATTCCTCTGCCTTTTCTAATCCAACTTGAACATCTAGAAGTTTACGGTTCAGGCAGGTACTGTTAAAGCCTGACTTGGAGAATTTTGAGCATTACTTTGCTAGCGTGTGAGATGAGTACAATTGTGCGGTAGTTTGAGCATTCTTTGGCATTGCCTTTCTTTGGGATTGAAATGAAAGCTGACCTTTCATTTTCACTTTCAGGACTTAGTCCTGTGGCCACTGCTGAGTTTTTCAAATTGGCTGGCATGTTGAGTGCAACACCTCTGAGCTCAGTGGTAAAGAATCTGTCTGCAGTGCAGCAGACTAGGGTGTAATCTCCGGGTTGGGGAAATCCCCTGGAAAAGGAAATGGCAACCCACTCCAGTGGTCTTGCCTGGAAAATCCCATGGACAGAAGAGCCTGGCGAGCTACAGTCCCTGGGGTTGCAAAGAGCTGGCCAGGACTCAGCAACTAAACCACCACAAAAGACAGTGGTTTTATGCAACAAGCACAAGATGAGGAGCCCAGATATCTATTCATCACTGAAAGCATCACTAACCTTCTGTGTCTCAGCTCTCTTGTCTCTAAAGTGGAGATTGTACTCTCTTCCTCAGCTTTCTCTTAAGATTATTGTGAAGATCAAAGGTGCCTTCCTAGGTATAAAAAATCTTGACAGTTAACATATCTCCTTCTCCTGCATCACTAGCAACTGAGCTGGGCCACATAAGCGAATTTTTCAAGTAATTAAATCTGTTGCATTAAACAAGAGTTTCTCAGTCTTGGTACTATGTACACTGGGGGGTCAGAATATTTCTCTCTATGTGTGTGTTGGGGACAGAGTGGCTGTCCTTGCATTATAAGATGTTTTACAGCGTCTTTGACTTCTGCTCACTGGCACCCCCCACCACTAATTGCAATAACCAAAAAATGTCTCCAGACTTTGCCCAGTGTCCTCTAGAGGGCAAGGCCATCCCCTGGTTGAGAAACACTGCATTCATCATTCTTTTTTGGTCTTAGCCATTTTAGATGGCGATCTTTCTCAAATACATTGATCACATCCCTGGCCTGTTAACCATGGGCTTCTGGGTTGCTCCACTAGTGTACTGGCATCCCATCTTTGAGACATGATAGAGTTATGTCCCCGCATCCCTACTCTCCCCTGTTTTCATAGACATATATCTGTATTTTTTGCTTTTGATTTTCCCTCCCTCTCTTCCTGTGAGGCTGACAGCTGTCATTTTCTCATAAACATCAAAGGGTACTAATTTGCTGTCTCTGATCTGCTGAGGATTTTAACAATAGCTAGTCAGATTTCATAGAATGTATCTAATATGAGGATCAACTCGCTCCCTGGGTTTGGACGTACAGGAGCCTGGCAGATGGACTTGGTTTATTTGAGCCATGTGGTGTGCTGTGTGCTAATTCACTTCAGTTGTCTCCAATTCTTTGCCAGCTTCTTTCATCCATGAGATTCTCTAGGCAAGAATACTGGAGTGGGTTGCCATGCCCTCCTCCAGGGGATCTTCCCTACCCAGGGATGGAAACTGCCTCTCTCATGTCTCCTCCACTGGCAGGTGGGTTCTTGACTATTAGTGCCACCTGGGAAGAGCCACACAGAGGCTCTCTTATTCTTCACTTCTCAGCGCTTCTCCCCTTAGGGACACTTGCCGAGTCACATGGTAGTATCGCAACTGCTATTAATATGGCCATGATACTACCCACATCAACTTTCCCATATCCTGATTTTAGAATGAAATAAGAGAAGGATGAAAAATACCTGATGGTAGTTCAAACATTCCTTTCAATTGGGTACAAGCATTTCAGAAGACAGTTTTTTTTCAGTCTTACCACCCTCCTCACTCTTACATCCATTGAGAAATTATACAAGGAGATCATATATCATTTATGTCATCTCAGAAGCTGCCCAGAGCCTCATGTGATGTCAGACAATAAGATGTCCCTTGATATTTTAAATAAGTCTCGTGTTAGCACCTAGGATAGTGACGTATTACCAGACACTTAGTAGGTGCTCAAAAAATGTTTATGGAGGGAAACATAGGAATGAATAACAAGGATATAAACTCACTTCTGGCTCAGTGGTAAAGAGTCCTTCTGCCAATGCAGGGGACATAGGTTCAGTTCCTGGGTCGGGAAGATCCCCTGGGGAAGGGAATGACATCCCACACCAGCATTCTTGCCTGGAGAATTCCATGGACAGAGGAGCCTCATCGTCCATAGGATCGCAAAAGTCAGACACAGCTTAAGAGACTGACACAGCTTAAGAGACTAAACAAGAACAAACTTCACTTCCCAGTTATCAGTATGAAGAAAACTCATGGAAGGTATGACAAGTCAGAGACTTCAAAAATCCAGGTGAGGAAAGTGCATTGTCATGAAATCACAGGCTAATCTTTCATGTCACAAAGACAGGAGTGCAGATGTCCTAGAGAGGGGCGGGGAAATAAAATGACTAACCAGCATTCTGTTTCCTGTTCTGTGTGGTTCTTCTTTTAAGTTTGCAGACTGGGAATGGCCCAGCAGATTCCAGCTCACAGAGTGAATCTACCTCCTCTTCTTCCCTCCATTGCAAATGCTTGTGGTTTTCACTGGACAGGAAGAAAGGTTCTGACTCTCGGTGTCCCTCTGCCACCAGTGGATAGAATCCGTCAGTGGATAGAACCTCAGTGATCTCTAACCACAGTTTTCCCAGGTAGTTAGGCTATTTCTGTCCACTGTAGCAAGGAATAATCCCTCACACCAGAATAAAGCAACCTGTCGGGGAACTCCTAGCTAAATGGTGTGCAAGGTTGGAGAAAAGCATTCCATTTAAAAATGGCTCTGTACATAATTTTAAAAAGGGATCTATGTCCAGTAAGACTCTGAACACTAGGAAGAAAAAACAGCATTTGACTCACTGCGTTCCCTCAAGGCTATGTCTGGTCTTGACCTTCCCCATGGGTGACAGGTTTTCAGATGGTGATTCTGAACCAGGCAGATCCTTGAGAAAGGAGGCCGAGATGACCAATTTCCCCAGGGACTGTGAAACCTGAGGTCACTGCTGGTAGCCTGATCACCACAGGGCATGGCCTGGAATCTGAGCTAATCCCTGCACGGGATGAACCCAGGGATGCTGTGACTTATACTTGCAGATTTCATCTGGTCATTGCAGTGAGGCATTCTGTTAAAGAAGTCAAGACAATCTGACCTGGCCGGAGACAAGAAAATAGCCTGTCCTTGAAAGATAAAGAAATTCCTAGAGCATAGTAACCACATGTTTGTATTTTCAAAAAGGCAACATTAGTCAGAAAAAATATCTGTGTGTGTCTTGGGTTCTGCAGTCTTGTGATATTTCAGATAGGTTAATTGGGCTGGGTTAATGGTTCTTTTTATTATGGTGACTTTCAGCCATGCAGAAGGCGCCTGATTAAATCATGGGCTGCTCTGGGTGAAAGATATCACTTCTCTGGCATTTAGCCTCCGCAGAATACAGCAGGAATTACATGGGTGACTTTGGAGCATGGTGGGGACTTAGCTTTGTTTTGTCTACATTCACAACAAAGAGCAGCAAAGTGCCTTTTCTAATGAGATGATTACACAGGATCTGGGTCCCTTTCTTGAAGCCAGTTGTGTCTGGAGTCTGAGCAAACAGGAGGGTGATGTGCCATGAATTCAGCTTAGGCAGGGCTCAGCATTAGGGACCTGTTAGGAAATGAGGGATGAGGGGTACAGAGGTGAGAGCTGTGTCACTGCTGAATTCTGGGTTGAATTCTCCTTGAATCCAAGGTCGCCTAAACGACTCATTGGACAGTGGGTTCTGAGGCTAGAAAGAATAACTCTTATGCAAATAGACTGAGTTAAAGAGGCCCTGCTGCCCATTTTGTAATTATTTATTGAGAACTTGCTAGGCTCTGGTCACTTTTATGTATGTGATTTAAGAGAATTTTTACAAGCCTCTGGGTCATTGAACTAGTATTTTTATTTTTAAAGATGGGATAATAGGGGGCTGGCCATTTTCATATAGGTGATTTAGGAGAATTTTTACAAACCTTTCAGATCTGAATTATCTTTATTTTAAAGATGAGGAGATGGGGACTTCATCCCCATTAGTCTTGCCCACTGTGGCCTGAAACTGGACCTGTAGCAGGACTTTATTTGAAACTGGCAAAACTCAATTTGAAAATAGGTTTTCTGTTTTGTCCCTTTTATATTAAAGTTCTTCTTATGCTTCACAGGTTAAATTAACTTTTGAGATCTAACCTAGAAAATGGAACACCAGAAATAGTTTTGATGAGGAAATGTCTTCTCATGGCAAATATGAATAGTTGTTAAAATATAACTTGTAACCATGTATGTGTACACTAGTTATGAAGAATAACTTTTGTATATTATAAGTAAATATGTGTGTACATGTGTATATGTACAGTTACTTATTTATTTTATATTCACTACATTGAGAAAAATTCTGAAACAATAGATCTTAAGCGGTTAACAATAGCTTTTTCTGGACAATAAGATTTAAGGTAACTTCATTTTGTTCTTTTTTTTTTTTCTTTCTCTGCTAATTTTTTTCCCCCCCATGGGGATGGAGCATGAATGATCATCCTTAGGAAGAAGAGAAATAGAGGAGATGGTGCACACCTGGGTCTTTAAAGATTCGGGCATATTTGGATTATCCTCCATCTGTATTGGTTTCATCACAATAATATGGTTTAAGCGCTCAATTTGAAAGTGATTCTGTAAGATTATTAACATCTATGTGTCTGTCAACATTCCAGAGACATCGACTCAGAAGTACTGAGGATGATAACCAGGATTGAGAGAATGTTCAGGGAGATATTGGGAAGAAATACGAGAAATCAAAGGGAAGGTATAGAGCTGCCTGGTCTCTAGGACTGCCTCCAGGAGACTTCAGTTTGGGGGAGGTGATGAGCATGAACAGAGGGAAAGAATCACCCATTGTCGATCATCGCCTCTGAAGTCAATCTGGGAGAGGAACAAAGGGCAGATCTCAGAGCACGAGAGGAACCCTAGAAAGATGGGAAAACACGGCCAGAGAGACTAAGGAAAGACCAGCTCTGGGTTTTGTGCTAGAAAGTTGGAGAAACAGCACCACCCTACAGTGGGCACTGGTGTGTTTGAAAGGCTTGTTGTGTGATGTGATCATGGGGGAAGCAAAGGGACTCTTAGAACTCATGTCTTGGGAAGAAATGGGGCGGGAGGATGGAGGAGGAGGGAGTGAGCCCTCAGGACAGAGGGAATGGAAACAATTTAGATATGTGTTATTAATTATTGTCTCCAAAGAGCCTGATGTGGCAAAATGGACGATGACATGGGGGGTGTTACTTCAATCCCTTCCAACGTAGCTCACGTCTCTTCCCGTGGGGCCTGAGTCATAGTCTCTGGAACCTTCTTTTTTCCAACAAGGAGGCTGCAGTGCTGATAGCAGCTATTGGGAAGATTGAGTGTTACATCTCTGCCATTTTTTGCAACTGTTTTTCACCCTCCTGTCAACCCCAGCCTGCAAACCCCAGGGTGGAAAGAGTCATTGCAAACTAATACTTGACATGTAGGGGATTGATTCTAGAATGATTTTTCAGAACTTAAGTTATATTCTCAAATGAGTGGTTTCTGGCCCATGTTCCCTAAACCCTCCTCTACATCATTCATCTCTTATCTACAACAGATGTGGCCAATTTTCCCATAGATGGAATCTATTTTATTTGCAGGCGTCTGTGGCTTAAGCATTATCATTGTCGTGGTGGTGGTTGTCATTGTCATTTAAACTTCACTTGCTTCTAAGAAGTGTTTGAGACAATTTTCTTGGGTACAATGGAACCTTTTAACAAGACTGAAATGCAAGAACTTTTTCACTGAAAGGATAGTTATAAACTGTCAGCCCAAGTGTTGTGTTTCCCATTCTGAGCATTTTCTTCCTGGGTCATAGCAGACACTTGATAACTATTTTGGAATTAAATAGAAGTGGGTTTTTATTTATTTTTGGTTGCCCTGGGTCTTCGTTGCTGTGTGCGCTTTTCTCTAGTTAAGGAGACTGGAGGCCACTCTCCACTTGTGCTGCTTCGGCTTCTCATTGTGGTGGCTTCTCTTGTTGTGGAGCACAGGCTTAATGCACACAAACGTCAGTAGTTGCAGCGTGTGGGCACAGTAGTTGTGGCGCATGGGCTTAGTTCCTTCAGGACACGTGGAATTTTCCCAGCCCAGGGATCAAACCCAGGTCCCCTGCATTGGCAGGTGGACTCTTAGCCACTGGACCACCAGGGAAGTCCAAGGATAAGTGGGTTTTGATTTCATGTGGCTCATCTCTCTGTTGCCTATTTGTGTCATATGCATTGATCAATTTATCTTCCTTTTCTGGGGCCTGGCCTTGGTTGGGGGATAGGCCAGTTGGTTAATTCATTTGTTTGCTAACCAACTGAATACATGCTAAATGTCAGAGTATGTGAGTACATCACCATTATATGTTCTCATCTCAGCAGCAGCAACATCAGGAACATAAACTTCCCCAAATACCTGCTGTCACCAGCAGTGACACCAAAGATAAATTAGGGACCAACTGTTTACAAGGCAGCTTGACCATAAGACACAAAAAAACATGTCTTCATACCTACAAAAACAAGTAGGGCATTCTATTTAAAAGTAACAGTACAGAACATGATAGTTTATAGTTTACTGTGGATAAATTATTTAAACCATTTGCACAGAAATGGGATAAAATATGTCTTGCCACTGTTTCCGTTTTGGCATTGAGAAAACTGAGTCCTGTTACTCAGAATTTACAAACATAATGTGTCAGTCCAGGTTCTCTGGAGAAACAGAGGAACAGAACCTGTAGGAAAAAGAAAGAGATCAAGGTAGATGGATACAGACGTATATACATACTGTTAGCTGTAAGGAACTGAGCCACATGATTATGGAGGCTGAGAAATTCACGTTCTATTGTCTGCAAGCTGGAGACAAAGGAGAACTTATTTCCACTCCAAGTCCAAAAGCCTGAGAACCATGGGAGCTCGTTCAGTCCAAGTGTGAAATCCAAAAGCAGGAGGAGACTGATGTCCCAGCTCAAAGACAGTCAGAGAGAGAGAATTCTTTCTTACTCAGGCGTTTGATAGATTAGCTAAGGCGCACCCACCCTGGGGGAACTCCCCTGATGGCTCAGTGGTAAAGAATCCACCTGCAGTGTGCAAGATGTGGGTTTGATCCTTGGGTGGGAGGATCCCCTGGGGGAGGAAATGGCCACCCACTCCAGTATTCTTGCCTGGGAAATCCCATGGACAGAGGAGCCTGGTGGGTTATAGTCCATGGACCTACAAAGAGTTGGACCCGAATGAGTGACTAAATAACGACCCACACTGGGGAGGGCAATCTGCTTTACTCTGCCCCACTGATTCCAATGTTCATCTCATCCAGAAACACCCCCACTGACATACCTAGAAACAGTTTAACCAGATATCTGGTGACCCTATTAAGTTGACACATAAGATTAACCATCACATGTTCTTACCTGAGATTGTACCTCACAATGAGAGAGAGCTCACAGTCCTGTGCCTTTCCACAAGGATTCTCATCGAAAATACCAGCCACCTCCCCACCCTACTCAGTTTGGACAAAAGCCTAGATATGTTTAGATGTGTGTTATCTGCAGGTGGTTTCCGAAGGAGTATCCGGGAGAGTCCCATCTCTCACCAGAGCAGCTACAGTGGCCAGGGGCTCTCCTACCTCCCCGATGGCTGCCCGCTCTCCCTCCTCAAAGCCACATGACAAGCCTGTGCTCAGCTTCTCACCGCATGGCATCCCTGTTCAATTCTCAGCAACACTGTCATACTCTCCTCGCCCCAGTTGCCAAATTTTTCAGGCATTCCCACCAGGCCCGGGACTCCTGCAGGAATGGGCAGAACAGAGGATAAAGGCAGGATGTGCCTTGTACCTCCAGAGGCTCAGATTACAACTCCATGGGGGATGGGACTACTCAGGCCACCAGTGTGTGCCCAGGGCCCAGGCCAATCCACTCACCCATGTTGGGCAATTAATCAGCCTTTGGTAAAAGAAAGGAAGATGAGATGGGGAGAAGATGTCTAAGAAGGAAGAAGATAGGGAAAAGAGGAGAAAATAAAAGAAAGGAAAAGTGAGAGAAAAGAGGGAGGGAAGAAGAAAGAAACACGAGAAAATTAAAAGAGGAGGAAAGAGAAGAAACAGAGGACTTCCCTGGGGGTCCAGTGGCTAAGACTCCACACTCCCAATGCAGGCGGCCCAGGTTTTCTGCGTGCCACACCTGGGACCCAACGCAACCAAATAAATAAATAAAAATTAGAGAGAAGGAGCAAAAAGAGCCAATAAAGGAAGCGAGAATGGTTCTGGACTGGAACTAGACAGTAAAGTTGGATGATGACTGGGCCAGGTAAAGAGAAAAGACAGGCGTCTCCTAGCTCAGCCCTTAGCCAGCTACGGGACCTTGCACAAGTCAGCCAGCCTTTGTGGACTGTGGTGGGAGCTCTTGTTTGTAACTGGACAGAATCAGACCAGATCATCTGATGGAGTCCCTGCCTCCATCCTGGCCCTCCGAGGATCAGCACAGGCCTCCTGGCCACCCGCACTGACTCGGTCCTATTTGCTGTGCATTTTGCCCTGTCTTCATCTTGCTGTTATTTGTTGTTCAGTCACTAAGTTTTGTCTGACTCTTTGCGACAGTAAAGCATCTGCCTACATTGCAGGAGACCCGGGTTCAAACCCTGGGTTGGGAAGATCCCCTAGAGAAGGAAATGGCAACTCACTCCAATATTCTTGCCTGGAAAATCCCACGGATGGAGGAACCTGGTAGGCTACAGTCCATGGGGTCTCAAAGAGTCGGACACAACTGAGCGACTTCACTTTCACTTTTGCGACCCCATGGACTATAGCCTGCCAGGCTTCTCTGTCTATGGGACTTCCTAGGCAAGAATACTGGAGTGGGTTGCCATTTCCTTCTCTAGGGGATCTTCTTGACAAAGGGATCGAACTCACATCTCCTGCATCAGCAGGCAGATTCTTTACCACTGAGCCACCAAGAAACCCATAGATGTACACCCATGGCTGATTCATGTCAATGCATGGCAAAAATCACTACAATATTGTAAAGTAATTAGTCTCCAATTAAAATAAGTAAATAAATAAATAAAAATGATATGCTAAAAAAGAAAGAGAGAAACCCAGTCTTCATCTTAATAGATACATAGTTGTCCTAGATGAACTTAGGGAGGAAAACACAATGACAGTTTCCATAGCAGCTAAATTGCAGAACATGGAGAGGGTTTGAGAAGGACCAAGCTTATTTTACACAGCCTGCTCTTAAAGCCAAGACATAGACAAATGCAGACCTTGGGTTCTGCCCTCTGCTGCACTCAGCCAGAGCCTGACTCGGAAGCTTCAGAAAAGAGAGTGTAAAATGAAATATAGATATTTATAATTGAAGTGTCTTTCCCCCTGGGTATCACTTTCCTTTTTTTTTTTTTTTTAATGAAAAGTCAGTCAACTGAATATTTAGCTCCCCAAGGAAGGCTCCTTGGCTGTCGATTACACCACGCACATGGGGAAAAGCTCTACCGGAAAATGATGCCCGCTCTTGGCTAATGATCACCTTGCTCGGGATCAGTGCGAGACAAGGTCTTTGAGGTTGGCCCCCTTTCAGCTACGAATTAGGTATTAGGTTCAGAGTATAGCCAAAAGCATTTTGTGTGCAGCTGCAAACCCAGTGGGCGCTGGATCCAATTTTATACATGTACAGGTATATCAAATAAATTTAATTTCCCCATTGAAGGTGCTTGCTTTTAATTCCGGGGCCAGCAGTGCAGAACAGTTTTGAAGATTAAATTTCCATTCCAAGAAAGTAGTTGGGGATAGAACTTCTAAAGCAGAAGTAGCCAAAAAGCAAAAGGATTTCAGTGCTCACAGAGAAGGAAGGGGGACGGGTACAATGATCTATGGGACAATAGACAGACAAGAAGCCCCTGGTGCAAGATTACTTCTGCCACCTCATTTCAAGCCAGATAATCGCCTTATTTATAACCAAAGTAAGGCTGGCTTTGATACCCAGATTGTAGCAGCGGGGACCCTACTGTCATTCAAAACACCTGGGGCCCCTCTGTGTGGCTGCTCAGCTTCTTAAACTGCAGAATGCACCTGGATTAAGTTTCTTAAACTGCAGAATGCACCTGGATTAAGTATAATTTTAAGACCAATCCAAAGGCTTTAAAGAATAATCCTAGATCACTTCCTCCATGAAGCCCTTTCTGATTTCTGCCACTCAGCCACCACCACCTAACCACTCTTTCCTGTGTCTGGCTCAGTGAGACCCTATGCACATATCTGTGACAGCAACTATAAGAAGAGGTAGTTTTATCTTAGGGTTAAGTTACTCACCTGGGTTTGATCCCTCGGTTGGGAAGATCCCCTGGAGAAGGGAAAGGCTACCCACTTCAGTATTCTGGCCTAGAGAATTCCATGGGGTCACAAAGAGTCAGACACAACTGAGCGACTTTCACTTTCACTTCACTTTAAGTTACTCAACCTGTGTGTGTGCATTTTATGCATTTTATTTTATTTTTATTGATTTTTGGCTGTGCTTGGTCTTCGTGGCTGCTCACAGGCTTTCTCTAGCTATGGCGAGCGAGGTTGCTCTCTAGTTGTGCTGCTCGGGCTTCCCATTACCGTGGCTTCTCTGGTTGTGGCCGGTGGGCTCTAGAGCTTAGGCTCGGTTGTTGTGGCACACGGGCTTAGTTGCTTTGTGGCATGGGATCTTCCTGGACCAAGGATCAAACCATGTCCCCTGCATTGGCAGGTGGATTTTTAACCTCTGGACCACCAGGAAAGCCCCTGTGCATTTTAAACAATGGCCATAATAATAAGGTTGTGAGGATTGAATGAGAAGTACTTAAATCAGTAGTTGGCACATGGTAAATATTATAGAGCTGGGGAGGGGAGAGCTTGTCTTTGACTCTCTAAAAGTCATCCCAGCTTGGCAGGAGAAAACAGCTGATTGACTTTTGATACCTTTGTTTAGCTCAGCATTTCATACTCTAAGCCTTGGGATATTTGAGCAGATTCAACAAACTGAACAGGTTTAGGTTTTTCCCAATGATTGAGTGCCCGCTGCATACAAGCAGATTCTTTACCATCTGAGTCACCAGGGAAGTCTACTGTTTTAGGTACTTGATATAAAATATTCTCTTTCATCCTTTCATAGCCCTCCGCTTTTTCCCATTCTAAATATTAGGGAAGTGAGTCTCAAAAGAATTTAATAACTCACTTAAGATGGTACTTGATGACCCAGGATTCAAACGCATCACATTCCGGCTCCATGCTGTTTCCTTCCCTCAGCCTCCTGCACGTTGAACGGGTCGAACAGTTGGATCATGTGCTGCCACACACTGGTGTGCTCTGCCCACCCACACAGACCAGCCTCCTCACATGATCTGGGAAATTCCTAGTCAGCCAGACTGGCTGTCCTTCTGTCCCAAAAGCCAGAAACTCAGCTCACAGTAAGAGACTGGGGGACATTTGCTCAGCTTATCTTCCATCCATCCTCTCATCCCCAAACCTGGAGTGTGGGGTTGCCCTCATCAGCAGTGCCTGCTCCCAGTCACCCAATTAGTGATGAGACCAACAGCATGCTGGACCTCTAAAGCCTTCCCCCCAAGACTCCATCAGAAGTTCATGGTATCCTTGAAAAATAATCCTTTTCAAAGTTTGCACTTCATCTCAGATTATTCCAAGGGACTAAGCTGGTGTGTTTTTGTTTTAATATCTATTTGTTTGGCTGTGTTGTCTCTTAGTTACAGCATGCAGGATATTCTGGAATCTTTGTTCTTTGTTATGGCATGTAGCATCTTCAGTTGTGGCATGTGGGATATAGATCCCCAACCAGGGATCGACCCCCGCTACATTGGGAGTGTGGAGTCTTAACACTGGACCACCAGGGAGGTCCCTAAGCTGCTGCTTAAAATAAGAGCAAAGCACGTTCATCTGGGTTAGCTAAGTACAAAACACATTTGTTCATCTTAAGGAATTACAAATGCACGATTTTAAGATGTTTTATTGTAATACTATTATAAGCTCAGTTTTCCCATTTGTATTTGAAGCTGGATTAAAATTATACATCTGGCAATGGGATATGGGGGAACATGACATCCCGTTGGTGACAAGCCTTTCAATTAAGCAGAATTACTTCAATATGCCCCTGTAAGAAAACAAAAGGGCTATAAATATGTTACAATTTTACTAGTGTCTTACAGACAGTATCAAGAAATCCTGGCATTACTGCATGTCTTTTGTTGAGGAGAGGCTACCTGTCATTAAAATTATCTTTCCTGCTTTCTAAAATAAAAATATCTTTCACAAAGTACTATTGTGTAGGATATCCAAAATGATTTATGAGAACAAAATCTGCAACAGAAGAAAATTATGTGTGTGTGTATCCACAGACATACATATCTACTCCCTTTTATTTAAGAAAATGAAATAATTGTCATTTCAAGTGGTATTTTGACAATAGGGGCAATTCCACTCAGCGGATGGTTCTTTAGCATGAACAGATTCTCATGAATAAAGAGGTGCTCCTAGCTGTATTTATCTTAAAATGGATTTGTTTTAGTGAGCTGACTATTTTAAGGAGAAATATATATTAAGTTAAAAGAGTATTTTAGCAAGAAAGCTTTCTAGTGCTTTTGGTCATTTGGCACCAATTGTATTTTAATTGGCTTCCATTTATTGCACTTGTTTTCAGAAAAGGGTGTTCATCTTCTGATTTTTTTTTTTTATATAAAATAGTCACCTACTCACTAACTGTTTTATCAGATAGTGGCCAAAACGAAGAGGGGACTAAGGCCAGGTTAGCAGATAAACAGTCATGATTGCCATCGGATCCTTTCCATGCCCAGGGCAGGCATCAAAAATCAATCTGATCCAGCCTTCTTCTCAACACCACCCTCTGGAAGCCACCACAAATCCATCAGTGTTGGCCACAAGTCTGATCCTGGACTATTCATTCTTAAGTTTCTTCATAGTTGGAGCCAAAGCTCATACAGCAGTAGCCAAGAGTAAGAACAGAATTCCTTGTGACTTAATCAAGATAGAAATATTCACTGTGGAAATCATACCATGTGATCCCTGTATTATGAACAGAAATGAAATAGTAGCTTTCCGTGTTCAGTTCAGTTCAGTCGCTCAGTTGTGTCCAGCTCTTTGCGACCCCATGAATCACAGCACACCAGGCCTCCCTGTCCATCACCAACTCCCGGAGTTTACTCCAACTCATGTCCATTGAGTCAGTGATGCCATCCAGCCATCTCATCCTGGGTCGTCCCCTTCTCCTCCTGCCCCCAATCCCTCCCAGCATCACAGTCTTTTCCAGTGAGTCAACTCTTCACATCAGGTGGCCAAAGTATTGGAGTTTCAGCTTTAGCATCTCCTTCCAATGAACACTCAAGACTGATCTCCTTTAGGATGGACTGGTTGGATCTCCTTGCAGTCCAAGGGACTCTCAAGAGTCTTCTCCAACACCACAGTTCAGAAGCATCAATTCTTTGGCGCTCAGCTTTCTTCACAGTCCAACTCTCACATCCATACATGACTACTGGAAAAACCATAGCCTTGACTAGATGGACCTTTGTTGGCAAAGTAATGTCTCTGCTTTTGAATATGCTATCTATGTTGGTCATAACTTTCCTTCCAAGGAGTAAGCATCTTTTAATTTCATGGCTCCAATCACCATCTGCAGTGATTTTGTAGGAAAACAATGAGTCATTTGGAAAGCAATTAATCATGAGGCCATATTTAGGGTGAGTAAAACACAGTTCTTACTGGATATATATTTCATGTCTTCCCTTGGTGAAATGTCCCTATCCACTCATCTCCAGAGCCACTGTCCCATTCTGCCTCTTAGGATCTCTCACCTGAACTTCTAAAATAATTCCAACCAACCTTAAGCTCCTGTGTCTCTTTTCCATAATTATTGTTCATTGTATGTGAGTGCCTAGCACCATTTGGCACAGTGAATGAATGTGATTGAATCAATACCCGCTGAGTTCCTTATCTCCTTTAATTGTATCCTGCATTTAAAAAATGTTTTTATTGGAGTATAGTTGCTTTACAATGT
Source organism: Oryx dammah (assembly GCF_014754425.2). NCBI lineage: Eukaryota > Metazoa > Chordata > Mammalia > Artiodactyla > Bovidae > Oryx > Oryx dammah. The sequence goes on from NW_024070203.1 coordinate 57,923,549, forward strand.
TGTGTTAGTTTCTACTATACAGCAAAGTGAATTAGCTATACATATACATATATCCCCTCTTTTTTGGATTTCCTTCCCATTTAGATCACCACAGCATTGAGTCGAGTTTCTTGAGCTATGCAGTAGGTTCTCATTAGTTATCTATTTTATACGTAGTATCAATAGTATGTATATGTCAATCCCAGGCTCCCAGTTTGTATCCTTCATTGTATAGCCACATGTAAACTTCTTTGCCTAAAACCTTGTCTCCTTTTCACTGTTGAGTGAAACCCAGAGTTCTCCCCAGTGATGCTGCCAGCCAGCCAAGCTTTGCACTTTAACATCTAGTGATACCAAACTCTTTGAAGTTCCCCACAAATATCATAATAGTTCATTCCTTTGTGCCTGTTTTCATCCTGTTCCCACTACCTGATACCCCTTTCCCACCTAACTCTAGTTCAGCCTTCAAAGCTCAGTTAAATTATTATTTCCTTAAAAATCCTCCCCTCTATCCCAGAGGTGGGGTCAGTGCCTCACCACTGTTTATATTTTTATTGTAGCATTCAACCAATTGATGTTGTAATGATCTATTTTTAAATCTCCTTAAATGATTATACTTTTTGCTGCATATTACAGAAAATCCATCTCAGACTAGATTATATTGGTTCACATAAATGGAAAGAGGTACAGAGGCTTCAGGTATAGTTTGATACAGAGGTTCATGGGATCACTAGGCTTCACTTTTGTATTTCTCTTGACCCAGTCTTCCTGGATTTTCCTTCAGACTAATCCCTCATGGTATCATAATGATTGCCACAACTCCTAGTACAAGTTGCCTAGTTGATACTTCTCTTCCCCTCGTGAGAAGACAAAAGCTCTGCACTTTCTCAGATTGAGTCAGTGAAATAATGGCGCCATCATCAAACCAATCATGGCTACAAAGGAGATAGGAATGTGATGATTTGTTGAGACTCCAAGGCTGGAAGGGGGCTTTCCAGGTGGCACTAGTGGCAAAGAATCCACCTGCCAAGGCAGGAGATGTAAGAGAGAGAGATTCTATCCTGGGTTGGGAAGATCAGGAGTAGGAAATGGCAACCCACTCCAGCATTCTTGCCTGGGAAATCCCTGGCGGCTACAATCCATAGGATCACAAAGAGTTGGACCTGATTGAAGCGACTTAGCATGGCACAACACCAAGGTTGGAAGCTCAGGTCCTTGTAGGAAGGGGGAAGGTATGAAGAATATTTTGAAGGCCATCAACAGGATCCACTCTACTTTCCAATTAGACCAAGCTCCTAATGGTCACACATGCCCTGCCATATTTATCTTTGGGTTCCCAGCATGTAGCACCATGCTTGATACATGCAGAGTAGATGATGAATACTCATTAGCTTAGCAGAAGGGAACTGAACCTGCCTGGAATTGAAAACACATATGTACCCATGCCCATGTTTGTGCATACTCCTTGCTTTAGCCCTGCAGATTCCACCTCCACGCTGACTGCCTCCTCCAGCTACTCCTCAGCCTTTCCCTATATGAATTCTCCTGCCTGAAGTGGATTCCCAGTGCCCTTATCCTGGGTTATTTTTTTCTCAGTCAAAATTCAGCTTCAACCCCACTCACACCCACCCCAGTTCCAAAAAGATCTTCTGGTTTAGAAGCTCTCTGAGGCTTCCCTTACAAGTGGAAGATTCTGTGATAAGTGCACGAACATATCACCAGAAATGATGGAAACATCAAAAGAGAATGGTTTGTCAGTCAGCCCTTTTTCATTAAGTATTCCCAGAAGGTAGCTCCTATATATTTTTTGATTATTCCTTCAGAAGAGAAAGGATAACAGAAGTAGAAAGAGACTAGACTTTGCAAACAGGTCAGGGTCAAAGCCTGGAGCCATCATCACTTCTTAACTCTTTGAAATGTTGGGCAAGTGACTTAACCTCTGTGAGCTCAGCTCCCTCCTCTGCAAAGTGAGGGCTAATCCTCCTCACCTCCTTGGATCACAATAAGGGTTAAAAAAAGATAAGCTGTCAGCCATAAAAAGGAACACATTTGAGTCAGTTCTAATGAGATGGATGAACCTAGAGAAGTCAGTCAGAAAAAGAAAAACAAATATCACATATTAATGCATATATATGGGATCTAGAAAGATGGTACTGATGAACCTATTTGCAGGGCAGCAATGGAGACACAAGAAAACAGACTTACAGACCCAGGGAAGGGAAGGGAGGGGGAAGGTGTAATGAATGGAGAGAGTAGCATGGGAATACATACACTACCATATGTAAACTACCTAGCCAGTGGAAATTTACTGTATGACTCAGGGAACTCAACCCCTGCTCTGTCTCAGCATCCAGAGTGCATTACTGATATATACCTAGTATTCTAAGTTCCATAGTAAAAATCTGCAGGGGAACCAGGCTATTAAACCAGCTCACTGTGACTGGAGAAGCTCCTCTGAAAACTCATTTGGCCTCATGGTGTCTGAGAGTAGAAAAGTGAGACTCCTTAGCCATCTTTGGTAATTTGTCCAGTTCCCCTCAAAGGAAGTTGTCTTCCTACTTTGACATGCCTTGGATTTGTTTCCTTGGTAAAGCCAAAAATAAACAGCTTGCCACCTGTGATCCCTCTGAAGATCCAGGTAGGATTGTTGCAGAAGTGGGGTCTGAGGAGTCTTAGGTGTCCTCGGGGCGCTCTGGGCTCTGGCTTCCAAACACATGGCCTCTCTGATAGGAAACTCAGCACCATCCCTATTCCCATAAATAAGCCTTACTGGAAATAGGAAATAGGCCAGGAAGAGAAGTTGTTTGTTGACCTCACACAACTTCAGATTTATCAGTGGACATCCTTGGTTATGAAAACCTGCATCAGGCTATTATCTGGTTATTTCTTCAGACTTTTAAACCTCCTCTTGACTCCTCTCCATATATTCTGTTTCTTCCCCTTTGTGAGTTTTTGCTACACTTTTCTTTGGAGAACAAAACAGGATTTCTCCCACTATATATATATTTATGTCCTTCAGGGCATTTTATCATCAACTTTTGTGGTTTTAACTGCTTGTCTCCATCCACACTGTAGAGTTCATCCCCCTCCTCAAAAATAATTTTTTTTTATTTTACCTTTTTTGACCACACCATGCAACATGTGGGATCTTAGATCCTTGACCAGGGATCAAACCCATAGCCCCTGCATTGGCAGCTCAAAGTCTTAACCACTGGACCACCAGGGAAGTCCCCCAAATTTTCAGCAAACAGAAATTGTTCCTTCTCTCAGAGGAATTTTAATGCCAGCTATCAATAATCATTACGATAACACATCCATCATATGTGTGTGTGTGTGAATGGATTTTTTTTTTCCCTGCAAAATGTTCAGAAAGGGCCACCCCATGGAAAGGACTGCAATTGTTTTCAAATCCCAGTGATTAAAGACAGAAGTCAGTGGCTTCATTTGATACCTGAATGGGAAGAGGACAGATATTTTATGTGATCTTTGCCAATGGATTTCTAATAGAGGAAAAAGCCTGGTAACTCTTGGAGACAATGTTTTTGTTTGTATGTTTTCTTGGAGTATAATTGCTTTACAATATTGTCTTAAGTTTCTGCTGTACAACAAAGTGGTTCAACTATATGTATACATATATCTCCTCCCTCTGAAGCCTCCCTGCCTGCCATCCCCATCCCACCTATCGAGGTCATCACAGAGCACAGAGTTGTGCTCCCCGTGTACACAGCAGCTTTGCACTGGCCATCTGTTTTACACGTGATAGTATATGTATGCCAGTGCTAGTCTCCCAATTCATCCCCCCCTCCCCTTCCCCTTCCCCCACTGTGTCCACATTAGAGAAAATGTTTTTAACTGTATACTCTTGAGTTTCTTGGGGAGCCAAGGAAAGAAAATGCCTGCCCAGTGTGCCATTCTCTCTCTTTCTTCATGCAGAATTCTTTCTCTTGGTAAATACAACTGCCTTGTGCTCAGCTCTTTAAAGTTTTACCCCTTTCCATTTTCATGAGAAACACAACCAGAAACAAGAACTTCAGGTCATCTTTCAGGGACCCGAGCCTTCAAAGCTCCACACTGTGGGCATGGGTACAGGTTATTAAGCTAGAAAAACATGACACGTCCCCTTAGGACTTGTGAGTAAAGTTGTTTTCCTTCATACGAAAGGAATGTGTGTCCATTGTCTAGAAAGTCTAGACTACACAGATAAGCAAAAGAAGAAAGTAAAAGTCATATGCCATTCCAGCACTAAGAAATAACCACTGTTAATATTTCATTGCAAATGTTTTTCATCCTTCAAACATATATGTACATCTGGATAAACTGTTTTTACGAAAACGAATCAGAGTTTGGGCTTGCCGGTTTTCTTTCTGAATCTCAGCTGCACAGAGCTGAATTAACTATACTACTTGGTTTGTAACATGCAATTTTTTCAGCTCTCTCAAAGCTCTCTCTATCTCCTCCCACTTAAGCAAAAACTACAATGTTTGACATATAATTAACATATACTATTGTTTTGAGTGAGAATGTTTGTAATTCATACAAATGATACAGGGTTATCGATACCATAGTTTTTTTTCTTTTCTTTCATTTGACACTGGGAATCTGAGTTGCTATATATATGTAGCTTATGTTGATATATATATATGTATATATATATATATATAATGTTGATATATATATATGTATAATTTGATCTTTATGAAAATCCTGAAAGCTAGGTGAAACAGATATTATTTTCCCCATATGAATGAAGAAACTGAATTGACTTAGAGAGATGTACTGACCTGCCCAAGTTCACATAGCTAATCGGTGGCCATGCCAAGGTCTACAGTCAAGGCTCTTGTTCCCTATCAATATCTCCCCATAGTACTTAAGAGTCAAGATCGTTTCCAACAAAATGCAGTCATCTTAAACTTCTCCATGAGAAAATTGTTCATAACCTGATGAAAGGTCACATCAAAACATAATGTTTTCATAAGTCTGGGTTGACCTTTTATTTTTGTCTAAGAAGTAAGCCAGATGATCCTTTCCTAAAAAAAAAAAAAGAGGTATCAGTGTGGCAGGGGTCACTCTTTTCTTTGAACACTGTCATGGGATATAAGTTTCCTTAATGAGTCCTGTTCTGAAGGTGGTGATGGCAGACAAATTATGGTTTTCAAGGTGAATCATCTCCTAAACCTGCCCTCAGGTTAGCAACGGGATGAACCATTGTGCCAAAAAGAACAGAAACTTGGTTAGGAAGAATGGGAAGCAGACAAAAGTTTCTAGCCATTCTCACATCAGAAAATACCCTGTTAGAAAATGAGTGTGTAGTTCCCTTTGACCTCCATGCAGACCATGAAAAGACATGTTCAAGAGAAATATTGGACTTTGGCCCCTAAAATCAGTGAATACTATCCCAGGGGTAGGACTCATGAGCGTAAGGTTGGGTGATTGTGTGCAGGGAAAGGTGAAGCCAAGTCCTCGACTCTTGCTGGTTAAGGAAAAGGTGATTGAATGATGGGCTGATGGAAGACTCATTCTTCAATGTAAGCTTAATTATATTACAGAATGCTCTTCATCAGCATTTTGTGGACAAGGAGAGAAGAGCTCAGTTGGCTGCTGGTTGGTTCTGGCTTTTTAATCTTGGCATGTCCTTCAGCACCACAGGCAATAGCAGGCAAAACCTGTGTTCTCTGAGCATGTTTTCCTCGTAAAAAGATTTCTTCTGCATAATCCAGTTGACAAAGGCTTATAGCCGGTACTTTAAGAAGAATCAGTATTTCAAATATTTGCCCAAATGAGCTCCCCAAAAGTTTCATAGTGATAATGATTATAACTTCTAAATACTGACTGCTTGCTGTGCATCAGGCATTGTGTTTAACAAGCACCATTTTATTTATTCTGGGGGGGGAAAAAAGAAAAACTTGGGCATTAGTACTATTATTATCTCCATTTTGTTGATGCAGAAACTGAGGCTTAGAGATGTGGAATGAGTTGCCCACGGCTGCAAAACTAACTGGCCAGACTGGAATGCAAATCTAGAACTGTGTAACTCCAAAGATAAATCTCTATGCTCTCAAATTTTGTATGAGTTATCCATTCCTATGTTACAAATTACACACCACCACCAACATTCCCATCCCCAAGGCATAAGAACACCCTGGTGTGATAATTTAAGAATGTTCTCAGTCTGTGAACATGAGACCTAATTCCTCTTTCACTTCAGGTACCCTTATTTCAGAGAAGAGTCTGTTTCTTCTTCCCATGGTAACAAAAAGTTTACTCCCCTATGTTGATATTATGTTATTATGACTCAAGGAAAAAAAAATTTTACCCCTAAAAGAACTTAACAAGCCTTGTCACCAGACTCACCCAAAGTATCTTGGAGTCATATTCCCTTAGTATTGGATTTCATCTTCACTTTTTACCAACTCTGTGGGCTTGGATATATTAGCAACCCTCTCTGGACCTCCATGGCCTCATTTATAGATTGAAAACTTACAATTATTGTTTAGTTGCTAAGTCATGTCAGACTCTTTTCGACCACCTCATGGACTGTAGTCCACTAGGCTCCTCTGGCCATGGGATTTCCCAGGCAAGAATACTGGAACGCGTTGCCATTTCCTTCTCCAGCGGATCTTCCCAACTCAGGGATCAGACCCACATTTCCTGTACTGACAGGTGGATTCTTTAGCACTGAGCCACCAGGGAAGCCTGAAAACTTACAGTGCTACCAACCAAATGCCAATGAGGCTGTTATAAGGAATAACAGATTCTTCTGTCATATTTCTTGCATGCCTTTTCCATGGTAGATGCTCAAAGAAATATTTATGGAATATTTATTTATTTCATTTTGCATTTATTCTTTCCATGTTGATGGAATGAATGCTCTAAGTCAATGCCCAGCTTTGCTGCTCATTCTAAAACTTGTTCACATGAGAGAAAGAAGAGATCCTTCCAAAATCTAGGGAACCCTAGAGGGATGAAATATACAGGTTCCAGGGTTCAGTGTGACTTTGGGCAAGTCATAAGATGTGATTCAGAGTCTCAAGGGCCTTACACACAAAATAAGAGGAAACTATGGCTGTTCAACCATGTGGATATACTTAATGCCACTGAATAAGACATTTAGAATAGTTAAAATGATAAACTTTATGTTATGTACATGTTACCAGAACAAAAAAGAGAAAATAAAGGAAAATCCTAGCAGGCTAGAGTACATTCTTTTTTTTTTTTTAACTTTTATTTTATATTGGGATATAGTTAATTAACAATGTTGTGATAGTTTCCAGTGGATAGCAGAGGGAATCAGTCATACCTGTACATGTATCCATATGCCTCCAAACCCCACTCCCATCTAGGCTGCCACATAACATTGAGCAGAGTTATCTGTGCTATACAGTAGGTCCTTGTTGGTTATCCATTTAAAATATGCAGTGTGCATGTCCATTCCAAACTTCCTAACTATCCCTTTCCCCCATCTTTCACTCCAGGAACCATAAGTTGGTTCTCTAAGTCTGTGAGTCTGCTTCTGTTTTGTAAGTATGTTCCTTTGAATCATTTCTTTTTTGATTGTGCATATAAGAGATGTTATACAATCTTTCTTTTTCTTTGATTTACTTCTTAGAGTACATTCTGATACTGGAATGCCAAAGCTTGAGATAAATAATATTAGCTTGGCTAGCATGTATGATCCTTGACTATGCGCCAAGCACTGCTAAGATACCAGATGTTTGATCTCAGGTGACTTTCTCAGTAGTCCTATAGATTGGGGTGTTATTATTATCCCCATCTTATAGACGAGGAAACATCCTAAACTAGTGTTTCCAGAGCTGGGATTTGAACGGATATGTAGCGGGCTACAGTCCATGGGGTCACAAAGAGCCAGACATGAGACTTAGTGACTAAACGACAACAACAGTACGTAACTTATTCCAACAATTCTGCTAAGTACATATATTATTAGTCATTGTCTTTTTCCATATAAAGCAACAGCTGTCCCTAGAATTTAAGTAATTTGCCCAGGACCACAAAGTTTTTAAGTTGCAGAGGCAGAGTGGAATCATGGAAAGTGGCTACCATTTACAGAGCCCTTTCAGTGGAGTCAGTGGGAGGACTGAATGGAATAATTCATCTAAGCATTTAACCCAGAGGCTGACACCAACCCTATGAAAAAGATTCTGTGACTACCATCCTAAATTTACTGACAGGGAAAGTATGGCTTCTGATAGGCAAGAAACTGTCTGAAAATGCACAGCTTAAAGTGGCAGAGCTGTGGAATCTGTCTTGATGCCAGAGCATAGGTACCAATCTTCTGTGTACTCTGAGCTCAGAAATTGACTAGAAGTCAGGAGGGTGAGCTTCTGACTTTGTGTGGTCTCCCGGTTAGTTCTGTGCAGCGAACCACTGTTGTCATGGGGTTCTGTTGTTGTTTTGGCTGTGGTGGGCCTTTGCTGTTGCCTGCAGGCTTTCTCTAGCTGCAGCGAGCTGGGGCTACTCTCTAGCTGCAGTGTGTGAGCTTCTCGTTGTGGTGGCTTCTCTAGTTGTGGTGCATCAGCCCTAGAGCACAAGCTCAACAGCTGTGGCACACGGGCTTAGCTCCCCTGCAGCATGTAGTATTTTCCCAGACCAGGGATTGAACCTGTGTCCCCTGCATTGGCAGGCAGATTCTTAACCACTGGACCACCAGGGAAGTCCTGTTGTTTTTGTTTTTTATGAAAGTCAGTCACAAAGGGAGCTCTCAGTCTCCCAAAAGTGTGTCTTTTCGTCTTAAGGATCAAGCTTGATAATGAAGGAAATTGTTCAGTTCAGTCCCTATATCAAATCTCTTACAGAAGATGGATACTGTTTGCAGTGCCTTCTGTAGACATGAGTTGTAATCACTTCTCAAGAAGCTTTTCATATAGCGATGCAGAACCACTCTAAGTCAGCCCAGGCAAGGGTTTCCCCCATAAGTGTGCCTGTAATAATCTACCATTTTATTTTTATTTCATCAATTTCAACAGTTCACAAGAACACACATAATCTTAGATGCAGTAATCAACTGTTTCAGCATTGCCCCGTCCTAAAATTAGGGCTTGAACTTGGTAATTTAGCTAGAGAAACTTCATTGTCGAGTGCCACTCTCACGGATGAGGGAAAGTGCTACTATTTGGGCTGTATTTAATTCTTATTATTTCACCAGTTGAACTGGATACCACAGAGTTTAATAACACAGGGTATAATTGCTGTAATGCTGTGAAGGTGTGGCTGCCGCTGCCTCTAGTCCCTGCTGCAGGCCTCTCTCTCTCACAAATGGGACCCTGCTCCTCAGTGGGGCTTTTCTGCTCCAGTTTTTTAATAAAACAGATTTCCTTGCAGTGAGGAATTTGTGCAGGAATCGGTTAAGGGTATGAAGTGATCACCAAACAGCTTTTCAGGACTGCTAACATTGATCGAGGATATCATTAAGTACCTGCACCTTCAGCTTATTTCCTGTCACCAGAACCCTGGAAAGTAGGTCCCAGTGCTGGCCAGTTTGCAGGGGCTGGAAGGGGATTGGTCTGTAGTAGGTCACGTGGTTCACAGTGGAGAGCCCCTCCTCCAGAGTCTAGTGGTGTGCAGTTCCTGTTACATCGTCTTCCCAGCACAAACCCTTCTTGGTCCTTTTTGCAGCACGTAAAGGAAGGCATGTCTTAGAGCAGACAGAATCTGATGCCTAATGATCTCAGGTGGGGCTGATGTAATAATAGAAATAAGTGAAAGAAAGTAAAAGTGAAGTCGCTCAGTCGTTTCCAACTCTTTGCGACCCTATGGAATGTAGCCTACCGGGCTCCCCTGTCCATGGGATTTTCCAGGCAAGAGTACTGGAGTGGGTTACCATTTCCTTCTCCAGGGGATCTTCCCAACCCAGGGATTATACTCTGGTCTCCCACATTGCAAGAGACACTTTACTATCTGAGCCACCATGATAGAAATAAAGTGCTTAATAAATGCAATGTGCTTCAATCGAGCCAAAACCATCCCACCATCCCTGGTTCATGGAAAAATTGCCTTCCACAAAATGGGTCCCTGGTGCCAGGAAGGTTGGGGACCACTGTCTTAGAGCATTCAGCACATTCCATAGAGGACGAAGACAGTCCTGGACAAGTTGTGAGCCCTGCATGCTCATTTGCCTGTTTCCCAGGTGGACTGTCACAGCACTAATTGCCAGTCGGGATAGTCCTTGTATCTGTACACTCCCCACCTCCCTGTCCACTCTTCAAGTATGACCCCAACAACTGAGAATGAAACAAAGGTCACTCTGAAGTGTAAAGTGTCTTATAAAGCTGTATCATTGCCACTGCTGAGATACCTTTCACTTTGTAGTAAGACGTGATTTCCCATGGGAAATGATTCTTCCTTTGTCAAAATGTGTAAACCCTGCCGACACCAGGACACATGTGATAAAGTAGATTTATGATGATCACATTTCTTTAAAGAGTTTATAACGCATATGTTACTTGTTAATAGGTTGAGAGTGGCATCTTGCTGACCCTAAAATGTAAGGTTTATACTTCTGAGACAGTTGAGCAGATTTGAAGGGAAATGATGGTAGAAATGACCGCTTATTTGGATAATACCTTCTGACTGCTAAGAAATAAGATGAATCTAAAACCTAAGCATATTTATCTAAACATAACTTGGGATTTATTGGCCAAACATTGAATTTTTTGTGGATACTGATGTAGAAAAAGTGGATAAAAATCAATTCTGCTTCTTAAGTATTTATAAATCAAGAAAAAGTGGGCTATATTTGCTGAGGAATGATCTATTTTTAATGTCTTATTTTATAGCAGTAATTAAACTTCATCTTTACTTAATTGTCCTCCTAACCTCTAAAAATAAAAGCAGCAGTCCCTATACACAATATGTATTACATTGGTCATTGCTTCATTCAGTAAATATTTCCGTATCAGGCATTGTGCACTGTAGCAAGTGAGATAGAAAACCTGCCATCACAGGTCCATTTCGCTAGAGGAGACAAGTTATGAACACAAAACCAAATCAATTTGTGTAATTTCAGAGGATGATAAATGATACAACAAATAAAAGTAAGGTAAGAAAGTAGACAGACAATGCTTCCTTTGAGGGGTAGTCAGGGAAAGACTTGTAAGGAAATAGAATTCCAGTAAAGACTAATGAATGAGAAAGAATGTTCCATGAATGCCTTTCATGTACAGACACCTCACCCAAAACAATTGGGGAACCACCAGTCTCACCTAAAGAAAAATAATTCTCTCTGACTTCCTCCCCCATGATTTTTTCCTAATTCTGTTTTCTTCATAAAGTATTTAAGATTTTTTTTTTAAAAAAAGATCTCTGTCCATCTTTCTTTAATGTTATTCTCAAAGTGAGGCCGAATTTATCGTGAAGTTTGGCTAAATTCTAAGAGTGTTGGGAGGGACCCAGTTCCATTAATCGCTAGGTTGCTATTTTCTAGAAGGCTCTTATTTGCTTGGATCTCCTTCCCTGGTGGCTCAGACAGTAAAAAATCTGCCTGCAATGCAGGAGACCCTGATTCGATTACTAGACAGGAAGATCCCCTGGAGAAGGGATAGGCTACCCACTCCAGTATTCTTGGACTTCCCTGGTGGCTCAGACAGTAAAGAATCTGCCTGCAATGCGGGAGACCTGGGTTCAGTCCCTGGGTTGGGAAGATTCCCTGGGTTGGGAAGATCCCCTGGAGGAGGACATGGCAACCCACTTCAGTGTTCTTGCCTGGAGAATCCCCATGGAAAGAGGAGCCTGGAAGGCTGCAGTCCATGGGGTTGCAAAGAGTTGGACATGACTGACTGACTAAGCACAGCACGCAGCACACTCTTGTCCTTTGGACTCTTCAGAGTCCCTTCTCCCTAGGGGAAGTCCTTAACTACTGAACTCACCTTTCTCTCTATTCATATGCTAACCTGGAAACAAGCCTCTGTGCTTGGTCTAGGGCTTCATGTCCTGTTCTCTCCCTTTTGGAGGGGGAAAAGGAGGTGAGATGTGCCATTTGATAGGATTCTCCCAAAAGACAGGTAGGATCCCAGGCATTTGACCCACTTTGCCTCCTCTAATTTTTCTCATTTTCCTGGAAGCCTAACTGTTGTTCAGTCACTCAGTCATGGACTCTTTGTGACCCATGAATGGCAGCACACCAGCCCTTCACTATCTCCTGGAGTTTGCTTAGACTCATGTGCATCGAGTCGGTGATGCCATCCAACCATCTTGTCCTCTGTCACCCCCTTCTCCTCCTGCCCCCAGTCTTTCCGGGACATCTTCATTCTACAGGTGAGGGAAAACTGAAGCCCAGAATTCTTACACAACATCTTCAAAGTCACCCAGTTCGTGAGTTGTAGATCTGAGATTTGACCTTATTTCAGATTCCAAAACCATCCCATGCTCTTTCTACTACATGGATCCAGAAAACTGTCAATTTCTCTTATCCCAGAAAAAGTATAATTATGCAGCTCTCCCACTGCTCGGCATATCCCAAGAAACCTTCTAACTAATTCTCATGGATAGTGCCTGGCAAGTGGGACAACAACGCTACAAATGAAGGTTCCGGTTTCTAGAATACAGTTTCCATTAAGAGAAGATATTGCAGGCAGTAAACCGACTACCTTAATAGTGGATGCCAAAACCCTGTGGGTGATATATAGAGAAGTTGAAATAAGGAACAAAACAAATACATTTAGGCTTGACCGAATTCCTCTCAGTTTGGGAGGAAGAAAAATATTATTCTCTGCAAATGGGGAAAAAAAATAGATTTATTCCTCTCTGCTATTACATGAGTCCTGCTAAGCAATAATGCACGGCCAAGCCAAATGCTCTGATCGGTTTCTCTGAGCCGTTATTAAAGTTTGCAAAATATTGCTCAGATCCTTCCTGGCAGGGTTTCAATATTGTCTGTTTAAACTGGAATTGGGCTGGTACTCTTCATTTCTGTTAAGCCTGCCAGAGCTGGTGATCCCACTGCACAAATATCCTGGTGCGGTGGCCTTCATCCAGCATGGGCTGGTGACACCCTGAGAGGCAACACCCTCCCCTCTCTTGGAGCTCTGATATGAGTCAGTTCAAAAATGACTGAATCGACTAAATTAATCTTCTTTCCCTTTGTCTCTCCTTCTCACCCCAACGTGCATGCACATGTGTGTACATGCACTCAGGCAAACGCACGCTTTGGGCTTCCTTGCTAAGCAGAAATGAGAAAGGGGAACTCTACAGCACAGTGTCTTGGAAGGCACCCTTCCCATGAAATGGGGACCTCTGAGCCCAGTATACAGAATGGGACACAACACTCTTCTTCCATCAAATGACCTGAATTCTCCAGCAACTTTCCACTCCCCAACTTTGTCCTCTGACACTCTCCAGCCCTACTCAACCTGTCCCATTTCTTCAAACACCCCATGCTCTTTCTTGCCCCAGACTTTGCTCCGATGGGACCATCCTTCCTCCTTCCTGTTCTGATGAACTCTGGTTCACCCTCTAGGTCTCAGCTTGGATGGGCTTCCCTGGTGGCTCAGGGGTAAAGAATCCACCTGTCAATGCAGGAGACATGGGTTCGATTCCTGGGTTGTGAAGATCCCCTGAAGAAGGAAATGGCAGCCCACTCCAGTATTCTTGCCAGGGAAATCCCATGGACAGAGGAGCCTGGTGGGCTACAGTCCATGGGGTTGCAATAGTCGGACACAACTTAGCAACTAAACAACAACAACTCAACTGGATGGCATTTCTCTGATCCCTCAGGGTGATGATTTAGATGCCCTTGTTATGTGCTACTATGGGGAGCTTGCCTTGTCACACCTTGATTGTAACTTGTCTCCCCAAATAGAGCTGCAGATTCTGAGATACAGACCAAGACTGTCTTGTTCACAGACCTGTTCAAGGGTAGGCTAATTGCCATAACACATCAACCAAAGAAATGAATGAAACTTCCAACACCACAGACTTCTATTCTTGCATGAATAATGATCCTAGGCAGGTTTGTCAGGTACATAGGATGGCCCTCATCCATGCAGTCACTCAATAACCCAGACCAGCAGAGGTCTGCCATCATCAATACGTGGTTTTTAAAGACTCCCTGGAGGTTTTCTCTGTTCAATCCAGCCAAAAGGAAAAAGCATGAAGGAGTGCCTCACAGGAGGCTTTTATGGACCTGGTCTAGAGCTGTGTACATCATTGTTGTTCATGGTCTATTGGCAAGAACTTAGTCACCTAGCCACACCTAATTGCAAGGAGTGCTAGGACACATAATCCCTGGCTAGGCAGCTACTCCTGGAAGGGAGAACATAAACTTGGGTGGGTAAGTAGTCATCAATAAGTATCCAATCAATAAGTAGTTGCTAAGCAAATAAATGGATCAACAAGTGAAAAGACTTAGGTAAGAAGACATCTCCTTAGTGTATTCTGAACTATGGTACAGGAGCACCTTCTCCCAGCTATTTCAGATTTTAAAAATCTATCAGCTACCAATGGTCAGAGAGGCAGGTGGAAACCTATCAATAGATTGCCTTCAGTTTTCACTAGTAGAATGATGTGCCTGGCACAGCAAGCAACATAGACAGTAAGCCCTCCATATCCACAAGTCCCGCATCTGTGAATTCACACACCTGTAGTTATGGAGGGCTGAGTACTCTACGCCATTTTACCTAAGGGACTTGAGCATCCATGGATTTTGGTATCTGCAGGGGTCCTGAAACCAATCACACACAGATACCAAGGGAGGATCGTAGTTTATGTTCACTGAATATCAGTTGAATGAATGATTGGAAATCATAAACTATTGAGATTGGAAAAGACTTAAGAATCCCCATATTTATATTGTGCTGAGTGATCATCCAGCCCCACTATGGAGGAAGCACACTCACTGCCAATGTGGCCTCTGCCATCTCCAGGTCACCCCTGTTAGAAACTCCTGCCTTTCACTGAGCCGAAACCTGGCTCCTTACACTAATCCCAATATTGCTATCTATGCCTCCAGGTCATACAGAGTATGTGTCTTCCAGAGGTGCTCAAACCTGGCTGTACCTCAGAAGTGCCATGGGCACTTTTAGGAAGCTATGTAGTCCCTGATGGCATCTCCAGAAATTCTGATTCCTCTGGGTTGTTTAGGAACGAGTTGTTTGAATGATCCTTACGTGTAGCTGGTCCAGGAAGCCATGTGTCTGATACTTCTGTCTGGGATTAGAATCCTGCTTCCATCACTTACGGGCTGCAGTCCCCTGGGTGAGTTGTTTAGCCTCTTTATTCTTCACCTCTAAAGCTGTGACAAGAATAGTGTCTGTATCATAGAGTTGTGGTGAGGATGGAACAATTATTTCAAGTAAAGTCCTTAGTGTAGTATCTGGCCCACAAAGGCCCTCATTAGACAGAGGGCACCATTAGCCTCCTTGCCCTCCAACTCCTGCTACTCATCCTTTATCTCCTTAGCAGCTTTTCAGATATATCAAGGCAACTACCAAAAACACTTCTTTTCCAGACCAGTTACTCTCAGTTCTCTTTCTTTTAACCCCTTTCCTATATGAAAGATTCATATTTCTCCTCATCCCAGGAGGAAGTAGTGTGTTTCTGTACCCCATAACTAGTAGGAATCAAAGCCTCTGATGCAATGAATGTAGATAATTGGGCTCTGACTCGAAACTTCAGATGACAGTCGTCACTGGTCATAGGAGGGCAGCTGTGCGTATTCTCTTATTCCAGGAAGGTCTTCCCATAGGGGAACCCTAGATGAACTAATGTCTGTAATGAAGGGGAAACCAGAGAGAGGATATGGGAGTTTATTTTCTGAATGCTTTCATCCTGATATGTTCAGTTGCGTGTCAGAACCCACCTCGAGTTAACTCATTAAGTTTCTAGAGTTCGTTGTGGATTTTCACTCTTTACTCATCCTGGTTGACACCATAGAAGCAAAAATAATGACAGTGGTGCCTGGGGAAGTAGGAAGGGCAGGTCTACAGATCCAGTGTGAAATTAGGAGGGGAAGAAAAGGCCAAATGTAAAAAGCAAAGTGACCCCTAGTTAATGATAAGGTATGGTGTAGACTTCCGGAACACACAAACAAGTCAGGGAGAAAACAATCTGAATGTTTCCTGGTACAAGACATATGTGTTTCTTAAGTCTTATTTATTAGTCATGGGTCATCTTTCTTTCCCTTCAGGTTGAGACTTACGCTTGTAGCATGAGGGACAGTTGGGGATTGGAGGAGATAAATTCATTTATCATCACAATACTTATATCAATAAGATGTTCTTCTTAAGCTTCATAATTGTTCAGTCACATCCCTATGAGTTATATGTAGACTATGTATTAATATTCTTGTCTAATATATGAGGAAGTGTCTCAGAAAGGCAGAGTGGCTTACCCAGTGTCAGGCTTCCATGTGTGCCCCACGAAGGAGGAAAACCCAAGTTCTTCTAATTCCAGGTTCAGTGTCCTCCACTTCTAAAGTTGCCAGTTGTTCCTGGAATATTCCATTCATTGACCAGCTCACTGTTCCTCAATTTTTACACATGCACATATTTAAAACTGTCATATTCTTTTAAGCAGCTCTTATCCTCAGCTTACATGTCACCTCCTCTAAAAGTTCTTGACTTCCCGAAGTTGGCCATAGCATGTTGCTTCTATCTCAGTTACAACATGGATATCACTGGATTCTAATTGCTTTTTTATGAGACTTCTCCCTCCACCCCTGTGATGACCTGCCTGAGGGTAAGGACTATATGTAAACTTAACTTTATATCCCCAGCAACTTACACAGTACAAAGCATAGAATAGATCCTCCTTAAATATTTGTTTCTTGGGTAGATAGATGGATAGAAGGTTTTTCAACATTGAGATTTTTAAAAATATACAAGGGCCAGCCTGCTTTCAAAAAAGGGCTTGCTTGGCTTTCTGATAAGGACAGAATCCTTCTGATGCATTTGGTTTAGATCTTCTCCCATAATTATTTATCCATATTCTAGAATTTCCATTGCTGAAATATTTACTTGCTATCAATCATCATTATGCCCAAAAGGGAAAGAGCTTGTCCCAGACAGCAGTGTAGTAAGAAGAGCACAGTCGTCAGGTAGAGAAGACTGGAATCTTGATTCATCAAGTTCTTGAGTATATTAATTCTTCTACAAATTCCTTATTCCTTGGTTTCCTCAAGTGTTAAATGAGGACAATGATGGTGCCTCCTGTACAGATGGTTTGTGAGAATTAAATGAGATAAGTAATATGTATGCATGCTCAGTCCAACTCTTTGCAGTTCCATGGACTATAGCCCACCAAGCTCCTCTGTCCTTGGAATTTTTCAGGCAAGAATACTGGAGCAAGTTGCCATTTCCTTCTCCAGGGAAATCTTCCCAACGCAGGAATTGAACCCGCATCTCTTGCATCTCCTACATTGACAGGTGAATTCTTTCTTTACCACTAATGCCACCTGGAAAGTGCTTAAATGAAATAATAAGGGCTAACCTGGTGGCTCAGACAGTAAAGAATCTGCCTGCAATGCAGGAGACCCGGGTTCAATCCCAGGGTTGGAAAGGTCCCCTAGAGAAGGGAATGGCAACCCACTCCAGTATTCTTGCTTGGGGAATCCCATGGACAGCAGAGCCTAGTGGGCTACAGTCCCTGGGGTTGCAAAGTCGGACACAACCAAGTAACTTACACGCACACAGAAGTATGAAACACTTGGTACACACCAGCACTTTGGACAGCACCAGACACAGAGTAAGCGTTCCTTATGCCTGAACTCTTCTGTCTTCTTACTGCACACATAGGATTCTGGGACCCGGAAATCTGCTGAGTCAAGTCTGTACCTGGAGACCCAGTGCCAAGAAAGCCTGAGCATGTGATTGCGGTTACTCTTTAGACTAAACAGGCTATAATTCACTACATCTTTAGCCAAGTCATTTTTCTGACTTCAGTTTATCATCTCCTCTTACAGACATGCTTCAGTGTTTTAGTGAGCTAGATGTCAAGCACTGGCTCCCCTGCCTTGAACTTGTCACTTGATGTATGTGACTTGAACTGAAAGTTCTTTGAAGACAGGGACTGTTTAATAATCCTCATCTTTCCGCATCTGGGCCCGACTTCCTTCACAGGAGTCCCTTCCCAAAGTTTTGCAGAGTTGAAATAAACTTTCCTACATCACTCAACATGCTCTTAGGGGGACTTAGTGGAGCTCCAGGAAGGTTCTGGCCCATTAACCCTGTTCCCCTGCAAGCAGTTAGTGAACTTAATGATCCCACTGCCCCCAGCAGGGCACCAGGCCCACTCGCTCCCTGACGGCTTCCGGATCTTCCCTGGCATCCGGCAGCCATGAGAGCCCTAGCAGCACCACTTCCCCGGTGGCACTTGGGGAGCCGGGCCAAGTTCTCTGTCAAGTTAATGGAGTGACCTTCTTTTAAGTTGTGGCCAAGGCAGCCTCATGTTCGGAGGCAGAGGGCTCTCTCCCTGGAGCTATAAGCTCTTAAGTTTTATGTCTGTGCCTGCGTAGCACCTGGAACATAACAAACATTTAACATATGGGGAAGGATGGAGAGAGAGAAGGAAGGAGAGAGGGAGGCAGGGAGGGAGAAAAAGAGAACTGGATTCTTGGTAGTATTAGCCTCAAGATGTGTATCATTTACCTAATATAGGATGGAGATCAAGGAGAGCTACTTTTACTGTTTCCTAATAAAAAGTCTTCTCCCATGAATGATATTATGACCTCTACAAGCAAAGGGCAGGAGGGAAGCAACAAAATCTTTTGGTCATTCCAGTAGATGCTTTCTCCCATCCTCTGCCCTTTCAACAAATCTCAGTTGAGAAATATCTGTTGATAGGTGAGCAAGGATAATGTCATTGAATAAAAATGGATGGAAACGAATAGAAACCCAAAATGTTTTTAGTACCAGAAATACTGTTTGCTCAACAATAAGTAACATCAGAGGACTGAAAGATTTCCCACAGAGGTCAGCAGTTCTGCGAGTGAGGCACCGAAATTCACACCTCTGCCAGAAGCACTCTCTTCCTGGCATGACAAAGGAAAACTGAAATCTGTTCACGTCAATACCCAGAGGAGGCGATTTTACCTCTTCTGATTATTGTTCAGGTGTGTCATTCTCCAAAGAGCCAGCCTCCGGAGGGTTGTGAGACCTGTTATAAAATGTAAAAGCTTTGTTTTAAAGTGGATAAATCCTTTTTATGTTTTTGTTTTGCTTTGCTTTGTTTTTACTCTTGAAACTAAACTGTAGCCTGCAGATGTCTGTCCTGTGTGAACCTCAGATATACTCCCGTTTTAGCAAGCATCACTTTTATTTCCCTAATTGGCCATATCATGAAGCAAACCACCTGGGCTAAACTATATCCTTGGTTTTCTTTGTAATTTTAAAATATTGCTCTTTATAGCGATTTGTTATCTGAGAATCTCAATTCTGGAGTCAAAATATTTGAGATTAGAAATTAAGGATAATAATAGTAACACTTGAATGTAAGAACTTTTTCTTCCCTTACTTCATTGAATCATCATGACAACCTATGATCTGAGTATATTATAATATACTTGTTATGAACTTGAGGGAATCACTAGCCAAAGCTAGAATCCAGACTTCTCCAGAGCCTGCAACACTTCCATCCACTCTGTGGCTCCAAACACCTTTAGCCCCTCTTTTTTTTCTTTAATACATTGTTGTTGTTGTTTAGTCTCTAAGTCATGTCTGACTGTGCGACTCCATGGACTGAAGCCTGCCCAGCTTCTCTGTCCGTGGGATTTCCCAGGCAGGAATACTGAAGTGGGTTGCCATTTCTTTCTCTAGGGAATCTCCCCAGACCAGGGATTGAACCCATATCTCCTGCACTGGAAGCTGATTCTTTGCCACTGAACCACCAGAGAAGCCCTTTCCTATAGCACCTATCAATTTCCAGCATACAAAATAATTCACTTATTATGTGTATTGTCTATTGTCTTTCCCCTCACTAGACTATGAGTTCCATGAATGCAAACATTCTTTTTTTCTGTTCTGTTCATTACTCTTACCTAAAGTCAAGACAAGAGCCTAACACATGGTAAGCTTTTACTTTATATTGCAATAATTATCACTCTATGTTTATCTACTGTACTGTGCCAATCCTATTCATGTTTCACTAGTGGAAAAACTGAGGTCAGGAGCCACCTGCTGATTTACTAATGATGATACAGTGAGCAAGTTGGCAAGAAAAATCAGATCTCCTTACTGCCAACCCAATTCTTTGCCTAAATCCCAATTCAATCTTGGCGTACTTTTATTATGCTATAAAATGAATAACTGTTTATGAGTTCATTCCCAGGCACATTATTGCTTTTATATCACATCAAAGAACTTGAGATGGGCAAAAGATATAGCCCTATTGATTGTTCTCAGAGACTCAACTTTTCCATCCCACAAGGAATCCACAGTTAAGGTTCATTTTGGGGACAGAAGCAAATCTACCTCTGTGTCAGGACAGAGTTGCCAGACTGTCCTGGTGTTAGGAATCTTGAAGTCAGTCATCTGAACTGAGAACCCTTATCTGTTCATCTCCGTCATACTCTGACGGAAACTTAGAACTGACCCAAAGTCAAAATCCTGAGATGTTTTCAGCTTTTGGAGACTCAGTGGGTTGGTGTCTTCTAGGGGAAATCCAGGAGCTATGGGAAGTAGCAGGAAAGTGACTCACCCATCCTTGAATTAGTCACTGAAACCATGGGCTTCAAGTCCTGGAAGTCCTGGATGTTGGCTGAAGTCCTGGATGTTGGCTGAAGAAGAAAGTGGCAACTTTAGAAGCAAGGGTATGTTAAAATAAAAGATGTGTCTGACTTTCTGATAAAATACAAAAGATTCCAGAGCCTGTCAGAAGAATCCATTTATA
The DNA here is from genome assembly GCF_014754425.2 of Oryx dammah. Classification (NCBI taxonomy): domain Eukaryota; kingdom Metazoa; phylum Chordata; class Mammalia; order Artiodactyla; family Bovidae; genus Oryx; species Oryx dammah. The sequence goes on from NW_024070203.1 coordinate 57,944,363, forward strand.
TGAGCATGAGTTTTATTACTAGCAACCTTAATCTTCATCAGTTCAGTTCAGTCACTCAATCGTGTCTGACTCTTTGTGACCCCATGGACTGCAGTATGCCAAGCCTCCCTGTCCATTGCCAACTCCCAGAGCTTACTCAAACTCATGTCCATTGAGTCGGTGATGCCATCCAACCATCTCATCCTGGGTCGTCCCCTTCTCCTCCCACCTTCAATCTTTCCCAGCATCAGGGTCTTTCAAATGAGTCAGCTCTTCACATCAGGTGGCCAAAGTATTGGAGTTTCAACTTCAACATCAGTCCTTCCAGTGAACACCCAGGACTGATCTCCTTTAGGATGGACTGGTTGGATCTCCTTGCAGTCCAAGGGACTCGCAAGAGTCTTCTCCAACACCGCAGCTCAAAAGCATCAATTCTTCGGCACTCAGCTATCTTCACAGTCCAACTTTCACATCCATACATGACAACTGGAAAAACCATAGCCTTGACTAGACAGACCTTTGTTGGCAAAATAATGTCTCTGCTTTTTAATATGCTGTCTATGTTGGTGATAACTTTCCTTCTAAGGAGTAAGCGTCTTTTAATCTTCATAGTAACATCTCATTCTGTCTACAGTGGAATATGTTACTTTCAGTAGAAGACATAGGAAGAGACACTTTTCTACTACTAATGACATGCCTAGACTACTCTGCTATCAAACTCATGCACAAGGCTGCTGCCCAAAAGAGGGGGGCTTATTTGTAGTTTAACAAGTCAAGTGGCCCATAGACATTAAACTTATGATGTTGAATTGATTAGTACTAAGTTCTGGACATGAATTTGAGCAAACTCCGAGAGATAGTGAAGGACAGGGAAGCCTGAACACAGGAGCCTGACTGGCTGCAGTCCATGGGGTCGCAAAGAAAGAGTCAGACATGATTTAGAGACCGAACAAGAGTGTGCTCTATTAGGGACTTCCCAGGTGGTGCTAGTGGTAAAGATCTGCCTGCCAGTGCAAAAGATATAAGAGACTCGGGTTCAGTCTCTGGGTCGGGAAGATTCCCTGGAGGAGGGCATGCAGCCCACTCCAGAATTCTTGCCTGGAGAACCGCATGGACAGAGGAGCTTGGTGGCCTACAGTCCATGGGGTCACAGAATCAGACACAGCTAAAGCGACTTAGCACACACACAGCTCTATTGGGCATGCACTATTCTTTAAAGCTCTCTACACTTTAAAGATATGTTTTTAAAAATATACTTTCTCATAAGTTTTAGATGAGTGTAAAATCATCCTGAGTAATTGCAGAGACTTTTTTTTTCCTTAATATTTACTTATTTGGCTGACTCAAGTCTTAGCTGTGGTGCGAAGGCTGAGTTGCCCTGTGGCATGTGGGATCTTAGTTCCTGGACCAGGGATTGAACCTGAGTCCCCTGCACTAGAAGGCAGATTCTTTTGTGACCTTTGTGTATAAAATGGTGATGACAGGATTTAAGTTCCAAGATTATTGTGAAGATAAGTAGTAATATAAACAGCCTAGCATATTTTCTGATATGTTTTTTTCATATTTTAATGGACTTTTTAAAAAAGTTTTAACTGGAAGATAATTGCAACGTTGTATAAGTAGAAGGTGGATTCTTAATCATTAGGCCACCAAGGAAGTCCCTATAACAGAGATTCTTATACTTTCCATTTTATAAGTTAGAAACCTAAGTTAAGAGACACTCAGGACATGCCCTAGGACAACTCCTCTGGTTTCTCAGTCTTTCCCACTGTGAGTTTCTGCCTCCTGCTCACTGTGATGTCTCTACCCGGATGTCCTGTAGGATTCTCAAATACATAGTGAGAGGCAAATTCAATATCTTCTCTTCTCAGAGAAAAGAAAGAAAGAAAAGCCCATTCCTCTTCCCCCTTATTATTTAATAACTGTTCTTCTTCCGTCATCCGCTCTAGAAACTTTGCAGTCTCCGTTAACACCGACTCTTTCTCCCACTGTATCTCTTAGGTAACTCAGGATTTTCATTTTTGAAATGTCTGTCAAAACTCTTCTGTCTTGTCCATTGTTACTGGTACTGCTCTGCTTCAGGCCTTTGTCATCTCTTACTTGGCCTGTGCTAATACTCAGTAGTTTGATTCATTCAACAAGTCATCATTGGGGCTTCCCTGGCAGTCCAGTGGTTAAAACTTCACTTTCCAGTGCAGGACACTGGTGAGTTCAATCCCTGGTCAGGGAGCTAGGATCCCATATGCTCTGTGACCAAGAAAACAAAACATAAAACAGAAGCAATATTGTAACAAATTCAATAAAGATTTTAAAAATAATCACCCAGATTGAAAAGAATCTTTACCCCAAAATGCCATCATTGAACCTCTGCCATATACCAGACATTGTGCTTGATGCTAGGGCGCCTGTCCTGGGCAAAAGCAAGCATGGGCCTTGTCTGCATGGCCCTCTGTTCTCTAATTTTGTTGTTGTCCAGTCACTAAGCTGTGTCTGACTCATGACCCCATGGACTGCAGCATGCCAGGCTTCCCTGTCCTTCACTATCTCCCAGAGCTTACTCAAACTCATGTCCATCCAGTCGGTGATGCCATCTGACCATCTGATCTTCTGGCGTCCCCTTCTCCTCCTACCTTCAGTCTTTCCCATCATCAAGGTCTTTTCCAGTGAGTCAGCTCTTCGTATCAGGTGGCCAAAGTATTGCAGCTTCAGCTTCAGCATCAGTCCTTCCAGTGAGTATTCAGGGTTGATTTTCTTTAAGACTGACTGGTTTGACCTCCTTACTGTCCAAGGGACTCTCAAGAGTCTTCTCTAGCACTGCAGTTCTCTAATTAGTTGTAACCAAATAATCACGCCAACAAATGTAAAAGGGCAACTGTGAAAAATACCTGATTACCTTGTCAGCAGTGCTAGTACAGAATGCTGTTTCTAAACCATATATATGATCATGGCACAGTCTCTGCTTTACAGAGGTTCCTAACCACTCATCGCCTACATGATAAAATCTAAACACATTAGCTGAGCATACATGTCTCTTCATGATCCGGCTCCAATCATTAGATGAGGTTGCAAGCCTCCTGCAACTCAATTAACTCATCCTATGACTCAGCCATATCTGATATTGTTTTCACATCTTACCCTTCTGGAAACAAGTGTGCTCCTTGTTTCTTCCACACCTTAGCTGAAGCAAAACTCTTCCAGAAGTGCTGGTCCTCTAGCTATGTAAGGAGATAGCCTACTCATAGTGCAGATTCAACTTAAAGCCTCTTCCCACTCCCTGGATGTAATTAATTATTCTTTATGTTTTCTATGCCACTCACATGGCATGTCTCCCACTGGAATATAGTTATTAATAGCTTCTCTTTCTACCTCCCTCCCTGCCAGATTGTGACCCACTTGTGGGCAGAGATTGTTTTAGTTAATATAGATTTGAATTGATGTTACTGCATAAGCCAGACCATAAACACATAGTAAGGGAGACAAAAATATTTTGTTTCTTTAAAACTAAATTTTATTGGCGTATAGTTGCTTTACCACAGTTGTGTCAGTTTCTGCTGTACAGCAAAGTGAATCAACTGTATGTATATATATTCCCTCTTTTCTGGATTTCCTTCCCATTTAGATACTTTGCTGACTAAGGTCAGTCTAGTCAAGGCTATGGTTTTTCCAGTAGCCATGTATGTATGGATGTGAGAGTTGGACTGTGAAGAAGGCTGAACGCTGAAGAATTGATGCTTTTGAACTGTGGTGTTGGAGAAGACTCTTGAGAGTCCCTTGGACTGCAAGGAGATCCAACCAGTCCATTCTAAAGGAGATCAGCCCTGGGATTTCTTTGGAAGGAATGATGCTGAAGCTGAAACCCCATGCGAAGAGTTGACTCATTGGAAAAGACTCTGATGCTGGGAGGGATTGGGGGCAGGAGGAGACGGGGACGACAGAGGATGAGATGGCTGGATGGCATCACTGACTCAATGGACGTGAATCTGAGTGAACTCCGGGAGTTGGTGATGGACAGGGAGGCCTGTTGTGCTGCGATTCATGGGGTCGCAAAGAGTTGGACATGACTGAGCGACTGAACTGAACTAGATCACTACACAGTGCTAAGTAGAGTTCCCTGAGCTATACGATATGTTCTCAGTAGTTATCCATTTTATACATAGCATTAATAGTGTATATATATCAATCCCAATCTCCCAATTCCTCCCACCCCCCACTTTCCTCCCTTGGTGTCCTAGCATTTATTCTCTATATCTTTGTCTGTATTTCAGTTTTGTAAATAATATCATCTATACTTTTTTTCTAGATTCCACATGTATGCATTAATATACATATATTTTTCTGTTTCTCACTTACTTCACCCTTTATGATGTCTCTAGATCCACCCACATCTCTATGTTTCATTCCTTTTTGTGGCTGAACAGTAGTCCATTGTATATACATATAACATCTTCTTTATCCCTTCACCTGTCAATGGACATAAAATTTACTTCCATGTCCTGGCTATAGTAAATAATGCTGCAAAAAATATTTTCTTCATTTATTTCTTTTCACTGTGACTTTCTAATTTCTAATGAGCACTTCTTTGCCCTCAATTTAACTTCAGGAAGTTTTCCCACTTGGTTGGGGGTTTTTGTAGGAAATCATATGCAGATAATTCCAGAGGCCTTTATATCATCATATTCAACAATATGTCATCTTTTCACTGTGTACACTATGTCCCTCCTGCTTTTTAAACCTTTGGCATAAGAACAAGTTTTGCGTATTTGCATAATTGCTATTTACATAATTGTAAAGTGACCACATCAAAATATGGAAAAGGTGTTCTTTGGGAAGACTTTGATCTGTTTGTTTGTTTGTTTGTTTCATGGGTATAAATTACCAGGAATGGATGAATTAACTGTTTCCATTACTTTTGCAACCTCGACGAAGCTTAGATCTTGTCTCTCTGTGCTTGAATCATGATTATGGCCAATTGGATCCCAAGGTGTGCAACAGGAAATTGGGAAACCCGTTAGAATAGCTGTGAACAGTTCTTTGAGAAACTGATTTTACAACATGATGAGAATGGGAGAAGAAAAATGTAGTGACGAACTAAAAACAGACTCTTGGGAAGGATGTAACATTTTTCTTTTAAATGTACACTTCTTAAGGACCTTTAGATTTCAGGGATCTGGCAATTGAAAGGAAACATTTCTTAGAGGCTATCAAATCTCATATTCCACAACCTGATAGTCATAGACTGTTAGACTATTAGATAATGCCATAAAATACAGAATCATGGTCAGATTATTCATGTAGATCAAAACAATGGATAGATAGCTTTCTAAAATATAAAATAAAAAATTAATAGCCCAGCAGAATTGCTGTAGAGAAGAAGATATTATTCACCATGTCCATTACTGAAGGATGTGACGGTGGAATTACACATAAACAAGTACTCACTCAAAGTGGTGTGTGCGTCACAAGACCCCGATTCTCTCAACAGCAGAATTCCCAGGCCAGTCCCTCCAGCCATGAGTAGCCTCAGCCATTTACTCAGAGGGCCAGACAAGCATGATCACTTTTAATATATGCCATTACTGTCACCTGTGAGGACTAGAATTCTGATTATAGGGATGCTATCAGATAAATAGTAGAAATCAGGATGATTCTGTTTCATTTCTCTAGTGCTATGTAACAAACTATACCCAAAACTTAGTGGTTTATAATAGAACAACTACCGTTTCATTATATCTTACACATTTGAGTGTTGTGAACTGGGGCAGGGCTCAGCTAGGCTGCTTTTCGACCTCACATGGCATTGAATATGGTTCCTATGTGGCATTCAGCTGGTGGCAGGGTTGGTCAAAGACAGATTTACTTGTGTTCCTGGTGCTTTGCAGGGATGGCTGGAAGACTGGGCTCAGCTTTCCTCTTTCCATAGATTCTCAAGGCTTTTTCATGTGGTCTTTCCTATAGGGTGGTGAGATTTAACAGACCAAGCTGCCCGCCTCTTACAGGCCAGTCCTAGACCTGGCATAACATCATGATCCCATTCTCCACTGTTCAAAGCAGACAGAGGCCAACCCAGATTCAAGAAAAGGGAAATAGATGCCATCTCTCATTGAGAGAAAGTGTCAAAGAATAAGTAGATGTCTTTCTTCCACAAGAGAATGCAAATTGCCTTGCATATTTGATTTCAGATTTGTGCTGTAGATTTATAACCTAGACAGAATAGATCTGTGTTTATTCCATTTTTCTCAAAGTATTTATTAAGCATGAGCTTGTTGTGTGTCTAGCACTGTGCTGTCTACTGAGAAACTGAGAAGAGATACGGGGCGCAGTCTCTCCCCCTCCAGGAATTTGCATCTTGATATGAATACAAGACAAACACATAGCAAGCAATTAGGGCATATACCAATATAATTAAAGTGGGAAAGTGCACATCATAGACCAGTGTGGCCAACACAAATGCCTGTAGGGCTCAGGCAAGCCCAAAACAGAGAGAGAGGTATGCTGTCCTGGGAACAGTCAGGAGTGTGATGGGACTTTGGAGGGCTGGGGAGTTCATGGCACATCTCAGGAGGTAACTCTGCTCAGCTCCAGACAACTATTGTCATTTGAGAATATGGGGCAATGATGCCACAACTACCGATTTTTCAAAGAAGTATATTCCTCTTCATTTTTGCTTGTTGACAATTAAAATTTGACCTACATGCCACCAGTTTTCAGCCCCTAAAAAGATAAGTGCTTTAAAGATTTGTGAAAACAGATGGAGTTAGACTGGAGCAGTACTATTTAAAGTGTGAACTGCACAGGACTTTCCTGGTGGTTCAATGGCTAAGACTTCACCCTCTCAATACAAGGGGTCCAGGTTTGATCCCTGGTTGGGGAACTAGATCCCACATGCTGCAACTAAGCATTTTCATGCCATAGCTAAAGATCCACATGCCTCAATGAAGATCAAAGATCCTGTGTGCCACAACTTAGACTGATACTGTCAAATAAATGAGTGAGTACCTAACCTGCCTCTTGAGAAATCTGTATGCAGGTCAGGAAGCAAGTTAGAACTGGACGTGGAACAACAGACTGGTTCCAAATAGGAAAAGGAGTACGTCAAGGCTGTATATTGTCACCCTGCTTATTTAACTTCTGTGCAGAGTACATCATGAGAAACGCTGGACTGGAAGAAACACAAGCTGGAATCAAGATTGCCGGGAGAAATATCAATCACCTCAGATATGCAGATGACACCACCCTTATGGCAGAAAGTGAAGAGGAACGAAAAAGCCTCTTGATGAAAGTGAAAGAGGAGAGCAAAAAAGTTGGCTTAAAGCTCAACATTCAGAAAATGAAGATCATGGCATCTGGTCCCATCACTTCATGGGAAATAGATGGGGAAAAAGTAGAAACAGTGTCAGACTTTATTTTGGGGGGCTCCAAAATCACCGCAGATGTTGACTGCAGCCATGAAATTAAAAGACGCTTACTCCTTGGAAGAAAAGTTATGACCAACCTAGATAGTATATTCAAAAGCAGAGACATTACTTTGCCAACTAAGGTCTGCCTAGTCAAGGCTATGGTTTTTCCTGTGGTCATGTATGGATGTGAGAGTTGGACTGTGAAGAAGGCTGAGCACTGAAGAATTGATGCTTCTGAACTGTGGTGTTGGAGAAGACTCTTGAGGGTCCTTGGACTGCAAGGAGATCCAACCAGTCCATTCTGAAGGAGATCAGTCCTGGGATTTCTTTGGAAGGAATGATGCTAAAGCTGAAGCTCCAATACTTTGGCCACCTCATGCGAAGAGTTGAGTCATTGGAAAAGACTCTGATGCTGGGAGGGATTGGGGGCAGGAGGAGAAGGGGACGACCCAGGATGAGATGGCTGGATGGCATCACGGACTCGATGGATGTGAGTCTGGGTGAACTCCGGGAGTTGCTGATGGACAGGGAGGCCTGGCGTGCTGCGATTCATGGAGTCACAAAGAGTCGAACACGACTGAGCGACTGAACTGAACTGAACTGAAGTAAGTAAGTGTGAGCCGCAGACCAAGGCTAGGCTGTAAGCTGTGTATGACTAATCCACAGTGGAGTAAGTCAGTAACCTAAGGATTAGTATTGAGGCATACTCTACAGCGGTTTAACTCCCAAGCCTGTTACTGGCATGCCTGTCCTGTTGAGGATGGACCAGCTTTGGTCCTGCAGAACTTGGCTGTAAGCTGTGTTCGTTGTGTGCTGCATGGAAGTCGTGCATTGCAAGAGCATGTGGGACCAAGCCCCATGGAATAGATCCACCTGTGAGGCGCCACGGAGAAGCTGGACCTCAAATAATAAAAAGAGTTAGGCTAAGCAAGAGGGGACAGAAAACTTTACTGGGCTGTTTTCCAGTTGCTAAGTTGTGTCTGACTCTTTGCGACCCTGTGGACTGCAGCACGCCAGCCTTCCCTGTCCTTCATCATCTCAGCGTGCTCAAACTCATGTCCATTGAGTCAGTGGTGCCATCCAACCATCTCATCCTCTGTCACCCCTTTCTCCTGCCCTCAATCTTTCCCAGCCTTAGGGTCTTTTCCAATGAGTTGGCTCTTCGAATCAGGTGGCCAAAGTATTGGAGCTTCAGCTTCAGCATCAGTTCTTCCAGTGAATATTCAGGGTATTAGGAAAAGCATGCCCCCAAAATCAAGGGAGAGTTTATTTGTGAGAGATGTTGTGGAAGGCGCAGATGGAATGTGGAGCGATGATAGAAAGCCCCAGATACAGCCTCATACCCTGGAACTTACCTTGTGAGGAACACCCCTAGAGGGTCTCGGAAAACAATTGTCCATCGCTAACTTCCTGCAATGCTTTCTCCACTCTTTTCTCATTTCTTTCAAGATCTGGTTCAAATTCCACTCTCCCAATTTATGCAATAGTGATCACTTTTTTTTTTTGCATCAACTAATACTTTATTTATACTGTCATCATTCCATGGCCATCCCTCTGTATCTGTGGGGGATTGGCTTCATAACCTGCCACTGATACCAAAATCCTCAGGTGTTCATGTTCCATAGTTGGTCCTCTATATCCTTGGATATGGAACCCAGAGATATGGAATGCTGACTATATTATTTACTGAAAAATAACCACATGTAAGTGGACCCACAAAGTTTAAACCCATGTTGTTCAAGGGTCAACTACATACGTATATTATCTTTCCTCCCTAATATTTTATGTACTTTGTGGGCAAAAACTCCCTTACCCAGCCCTGAGTCCCCTTCAGAATCTAGCAAAATCTCTTGCCCGTAGTGAATATTCACGTGTGTGCTGATGAACAAGACATACAGTTCTGCAGGGCAGACTCCTGTGATGAGAGCATTTGGAATAGGTTAGAGCAGAAGAATAAAACTTATGCAAAGGTCTGAACAATGAATGCTGAGAGCAAGCACTGGAAAAGGAAAACCTAATATAGAATGTGCATACAGTATACTTTGCTGAGAAAGGTCTGTGTAGTCAAAGTTATGGTTTTTCCAGTAGTCATGTATGGATGTTAGAGTTGGACCATAAAGAAGGCTGAGCACTGAAGAAGCAATGCTTTCAAACTGTGGTGGAGCTGGAGAAGACTCTTGAGAGTCCCTTGGACAGTAAGGAGATCAAACCAGCCAATCCCAAAGAAAATCAACCCTGAATATTCATTGGAAGGACTGATGCTGAAGCTGAAACTCCAATACTTTGGCCACCTAATGTGGAGAGCCAACTCACTGGAAAAGACCCTGAGGCTGGGAAAGATTGAGGGCAAGAGGAGAAGGGAGTGGCAGAGGACAAGATTGTTGGATGGCATCTCTGATTCAATGGACATGAATTTGAGCAAACTCCAGGAGATGGTGAAGAACAGGGAAGCCTGGTGTGGTACATTTCATGGGATCGCAAAGAGTCAGACATGACTTAGTGACTGAAAAACAATAAAAAACATTGCACGTAAGTTTATTAAGCTATGGTACATGTATCCCTATGTTAAATGCCCCCAGACTGTTGCAATTCAGTACATTTTCTGTTTCTTCAGCCCTCTGCCAAATCCTACTAAATGGTACCATGTGTGGGTCCCCACTACTCTGTATCCTGACTTACTTCATGGAACTTGTTTGAGTGAGGATGAAAGAATGTTTCCTGTACATCCATGGAATAGAGAGCACTTCATAACAGCTTTTTCCCTTGCAATATAGAATCTTCTTAAAGCCTTTTCACTAGTACTAAATTTATTTTTGGTGTTCTATATCGGCTGTCAGCAAACTTTTGTGTGTGAAGAACCACAGTAAATATTTTTGGCTTTGTGGATTATATGATCTCTGTAGCAACTCAACTCTTCCACTGTAATTTGAAAGTAACCATAGACACATAAATGGATGGGTGTGGCCATTCCAATGAAACCTGATTTATAAAAACAGGGGGTAGGCTGGGTTTTCCGTATAGGTGCTCTAGTTTTCCAGCGCCTGTTCTAGATTACTGGAATGGCCAGACACAAACTTTTGAAAGAGAGGAATTTGACTGTAACTTCGGTTTTATGTTTGAAAGTAATGGATTTTTCATTTGTAGAGAAGTTGTATTTCTCTAGTTTGCTTATTTCTTTTATTTTTAGGTTCTCATTAGTTACCTGTTTCATACATACTAGTGTATATATGTCAAACCCAGCCTCCCAATTCATCCCACCCTCTTATCCCCCCTTGGTATCTCTACATTTGTCCTCTATGCCTGTGTGTCTCTTTCTGCTTTACAAATAGGTTCATCTGTACCATTTGTCTAGATTCCACATATATGCACTAATATACAATATTTGTTTGTTCTCTTTCTGACTTACTTCACTCTGTATGACAGACTTGAGGTACATCCATGTCTCTACAAATCACACAAGTTCATTCCTTCTTATGGCTGAATAATATTTCATTGTATATATGTGCCAGATCTTCATTATCCATTCCTCTGTTCAGTGGACATTTAGGTTGCTTTCCATGTCCTGGCTATTAACAAATAGTGCTATAAAAAAAACTATGATGAGGTTTCACCTCACACTAGTCAGAATGACCATAATAAATCTACAAACAATAAATGTTAGAGAGGGTGTGGAGAAAAGACAATTCTCTTACACTGTTGGTGGGAATATAAATTGGTGCAGCCACTATGGAGAACAGTGTGGAGGTTTCTTAAGAAACTCAAAATAGAGCTACCATTTTTGTTCTTGTTCAGTCAATCCCACTCCTGGCCATATATCCAGAGAAAATCATAATTCCAAAATATACATGCTATAAACATTCCAATGTTTATAGCTTACTCACTCTACTCAGATTTTTTTAGTCCTTCAAATAAGTTCTCCTTACATCTAACAACTGAGGTAGTAGCCTGACCTCTTGTTAAACCTCTCGTTAAACCTCTCATTTAAGTACTGGGTCCTGTCTAATCTCCACCTCCATCTCCAGCTATTGTTCCACTGCACTTTCTACTCTAATCTATTATGTCCAAATGCTGTAAGACCCTGTCTCCTGCACAACCAGTTTCATTAAGAAATGGTAGCTTTGTCATCAACCAGCAAGTCATGGGAAAGAATGACAATTTCATGAGTGCTATAACTTTAAAGCACAGATAAACACCAGCAATTTGTATTGAGTTTGACACCAAGCTGAACTTGCCTTCCCCTTCTTAATTTCCAAAATAGACAAGTTTCTAACATCCATACTCATGTTAGATAGCATCCTTCACATATGTCTTATTAAAAGGCTTCCTGCTTCAGTGATGTCTGGACTTTCCTTAAGACAAAGATCTGTCTCTTTAAGCCTCTTCAGTTGAACATTGCACTGCAAAAGAAAATGCTTGACAGCCTTGCCTCTTGAGACACAGACATCTTTACCAAGGGCACACACTCTTAGCGTCGGTTCTAACACTACAGAAACCATAGCCTCGGCATACAGGCCGTGAGCTGTTGAGACAAAAGATCTTGACACCCTGGCATAGAAAATTAACAGCGATGTGAAATACATTTGATTGCTGTCTAAAGTAACATCATGGTCAGCCAGACTTCTGTCTCGACATGGAGCCTTTCTGTCACAAAGACATGACTGATTCCATTCCGTGTGTTGGTCTGTCAACAAGGTAATCTACATCTTCTTCAGATTTCATTCTAAATAACCCATGACTGAGATGAATGAGTCCCTCGTGACTCTTGCTTGTTTCCACTAAGATAATATTCCTTGAGGCCACCACTGGATATCTAAAAAAGCTTGGGAATTTCACAAGCACATTTGCATCTAATTCATGAACTCTACTCCAAATTCCAAGAAGCATTTAAGATTGTGTGGGGGGCGGGGTGGGGGGGGTGCGGCACGGGGACTGAAACTTTCCCCCTTTTGAGTATTTCTTAACTCTTCTCTATTTCTTTCCTGTATGCGTATGTGCTGAGTCACTTCAGTCATGTCCAACTCTTTGCAACCCCATGAACTGTAGCCCACCAGGCTCCTCAATTTTCCAGGCAACAATACTGGAGATCCCTTCTCCTGGGGATCTTCCTGATCCAGGATCAAACACGTCTCTTAGGTCTCCTACATTGACAGGCGGGCTCTTTACCACTAGCGCCACCTAGGAAGCCCATTTCTTTCCTGGGCCCAGCAGAACTCAGCTCTTTTAAGGATTTCCAGTGATGGAAGAAATTCCTTGAGGGTGAGGAGAAAGGACTTTCTTAAAATTTTCATTTATAATCTACAGATCTCAAGAAAAAACAATGAGTTGAATTTTAAGCCCTATACCTCTCTCATCATATGGTTAGATGAGAACTGAGCAGTAAGACAACCAGAACCCTCCCAGTCCTGCTCATCCCCAGTAACCCCAATGTATAGAATAATTATGCACAAGCCTCAGTCCAATAATCAAAAAATCTAGATTGACTTCCAGATCCTGCTTCTTTAAAGTTCCTGAACAGACCTTCTTAGAGTATCTGTGAAAATTAACAAGGTAGTGAATTTCAATTACCTGTTGCTGCATTAAAAAACCACCGCATTTTTTTTTTAATTTTTATTGGAGAGTATGTAGTTGATTTACAATGTTGTGTTGGTTTCAGGTGTACAACAAAGGGAATCAGCTATGAGTGAGTGAAGTCACTCAGTCGTGTCCGACTCTTTGTGACCCCATGGACTGTAGCCTACCAGGCTCCTCTGTCCATAGGATTTTCCAGGCAAGAATACTGGAGTGGGTTGCCATTTCCTTCTCCAGGAGATCTTCCCAACCCAGGGATCGAACCCAGGTCTCCCACATTGTAGGCAGATGCTTTACCATCTGAGCCACCAGGGAAGATATATGTATACATATATCCATTCTTTTTTAGATTCTTTTCCCATATAGTTCATTACAGAGTATAGAGTAGAGTTCCCTGTGCTATACAGTAGGGCCATAGTCACTTATTTTATATATAGTAGTGTGTGTAAGTCAAGTCCCAGTCTTAGAGGCCCACAGCAACAACAGTCACTACTTGTCTATGATTTTGCAGTTTGGGTGACTCAGCAAGGAGCTCATCTTTTCTCCCCACATGTTATCAGCTGGGGCTGAGATCTGCACCCAAGATGGCGCACTCCAGTGGCTAGCAAGTTAGTCAAGGCAGGTGGCTAGTTCGTCAGTTGGGGTGTCAGCTGGGAACCACAGTTCTCCTCCATGTGGGCCTTTCCATGTAGCCCCTTGGCTTACTTAAAACATGGTGCCATTTCTGCCATATTCTGTTAGACAAAGCAGTCACAGGCCTGGCCCAGATTTTAAGGAGTAGGAAAAAAATACCCCAACAGGAGTTAGGAAGAGGGGCTGTGATGAGAATTTGCAGCCGTCTCTCACTCAGAAATCAAAATACTTTGATTTCCATGGAGATAACTCATAGTTTTTAGTTCCTAGAATGTAAATTTTATCCCAAAAGAGTCATATTTCAATCCAGTATTTTCTCTCTTTGCAAGCATATGAGGCTTATCCTCCCTGTACTCTTTTGAGATTCATCAACTCTCCGTTATTAAATGGAAAGGAGTTTGAAATTTGTTGAGCATCTGTTAGGCACAATACCCATAATATGTTATTTTATTTACTGTATTTCTTTGCTTCTGAGGTATACTATTAACACTTCTGAATTGTACTTTTTACATTATAATCACTGTAGGTCATATGGCAGTCTTGGCTACATGAACTTGGCTGACTGTTGATATTTTTATCATCTCACTCAAGTTATATATACAATTAGCACATCACCTGTTGAGTTTAATTGCTATTTTAAAATGTCTTAATAAATATTACACTATAAATTGGCATTGAAGCAAAAATTTATCCTGAATGCTAAAAGTCATGGAACTAGAACACCATTAGCGAGGCAAATGTTTGACATTGAGATAATGACCTCAATTTCATATTTTTCTGCAAAGCAGTAATCCTGAGCTTTACACTGCCTAAAGGAAGATGCCACAAGTAGATGAAGGTGTGTTGACTTTATTACTCGGATGCATGCAAAAGGAATGCCTGTCATACATAAAGCTTGCACCTAAAACTACAGAAATTGCCAGATTCTTCAGAGCAAATGAAAAGGAATGCCAAAGAAACTAAATATCATGCATTGTTCAGGACTGTCAAAAAAAAAAAGCATTATCTCATAGTTCCATGAGCAGTGTTTTCTTCTCCTTCCTTTGTCCACGATGTATGCTTAGTCGCTCAGTCGTGTCTGCCTTTTTGCAACCCCATGGTCTGTAGCCTGCCAGGCTCCTGGGTCCATGGGATTCTCCAGGCAAGAATATTGGAGTGGGTTGCCATGCCGTTTTCCAGGGGATCTTCCCGACCCAAGGATTGTACGCAGGTCTCCCTCATTGCAGGCAGATTCTTTACTGTCTGAGCCACGGGGGAAGCCTGTGAATACTGGAGTGGGTAGCCTGTCCCATCTCCAGGGGATCTTCCCAACACAGCAATCAAACCGGAGTCCCCTGCATTGCAGGCAGATTCTTTACCAGCTGAGCTAGCAGGGAAGCCCTTGTCCATGATATGTTAAAAAAAAAAAAAAAAGCATTTTGGATTCAGTGAAATATTGTAGTTCTCACAAAACCATCTGTAAACCACACATGAATTCCCTCCTTTTACAGATGAAGGAACCTTGGCTTAGAGAGGTTAAATAACTTGACCAGTCTTAAGACTAGCGAGTGGAAGAATCACTGATATTCATTACCCCACAGTGATTCCTTAAAATTGTAGAGCAACACAGGTGGGTAGTTCTAGAAAGATACTAAATGTTGTGTGATGACAGCCATTCCACTGCCATCTCCAGTACCCTTCACAAACATGGACGCAGTGCCGCTACAGTGCCCCGCAAACCAACCTCCGACTCTCTAGAGAGAGAGCTTTCCACAGGGCTGGGCCCCTGCCCAGGATCCCCGCACAGTCCTGTTGAGAAGAGCAACTAATACAAAAGCTCATTTGTGCAGAGAGTTTTATAAGGGGTCACATTTCCTGGTGACTCCATCAATGAAGAATCTGCCTGCGATGCAGGAGACCCAGGTTCAATCCCTGGGTCAAGAAGATCCCCTGGAGAAGGGAATGGCTACCCACTCCAGTATTCTTGCCTGGGAAATCCCATAGAGAGTGCTCTGACAGGCTACAGACCTTGGGATCACATAGAGTCAGACATGACCTAATGACTAAGCCACCACCAATAAGCAATCAGGAATTAATGCTCTGAAATAGTGACTTTTAAAGAACAATTTCCCAACTCTTAAATTCTCCAAGTTACTATGCCTAGAATGTGGGGCAGATACCACTTGCCCAAACTATCATTTTAAGGCAGTACATCAAGCATCCCCTGGCACCTTACAGGCAAGAGCTATGATTCGGGCCGCTGCTTGCTCTAAGGAGCAAGGAGACCCTAAGGAGACATGGGAAGCTTCCTCTATCCCATGCTATCTGGGCCAGCTCCTTGTGGGGCTACCATAGCGGTCAGCAAGTGCCTGCCGCCCTCTTCTGCGTTTCCACTGAACAGACAGAGGGGAAGCAGTTTAAGGGCCCCTCCTACCCTAATGAGAGATACTCCATCACTTCTATGACAGTCTTTCATGTCACTGTCACATAACTTCAGTTCAGTTCAGTCGCTCAGTCGTGTCCAACTCTTTGCAACCCCATGCACTGCAGCACACCAGGCTTCCCTGTCAATCACCAACTCCCGGGAGCTTAGTCTTGGAGCTCATCACCATCGAGTCCGTGATGCCATCCAACCATCTCGTCCTCTGTCACCCCCTTCTCCTCCTGCCTTAAATCTTTTCCAGCATCAGGGTCTTTTCAAATGAGTCAGTTTTTTGCATCAAGTGGCCCAAGTATTGGAGTTTCAACTTCAACATCAGTCCTTCCAATGAATATTCAGGACTGATTTCCTTTAGGATGGACTGGATTGATCTCTTTGCAGTCCAAGGGACTCTCAAGAGTCTTCTCCAACACCACAGTTCAAAAACATCAGTTCTTCAGTGCTCAGCTTTCTTTATAGTCCAACTCTTACATCCATATGTGACTACTGGAAAAATCATAGCTTTGACTAGATGGGCCTTTGTTGGCAAAGTAATGTCTCTGCTTTTTAATATGCTATCTAGGTTGGTCAGCTTTTCTTCCAAGAAGCAAGCATCTTTTAATTTCATGGCCACAGTCACCATCTGCAGTGATTTTGGAGTCCAGAAAAATAAGGTCTGTCAGTGTTTCCATTGTTTCCTCATCTATTTGCGATGAAGTGATGGGACCAGATGCCATGATCTTTGTTTTCTGAATGTTGAGCTTTAAGCCAACTTTTTCACTCTCCTCTTTCACTTTCATCAAGAGGCTCTTTAGCTCTTCTTCACTTTCTGTGATGAGGGTGGTGTCATCTGCATATCTAAGGTTATTTATATTTCTCCCAGTCTTCCCTGGTGGCTCAGATGGTAAAGCATCTGCCTGCAATGCGGGAGACCTGGGTTCGATCCCTGGGTTGGGAAGATCTCCTGGAGAAGGAAATGGCAACCCACTCCAGTACTCTTGCCTGGAGAATCCCATGGACGGAGGAGCCTGGTAGTCTACAGTCCATGGGGTCACAAAGGGTTGGACACGACTGAGCGACTTCACTTTCACTTTTCTTAATTCCACTTTGTGTTTCATCCAGCCCAGCATTTCACATGATGTACTCTGCATATAAGTTAAATAATCAGAGTGAAAATATACAGCCTTGACATGCTCCTTTCCCTATTTGGAACCAGTCTGTTGTTTAATGTCCAGTTCTAACTGTTGCTTCTTGACCTGCATACAGATTTCTCAGGAGGCAAGTAAGGTGGTCTGGTATTCCCATCTCTTGAAGAATGTTCCACAGTTGGTTGTGATCCACAGAGTCAAAGGCTTTGGCATAGTCAATAAAGCAGAAGTACACATTTTTCTGGAACACTTTTGTTTGTTTGATGACCCAATGGATGTTGGCAATTTGATCTCTGGTTCCTCTGCCTTTCTAAATCCAGCTAAAATATCTGGAATTTCATGGTTCATGTACTGTTGAAGCCTCTCTTGGAGAATTTTGAACATTACTTTGCTAGCGTGTGAGATGAGTACAGTTGTGTGGTAGTTTGAACATTCTTTGGCTTTGCCTTTCTTTGGGCTTAGAATGAAAACTGACCTTTTCCAGTCCTGTGGCCACTGCTGAGTTTTCCAAATTTGCTGGCATACTGAGTGCAGCACTTTCATAGCATCATTGTTTAGGATTTCAAATAGCTCCACTGGAATTCCATCACCTCCACTAGCTTTGTTCATAGTGATGCTTCCTAAGGTCCACTTGACTTCACATTCCAGGATGTCTGGCTCTAAGTGAGTGATCACACCATTGTGATTATCTGGGTCATGAAGATCTTTTTTGTACAGTTCTTCTGTGTATTGTTGCTACCTCTTCTTAACATCTTCTGCTTCTGTGAGGTCCGTACCATTTCTGTCCTTTATTGTGCCCATCTTTGCATGAAATGTTCCCTTGGTATCTCCAATTTTCTTGAAGAGATCTCTAATCTTTCCTATTCTATTGTTTTCCTCTATATCTTTGCATTGATCACTGAGGAGGTCTTTCTTATTTCTCCTTGCTTTTCTTTCGAACTCTGCATTCAAATAGGCATATCTTTCCTTTTCTCCTTTGCCTTTCTCATCGCTTTTTTCTCAGCTATTTGTAAGACCTCCTCAGACAACCATTTTGCCCTTTTGTATTTCTTTTTCTTGGGAATGGTCTTGATTACTTTCTCCTGTACAATGTCACGAATCTCCATAGTTCTCAGGCACTCTGTCTATCAGATCTAATCCCTTGAATTTGTCACTTCTACTGTATAATCATAAGGGATTTGATTTAGATCATACCTGAATGGTCTAGTGGTTTTCCCTATTTTCTTCAATTTAAGTCTGAATTTTGAAAATTGCTTGCCCAGGACCTTTTAAAGCAGGTCACCATTATCTTCATTACCTCCACCATAGTTTGGCCTCAGATCAAACAACAGGGAGGGAACACAGCCCCGCCCTTCAACAGAAAATTGGATTAAATATTTCCTGAGCATGGCCCTGCCCATCAGAACAACACCCAGTTTTCCTCTCAGTCAGTCTCTCCCATCAGGAAGCTTCTGTAAGCCTCTTATCCTTATCCATCAGAAGGCATACAGAGTAAAAACCACAGTCACAGAAAACTAATCAAACTGATCACATGGACCACTGCCTTGTCTAACTCAGTGAAATTATGAGCCATCCCAGGTAGGGCCACCCAAGACAGATGGGTCATGGTGGAGAGTTCTGACAAAATGTGGTCCACTGGAAAAGGAAATAGAAAACCACTTCAGTATTCTTGCCTCGAGAACCCCATGAACAGTATGAAAAGGCAAAAAGATAGGAAATCGAAAAATGAAGTCCCCAGGTCAGCAGCTGCTCAAATATGCTATTGGAGATCAGTGGAGAACTAACTCCAGAAAGAATGAAGAGATGGAGCCAAAGCAAAAACAACACCCAGTTGTGGATGTGACTGGTGAGGGAAGTCAAGTTTGATGCTGTAAAGAGCAATATTGCATAGGAACCTCGAATGCCAGGTTCATGAATCAAGCTATTTTGGAAGTGGTTAAACAGGAGATGGCAAGAGTGAACATTGACATTTTAGGAATCAGTGAACTAAAATGGACTGGAATGGGTGAATTTAACTCAGATGACCATTATATCTACTACTGTGGGCAAGAATCCCTTAGAAGAAATGGAGTAGCACTCATAGTCAACAAGAGTCCGAAATGCAGTTCAGTTCAGTTCAGTTCAGTCGCTCAGTCGTGTCTGACTCTGCGACTCCATGAATTGCAGCACGCCAGGCCTCCCTGTCCATCACCAACTCCCGGAGTTCACTCAGACTCACGTCCATCGAGTCCGTGATGCCATCCAGCCATCTCATCCTCGGTTATCCCCTTCTGCTCCTGCCCCCAATCCCTCCCAGCATCAGAGTCTTTTCCAATGAGTCAACTCTTCGCATGAGGTGGCCAAAGTACTGGAGCTTCAGCTTTAGCATCATTCCTTCCAAAGAAATCCCAGTGTTGATCTCATTTAAAATGGACTGGTTGGATCTCCTTGCAATCCAAGGGACTCTCAAGAGTCTTCTCCAACACCACAGTTCAGAAGCATCAATTCTTCAGCACTCAGCCTTCTTCACAGTCCAACTCTCACATCCATACATAACCACAGGAAAAACCATAACCTTGACTAGACGGACCTTAGTCAGCAAAGTAATGTCTCTGCTTTTGAATATGCTATCTAGGTTGGTCATAACTTTTCTTCCAAGGAGTAAGCATCTTTTAATTTCATGGCTGCAATCACCATCTGCAGTGATTTTGGAGCCCCCCAAAATAAAGTCTGACACTGTTTCCACTGTTTCCCCATCTATTTCCCATGAAGTGATGGGACCAGATGCCATGATCTTCGTTTTCTGAATGTTGAGCTTTAAGCCAACTTTTTCACTCTCCTCTTTCACTTTCATCAAGAGGCTTTTTAGTTCCTATTTACTTTCTGCCATAAGGGTGGTGTCATCTGCATATCTGAGGTTATTGATATTTCTCCCAGCAATCTTGATTCCAGCTTGTGTTTCTTCCAGTCCAGCGTTTCTCATGATGTACTCTGCACAGAAGTTAAATAAGCAGGGTGCAATATACAGCCTTGACGTACTCCTTTTCCTATTTGAACAGTCCATTTTAGTCTGTTGTTCCATGTCCAGTTCTAACTGTTGCTTCCTGACCTGCATACAGATTTCTCAAGAGGCAGGTCAGGTGGTCTGGTATTCCCATCTCTCTCAGAATTTTCCACAGTTTATTGTGATCCTCCCAGTCAAAGGCTTTTGCATAGTCAATAAAGCATAAATAGATGTTTTTCTGGAACTCTCTTGCTTTTTCCATGATCCAGCGGATGTTGGCAATTTGATCTCTGGTTCCTCTGCCTTTTCTAAAACCAGCTTGAACATCAGGGAGTTCACGGTTCACGTATTGCTGAAGCCTGGCTTGGAGAATTTTGAGCATTACTTTACTAGCATGTGAGATGAGTGTAATTGTGTGATAGTTTGAGCATTCTTTGGCATTGCCTTTCTTTGGGATTGGAATGAAAACTGACCTTTTCCAGTCCTGTGGCCACTGCTGAGTTTTCCAAATTTGCTGGCATATTGAGTGCAGCACTTTCAGGATTTGAAGCAGCTCTACTGGACTTCCATCACCTCCACTAGCTTTGTTCCTAGTGATGCTTTCTAAGGCCCACTTGACTTCACATTCCAAGATGTCTGGCTCTAAATTAGTGATCACATCATTATTATTATCTGGATCGTGAAGTACTTGGGTGCAGTCTCAAAAACAACAGAATGATCTCTGTTCGTTTCCAAGGCAAATCATTCAATATGACAGTAATCCAAGTCTATGCTCCAACCAGTAATGCTGAAGAAGCTGAAGTTGAATGGTTCTATGAAGACCTACAAGACCTTCTAGGACTAACGCCCAAAAGATATTTCCTTTTCATTATAGGAGACAGGAATGCAAAAGTAGGAAGTCAAGAGATACCTAGAGTAACAGGCAAGTTCAGCCTTGGAGTACAAAATGAAGCAGGGAAAAGGGTAACAGAGTTTTGTCAAGAGAACGCCCTGGTCATACACCTTCTTCCAACAACACAAGAGAAGACAACACATTGACATCACCAGATGGTCAATACTGAAATCAGATTGATTATGTTCTTTGCAGCCGAAGATGGAGAAGCTCTATATACAGTCAGCAAAAACAAGGCCAGGAGCTGACTGTGGCTCAGAACAGTTCAGTTCAGTTCAGTCGCTCAGTTGTGTCTGACTCTTTGAGACCACGTGAACCGCAGCACACCAGGCCTCCCTGTCCATCACCAACTGCTGGAGTCTACCCAAACCCATGTCCATTGAGTCAGTGATGCCATCCAACCATCTCATCCTCTGTCGTCCCCTTCTCCTCCTGCCCTCAATCCTTCCCATCATCAGGGTCTTTTCAAATGAGTCAGCTCTTCACATCAGGTGGCCAAAGTACTGGAGTTTCAACTTCAACATCAGTCCTTCCAGTGGACACCCAGGACTGATTTCCTTTAGAATGGACTGGCTGGATCTCCTTGCAGTCCAAGGGACTCTCAAGAATCTTCTTCAACAACACACTTCAAAAGCATCAATTCTTCAGCAATCAACTTTCTTTATAGTTCAACTCTCACATCCATATATGACTATTGGAAAAACCATAGCCTTGACTAGACTGACCTTTGTTGGCAAAGTAATGTCTCTGCTTTTGAATATGCTATCTAGGTTGGTCATAACTTTCCTTCCAAGGAGTAAGCGTCTTTTAATTCCATGGCTACAATCACCATCTGCAGTGATTTTGGAGCCCCCCAAAATAAAGTCTGTTTCCACTCTTTCCCCATCTATTTGCCATGAAGTGATGGGACCGGATGCCATGATCTTAGTTCTCTGAATGTTGAGCTTTAAGCCAACTTTTTCACTCTCCTCTTTCACTTTCATCAAGAGGCTCTTTAGTTCTTCTTCACTTTCTGCCGTAAGGGTGGTGTCATCTGCATATCTCCGATCATGAACTCCTTATTGCCAGATTCAGACCTAAATTGAAGAAAATAGGGAAAACTACTAGACCACCGTCACATAGTTGCTTAGTTTAGAGACTGCTGCATGCTCAGGGCCAAACAAAGATGCATAAAATACAAGCCCTTCACATGTGAAGTTTCCCTAAGCAGGAGGGTGGGTGAATCTTGGGCAGAATTCCCAGCCATATCTGTTAACAGTGATGAGTACCCTTCCTTCTGTAATATTATCCAGGATGTTACATGATAGTGGTTTTCCTGTGTACAGATCTCTCCATAGACTGGAAGCTTCCTGAGGGCAATGACAAGGATTATTCATCTTTATGTCTCTGGTGTCTCGCATAGTGCCTGGTACAGCAATCCAAAAATGATGTTCATTCCTTTTGTTCATTCATTCAACAACATCTTGCAGAGGTTCTGAACAGGAAGATAGATGCTTTATGAGAATATGTAAGGCCATGTTGAAGTGGCCTGTGAGCTGGCCCAGTAGGAACAGGAGAATCGGGGCAGGAGGATGAGGATGGAAGGAAGGACCATGTAAACCAAGGAAGGGCAGGATGGGACAAATTCTATCAGTTACTATGCCTGAAATGCAGGGTGGATATGTCTGGAAGAATGGGCTAAAGTGTAACTGTAAAGGGCCTAGAATATTGGGCCAAGTGTTCTTCTTGAATTGGTGCCATTAAACAGAATCTCCTTGCTCTCTTCAGAACACTTAGGAGGTGGCATTGCTCTGGAGGAGACCGGGGAATTAGGGTCCAGGGGACTTCTCTTTTAGAAAAATGTGCTGAGGATTTGTCTTCCGTCTTGCAAATGATATGGAGTAAATGCCGCGTAAGCACCAGCAGACTCCAGATCTTACCTGTGATGCTATTTCCTTAGGGAGGAGGCAGTGTGTGATAACCAAGAGTCTAGGGTACCAGCTTCCATCCTGGCTCCATCCATTGTCCTCAGTGCAACCCAACCACTGTGCCTTAGTTTTCTGGATTGATAATGGAGTTATCAAAGTTAGCAAACTGGAGTTGATAATCACATCATCTCAAAGGTGTTAAAAGGTTTAAAGGAAATGATGCTCAGACACCTATGAGAACAATACTTCTTGGCAGGTAAGTGTTCCACAAACATTAACTATGATCATCTCTTCTCTTCTGTGGACCTTGGTTTCCTCACCCAAAGGGAGATAATACATGTTCCAGACCACTTCTCCTGGGCCCTGACAGAATAAAATACGATTAAATGCATGAAAGCAATTTGGAAGTCAAGCTCTGCATAGCAGCAGGGTGGAGATAAGGCTATTAATTATGATGTCCTTGGGTGAAACATAATCCCAAAAGCCTGGACAGGAAGGTGGGGTGTTCATGTATTTTCAGGCTGTTGGTTACAGGTGGGTGTGCGTGAGTGACTTCTCTAGATGAAGTATGTCAAGATGAGGGCTCTAGTGTTTGACTGGTCCAAGATGGAATAAAGATGGAAACGGAAATTTGCTAAGCAAGAAATAAATAAGGTTGCAGCCCTACAGCCTTGTAAGCGATATAATTTCAAACATCATAGTCTCAGACATCTGGGCTCTATTACCTGAAATCCCATTAAACCTTCAGTTTCATAATTCTGTGTAGAACTTGGTAAATTGCAAGATTCTGCTGCTGGCCAACAGCCAGTTCAAGCAATTAATCACAAGGGTCCCTGAGCAGGATTGCAACTCATGCCAAGTGGATTCTTTAAGGGGAAACTGTGTACACAAAAGAAATAGCCCCCATCCACACAGTTTCGTAGCAACATGCTTTGTAGCTCTGCCAACCCAGAGAAATTATCTGTTATCATTAAAACATCCAAGTCTCATAACTTTTTCCTCAATGGAAATTAGTACTCACCAGCCCAAGGAAGATTCTCAAACCTCATTAACTAACGTAGACTGTAACATCCCCAGAGCCAACAAGTCCAGTTCAGACTAAATGAAACCCTACCCTTTACCCACCCTCAGCGTTTTCTCCTTTGAGGGAACTCAACATGGACTGAGCTGTCTTTCCTTTTGAAGTTTTCTAGAATGCCTGGACTGTTTGCATTTGCCCATATGTTCCAGGCCAAAGGGCCAAAACCCATAGCAGAGAAGTAACCTTGGAGCCTGTCTTCAGAATCCTGCTAGACATACCCCAGGGTGAAAGGGCCCATCGCAAAGGAACTATTTCTCCTAAGACTTCTTGCTTGGTTTTGCCAACTTGAAAGAGTTTATGTAAACAAGATAATCTTCTATACTTTAGAGAGTTTATAAAGCCTTTCCTAATTACTGTTTTGTTTAGAGAGAGACCCTGGGAACATGATGGAGAACAGAAGGGAGCCTTGAGCCCTCCCTTCAGACAGCAGAAAGGGAAGAGGGTGGCAGTCAGAATAAAATTTATGATATGGGTAAAAGTATTGTGACTTCACCTTGCTTTTTAGGTTTCTTCTTTGTGAAACCCCCTTTATACTAAATCGCTCACTCTCAATTTCTAATGCCACAAAGCAGCCGTCTAGTTTAGTAGCCACTAGGTACGTGTGACCATTTAAATTTAAATGAGTTGGGACTTCCCTGGTAGTCCAGTGGTTAAGACTGTACTTTCAATGCAGGGAGTGAGGGTTCAGTACCTGGTTGGGGAAGTAAGATCCTACATGCCTCGTGGCCAGAAAATTTTAAAAATTAAAGTAGATATTTGCAGAGTCTTTAAAAGAAAGAAAAAGAAAGTAAATTTAAATGAATTAAAATTAATTTTATGGAGACAGTAGCCACATGTCAAGCAGTCAAAATAGCCACATGTGTTTAATGGCTGCCATACTGGATAAATCTGTGGTGCTGGAGAAGACTCTTGAGAGTCCTTTGGACAGCAAGGAGATCAAACCAGTCAATTCTAAAGGAAATCAACCCTGAATATTCATTGGAAGGACTGATGCTGAAACTGAAGCTCCAATATTTTTGGCCACCTGATGTGAAGAGCTAACTCACTGGGAAAGACCTTGATGCTGGGGAAGATTGAGGGCAAGAGGAGAAGGGGATGACGGAAGAGGTGGTTGGATGGCATCACCAACTCAATGGATAAGAGTTTGCTCAAACTCCAGGAGATAGTGAAGGACAGGGAAGGATAGCTGCAGGGACGGGTGTGCTGCAGTCCATGGGGTTGCAGAGTCCAACATAACTGAGAAACTGAACAACAAAGAACATTTCCGTCGTCGCAGAAGCTCCTTTGGATGGTACTGCTCCAGATGAAGAACCTCAACAGCCTTGCTACTCAAAGTGGAGGGCACAGACCTGCAGCACTGGTGTCACCTGAGAACTTGTTAGACATGCTTGATCTGCATTTTAACAAGACACCCTGGTGACTCCTAGACACATTAAAATTTGAGAAGCACTGTTCTAAAACACCCTTCCCCTCTAAGAGTCTGTACAGTGAAATTGATCATTGTCCTTGCCACAGTTCGTTCACTTTTATGTAGCTTGTGTCCCCTTGTGACCTAGAGGTTGGGATGGAGTGGGGAGTGATGGGGAGGTTCAGGAGAAAGGGGCATATGTATACCTACGGTGATTCATGTTGATGTATGGCAGAAACCCACACGATAGTGTAAAGCAATTATCCTTCAGTTAAAAATCAATTTTAAAAAAATAATAAAAGATTTACTCTTTGTCCAAAGAAGCTTGGGGTTAGGAGTAGTGATGCGTAAAAGAGTGGTCCTCAGATGGGTGATGTGGGTGTGCCCTGCAAGTTCGGTAGAAATGCACATTTACAAACCCACTCCAAACCTACTGAATCAGATTTTTTTCCACTCAGGGCCCCAAATCTGGGTTTTACCATGCTGTCCAGGGAATTTCCAAGCACAGTGAAGTTGGAGAAGCATTAGGCAGACACATCATCAGGTGATTCTAATGCAGCATGATAAGTATAATGAGACAGGAAACTCTCCAAGCCCTGCACCCCCCAAGGCGGGGGGGCGGGTATCTTAGTAAATGTTCAGTGGAACAAATGTTGCTTGTCTGCTTAATTAAGTAGCTGATGCATGAATAGGCTTGTAGAAACTAAACAATACTGGGATGATGGACCTGAGGCTTTGGATGGATTGGATGGCTTGCTCAGGTCTTGCCTCTCCTGTCTGCCTCACTCTAAAACTCAATATTTGGATCACTGCACTATATTATATCCAGGACTCTTGGTATTTTATTTCATGAAGTGAGCAAGACTATAAAGCAAATTTCCCCCACAGTCTGCACACTTTTCTCTGTCTGAAAGACAAATAACTACTATTTAAGTACTGAGGAGAAGATGTAGGGGCGCCCATGGATTTGTGCCAGGCTGGCTTCGTGAGAATCACCAAGCTGCTTGTTAAACAGAGAGATTTCTAGACTTCCCTCTGGACACTCTGAAACAGAGGAAATTGGAGAGAGGCTGGACAAAATAAAAACTGTAAGAAGCTCCTCGAAATGAGTCAGATGCAGTTAAGTTTGAGAACCTCAGACTAAAATGGCCAAGTTCTTTTCACCCTGGAATTCAGAGACTCAGCTTAACCCACAGGAACTGGAGCTGATTTCTGAGAGATGTTTAAGCCTCATTGTGTAGACTAGCAGTTTCACTTATAGTATAGCAGGAAGGGGTTGAATATAGTGTCAGTGGGGTGTTTTCTTCCCTTAGTGCTGAGGGAAAGGAAAGGGGCAGCTTGTGCACAAGTGCATTCTTCCTCTCGGTGTGTGTGTGTATGTGTCTAATGTCACTCATCTTAGGAACCCGCAAACTCTGTACAGAGAGGCAGCAACCCAAGCTGGTCATGACAGCAAAGCCTGCACCAGACCTTACAGTATCCAGAGTCCTTCACATTCTAACGGAAACAATAAAATTGAGGGCTGAAAGGATAGAAGATGGAAACCAAGGCCTTCCTACCCCACCTGGGTGTAAATGATTGCCTAAAGGTCTTCCCATGGGGCTTTGGGCCCTCGTGTCTTCTTAGCACTTGTGGCATCAATGGCCCCGGACATGTCATAATCAGGTTGAGGGTTGTAGCCTGGCCTGAAGGCTGCAGCTTCTCTAAGGTCCTTTATCTCCACAAGCCTGCCTCTTTATCTGTAAATGGATGGCATGGGATCTACCTCCTCAAGTTGCTCCAAAATGGAATAGGCTCTTATCACAATGCTTGACACAGACTACTTAGTTAAGGATAGTTTTTTACTGCTGTGGTCACTGTGGTCTATAGACTCTGAGTTAGTTGATGTTATCCAGAGAAACAGGATCAATAGGAGATATTGGTCTCCAATAGGAGATATATCTGTATATCTATCTATAGATGCATCTATCTAGAGAGAGGGAGAGATAATAGAGAGATAGTAAAGAGATAGATAGATATCGCAAAGAATGGCTTACACAATTTTGGGGGCTGAGAAAGCCAAGAATCTGTAGTCAGGTAGCTGAAGACCCAGAAGAGCTGATGGTATAAATTCCAGTTCAAGCCCAGTGCAAAGGCAGGAAAACACAGATATCTCAACTCAAAAGCTGGCATAGAGAATGAATTCTCCCTAAAGCAACCTTTTATTCTACTCAGGTCTTCAGCTGACTGGATGGGGACCACCCACATTAGGGAGAGCAACTTGCTTGACTCAGTCCACTGATTCAAATGTTAATCTCATCCAGAAACACCCTCCCAGACACACCCGGAATAATGTTTATTCAACTCTCTGGCCACCCCATGGCCCAGTCACATTGACACATAAAATTAACCATCAGAGTCATTATGGACTCCAGTTTATGAAGGGTTTAGAGAAGTTACAGCCTAGTTTTTGTGTGTCATCTGCTTTATTGCCCTGAACCCAAGCCCTCTGCCCTCCTGATACTCATCTTGTCTGAGATTCTGATCTCCATCTTCATCCGGTCAGAGGTAGCACTGATTTCTTCATCACATTCTCAGGAGGCGAACACCCCCCTCCTCAAACCATCAAGAGGGCTAGTAGTTGCAGAAGTGAAACCAGTGGAGCTGAGAGCACATGTGACTTCTCCCACCAGAGGGCTGGTGAGCAGAGTTGAGTTTTATTGCCACATAAATCCTTCTTTGTCCTTCTTTTATCTCCTAACTCCTTCCATACCTACTGATTAATTAATTGAGCATACCTGTTTAAAACATCCCATCTTGATTCTTATAATAGTATGCCTGTGAGAGTTCTAAAAGTTAGAAATGATTTAGTATCAGAGGTTTTGATTACATTGAATATAAAATCAAATAAAATGAGCAAATGATGAAGAGAAGAGGGGAGTGAGGTTTGAAATTAGCCTTATTTCCTGTACACACAAGAGGCACACTTAAGTTGGTTTTTATCTTGGCCTATTTTGGGAGTGATATATTTGACTCACAACCAGGAATAGAAGATAAACAAGGACCTGTACCCTCTAAACCAGCTTTAGTGCTATTGACATTTTGAGCTGGATAATTCTTTGAAGTGAGGGTCTGTCCTATGCATCCCAGGATGTTTAGCAGGGTCCCTGGCTTCTACCCATTAGATGTCAGTAGTATGACAACCAGAAATGTCTCCTGACGTTGCCAAATGGGAGAAAAATTGTATCCAATTGAGAACCACTGCTCTAAACATAGGACAGCTTTAGACTGTGAGATAGAAATGTTCTTTCTCTAGGCCAAACCTTTTAGGGCTCTTTTTGTGTAGGGTTCACATTTGATGAACATTCTTTTATAAAGGGAG
The DNA here is from genome assembly GCF_014754425.2 of Oryx dammah. Classification (NCBI taxonomy): domain Eukaryota; kingdom Metazoa; phylum Chordata; class Mammalia; order Artiodactyla; family Bovidae; genus Oryx; species Oryx dammah. The sequence continues at coordinate 57,973,118 of NW_024070203.1, forward strand.
AAGGCAATGGCACCCCACTCCAGTACTCTTGCCTGGAGAATCCCATGGATGGAGGAGCCTGGTGGGCTGCAGTCCATGGGGTCGCTAAGAGTCGGACATGACTGAGCGATTTCACTTTCACTTTTCACTTTCATGCATTGGAGAAGGAAATGGCAACCCACTCCAGTGTTCTTGCCTGGAGAATCCCAGGGACAGAGGAGCCTGTTGTGTGCCGTCTATGGGGTCGCACAGAGTCAGACACGTCTGACGCGACTTAGCAGCAGCAGCAGCAGCAGCTTTTATAAAGACACAGCTACTTGCTTGGTCTCCTGCATTCCTGTTGGAGTTTAGCAACTTGCTTTCCTAATACATGTTTCCTATTGAGTCAGGAAAGCATTGTGGTGAGAACAGATCTGCTTTCCAGTCTCGGCTCTGGGCACTTCAGCAGGATGGCTGTGACAAGTTAATGAACCTAGCCTCATTTTTTCTAGGTGTGTTGTGAGGATAATGCAATTCAGCCCTCGAAGATGGCAGTGGTGACTCAGTGAGTGCCTATAAAATCTTAGCTGGCCATCATAGCTGCTCAGGGAATATTGGTTTTGCTTCTTTTTTTTTTTATGATTTTATTTATTTATTTGGGCTTCCCAGGTGGTGCTAGTGGTAAAGAACCCACCTGCCAATGCAGAGGACCTGAGAGATGCGGGTTCGATCCCCAGGGCAGGAAGATCCCTATTTATTTGTTTTTGGCTAAGCTGGGTCTTCATTGCTGTGCAGGCTTTTCTCTAGTTGCAGCGAGCAGAGGCTACTTTCTAGTTGCACTGCACCAGTGTCTCATTGTGGTGGCTTCTCCTGTTGCCGAGCACAGGCTCTAGGGTAAGCAGGCTTCAGCAACTGCAGCATATGGGCTCAGCAGCGGCAGCTCCCAGGCGCTAGAGCACTGGCTCGGTAGTTGTGGCACATGGGCTTAGTTGCTCCAAGGCATATGGGATCTTCCAGAACTAGGGATTGAACCCGTGTCTCCTGCATTGGCAGGTGAATTCTTTACCACTGAGCCACCAGGGAAGCCCAGTTCTGCTTCTTATTGATTGTTGTGGAGGCAACTCTGGGTCTCCCTCCTTGGGACGGTGCATCTCACACCTGCTATAAATTGTCAGAGTGCATTCAGGCCCACCCTGAAGTCCTCAAACATGAGTCATAGGAGAGACAGTTTCAGATAGAAGATATGGCCCTTCTGGTTGAATGGAAGACTCTGAACAACCCTTTTAAGAGACGAAGTCTTCTTTCTTCTCCAACCCATGAGGGACGGGGCTGCCCACACACACCGTCTTTTCTTTTTCCCGAAACACTCCCTTGCAGCTGGAGTAGGGGGAGGGGGCCCTGGACACTCTCAGTCCCAGGCATGTTCTCGAATCCTCTCCAGGCTGGCCTTTGTCTCCAGAGCCAGCGTCTTCCTGCCTTTCAAGGGTCTGTTGTAAACTGTCCTTATCACAGAACTGTTGGCATCGGCATTAATCTGGGTGAGAGGGGAAACCAGCTGCATTCACTGTAGCCTTGACAGGTGAGGGGAATGTTACCCATCACTGGAGGGGGCAAAGGCTTGGCCTCGGGGCTGTGTTGTTTCTGCTTCCTGACCCCTAGCTGTGGCATTAGTACACTGACCTAATTGTATCTCTAGTTTCTCTAGGGAATTTTGAGAAGTTTCAGTAGTAATAATAATAAGCACCCATCACTTAGCAGATATTGACTGTTCACCAAACACCATGCAAAGAACTTTTGCTGTGAACCCATTTCTGCATTACATCAAGCCAGTGAGCTGGGAATCATGATCACAGTTTTAAAGGTGAGGATGTTGAGGTTTGGAGAAACTCACGTGTTCAATATCCTGTAGTTGCTAAGTGCTGAGCCTGGGATATCAACCAGATCAGCCTGATTCAGTAACTCATGCTCTTCAGTCACTGGACTCTGATGTGACCCTGCTCATGATGGACTCTGAAGCTATTGCACTAAGGAAGGAAATACCTCCCAGGATGCCTAAACCATTCAATAGTAATGTTGAAAAAAAGACTTAGGAGCTTCTTACTGTTCACTAGTTGCAGATCCACACATGATCATTTTGGGATGCACATGTTCCTTGAGTAGTCCTCATGTGCATGCACGCATGCTCAGTCGTGTCCTACTCTTTGCAACTCCATGACTGGAGCCCGCCAGGCCCCTCTGTCCATGGGATTCTCCAAGCGAGAATACTGCAGCGGGTTGCCATGCCCTCCTCCAGGGGATCTTCCCCACCCAGGGATCGAACCCACATCTCCTGCCTTGGCAGGTGGATTCTTTACTGCGCCACCTGGGAAGCCCAAGTAGTCCTTAGATTTGAGAAATAAACAGGCACAATTCCCACTCATTTGCCGCCCCAGCCACAGGATTAAGTGTCCAGTAAAATTAGCTATTGAAGTAAGCCCTAAAAAAGAGAAAAACCTTTCCTTCTCCAAAATCACTTTCTTCTTCATTATTTCACAACCATTTATTAAGCATGTTCTATATATGTGGCACAGCACTTTGCATTAGGAAGGCACACAATAAGATGTGGTAGCACTGTCAAAAATTTAGGAGGAGAGATGGATGCATTAAATTTATGTTATTCTTAATAATTCTTTTTCAAGGTCACACATTTTCCAGAGCTGATTTTAGCAAAAGTCTGAGTGATACCATGTAATGTCAGATTCCTAGAAATCTGCTATTCCAGCTACGCATGTGTGCTTGCATGCGTGCTAAGCCACTTCAGTTGTGTCTGACTTTTTGAAACCTCATGGACTGTAGCCCACCAGCCTCCTCTATCCATGGGATTCTCCAGGCAAGAATACTGGAATGGTTTGCCATTTCCTTCTGTACATTCCAGCTATACAGTTCCTTTAAGGATTGACTTGGATAAAAGATTTTTACTTGCATCAGTTTCTAACCCCCTTTAATAATGCTAGAATGTTGTCTCTTAATCGAATTATAAATATTTCTTTTCTTTGTAGTATTAGTGAATGAAAATAACTGTGGATGCTTTAGTTAGCCAAGGCTTATGGATCAAAGTTGCACCCTTGTGAACTGAATTTTTTTGTTCTTTTGTAAAACATCATGACAACAATAAATCAAAGTCCTAAAGCCTTCACTTTTCCCTACATTACTTTTCTATACATATATGTAAGTTTTTTTTAACTTTTTATTTTGAAGTAGAGTTGAGAATCCCAGGGACGGGGGGAGCCTTTTGGGCTGCCGTCTATGGGGTCACACAGAGACACGACTGAAGCGACTTAGCAGCAGCAGAGTTGATTAACATACTAATGTGATATTTTCAGGTGTACAGCAAAGTGATTCAGTTATACATATACTTGTGTCTGTTGTGGTGTTTGGTTTTTTCCAAATTCTTTTCCCATGTAGGTTGTTACATGAGCGGAGTTAACACTGAGCAGAGTTCCCTGTGCGCTACAGTAGGTCCTTGTCCCTTATCCACTTTAAACATAGCCATGTGGACATAAGCTTTGTATTGTGGTCTATCGCAACTGCTCACCATGTTGCCACATCATCTTCTTCATTATTACTTTAATGCCCATGTAATCATTCATCTTATTAATGTACTATAATTCACTTAACCTAAATTTTTAACAATAGGAAACTGGTTGTTTTCTACATTTTCCACTATTATAAATAACCTCTGGGTTGCACATTTGTGCATATAACTTCTTTCATTATTTTTAGAATATTTCCTTAGGATGCACTCCTAGAATGGGAATAGAGTCAATGAATGTGAATTTTTAGTATTTTTTAAATAAATTGACATTATTTTTCTAGCTTACAATGCCACCAGCAATATATTAATATTCTACTTTCATTACAGTCTTATCAGTAGTGTATATTATTTTATATTTAATACACTGAAATAGCACCTTTTGTCTCAAAAATCATATGTTTGAATGAAACACTTACTTATAAACTGTACATTCTCTCATGTTTTGAAAAGCCTGTTTTAAAGCCTAGGAATTTTTTTTTTTTTAAACAGTAAGAACTTTTGATTTCTCTCCATTGCCCAAGAGTTTGGGGTATTAAATAAAGCTAATACCAAAATTTTTTTCTGAGCAAAATATTCAATTGTGCTCTTTTATTAACTAATTAGTGAAAACCTGTGTATATTGTATAGGATCTGTAGGGAGTACTGAGATAAAAGGCAATTAGAAAATGAAGTTTGAAAAATTAGACAAATATATCTGTACCAGCGTTGCCAAGGTCAAGAGCACGTTTGCCATTCAAGTAGTTCAATCTGCTCAGGTTTTAATGACTTTCTCTACCTAATCGCTAACCTACTCAGCCAGTCTGCCTTTTCACCTAACAAAGGCAGGACGTCCATCTATACTGCTTCCAATATTTCCTTCTGGGTTTTATCCTAGGAAAGCTTCTTAGTGCAGAATGAAGTGCCCCCGGCTACCAACTATACACATTACGCCCCCTGAAATGCTTCCACATCATTCCCAATCTGATCTTCCAGATCCAGTAAATGCATGAAACCCCACAGTGTACAGCATGGGTTCCCAAACCACAGCCCTGTCATAGGGCCAAATGCCAGTTCCAAGGATCTGGTTTTCCCCCTCCTTGCATTCAAGTTCGCATGTCCCTGAGGCAAATATCTTCCACGCTCTGGGGGGAAAAAAAAGGAAGGACGTTCCAAGAATACAGCCCATCACTGTATTTGCCTCGGAGTTGAATCACCATCACCTCCACTAGAGCTTTCTCTTTGACCTAAGGATGTTAAGGTTTGTTTGAATATGATTATTGCTACATACCAGAATATGGGAATATAAAGAAATTTATCATGTTTTCTTCTTTTTCCTCTTACAGCCTCAGCCGAGGGTTCTCCATAAATGCAGTTAGCCTTCCAAGCTGCTGTCCTGCCAGTCAATACGAACATGGCCTGTTCCTCACAGAAAGACTAACTCATGGCACTGCCAGAAGATATCTTTGGAGCATTGACAGATTAACCAGATTAACTGAAAAGCCACCCATTCAGTCAAGATTACGGGCTTTGGAAAATCTTAGTTTGCTCTGGATTTTTAAATGAGGTGCATAATATACAGTGCCAACTTGTTCCAAGTGGTCATTGGCAGACCATTAGCTGGAAAATTGCTTCCAGTTTTCATCACTGTGCATAACTGAGGCTCCCTTTGGGGAGCTGTCTGTGCCCTTCACTACAGGTCCTGTTTTAGCATGGCAACTACTGGATTATATTATTATGTGTGCAGATGGCATGATGTGTTAGAAAAAAAATGACAGCAGTCCTGCAATCTCAGTGGAAGTGTTCACAATATTATGCCCTGGTAGGAATATAAATATGTCTCGATTGTGTTAGTTATGGTGTCTAAAGGTAGTCTGTCCAACTCTCCAGCACTTTACATGATAACCCTACACCGAAACGCATCAGCACGTTCAGTACATGTGAGAAGACAAGTCTTTTCTTCTTTCTTATAAATTTTGTCCTATTTTTGGCTCAGACTGTCCAAGGCAAGGCTCCACTCCCAGCATATACCCCATAGTTTGGGACAGATTGGTAAATATGGCCACAATACTGTTAGACTTAATCTCTTGACACTTTACTGGAGTTCTTACAGCACCAAAGGGAGATAAAGATGGGCCTGGGGAATGGTGGTCGTTTCCTCTTGTTTCTTCTTCTTGGGCACAGCTTACCACAAGCACATCCACACACTCAAACACAGGAGGCTTCTTTCTAATTGGCCAGTGTACATAGTCTCCCTTTCTATAGAAGAGTTTTTTCACCAAAAGTGGGGGGGGGAATGGCCATATTTTCATTTTAGACTATGATGCATTGATAGTAAGGACAGCAGAATAAAGTGGTGTGACTTTAACACTTTGGAAAACGCTTTAGGTCAAGTGTTGATCTCAGTTCTCTGAAGAGGAAAAAATAGCGTGACCCCCTGCATGTCTAGGGAAGCAAGAGTTTGCAACCACACACTAGGTTTCTTCCTCAGAAGAGAACCTACTAGTCCTTTTTAATCCTATCTGGAATTATACCCGTAACTAATGTTTTCTACTATGTTTTACAACAAAGCACAGTCCTGGGATGCCAGTCAGCCCAGTTATTGCTTGTCTTTAGGAATTAGAGGAATGTTCACGTTGACTGACCCTATATCATGCTTTAGGCATTTTTCCCCCTGAAAATGTAAAGTTGACTGAATCAGAAACTCAGCCAAGTATGTTCTATGTGCCCACAATCCCAGTCTGTGGCTCGCAGGCATAGGTGACTTTTCTTTAAATACATGTAACAACCCTGGGACCCAGCCAGCACAAGCAAGCTTGGCATTTTAGAGGGTCACCAGACACACACTCGTTGTCTGTTCTCCCCACATCTTTTCTCCCCTGGGGGTATCAGGAAATGCACAGCCCATTAGAAAACATCCCTGCCTGAGATTTGGAAGCTTGACAGGGAAGGAGGGAGATCCAAAGGTGATTCGGGTGAGTCACCGGGCCAGATGACTCACTGCGAGCCTGCAGGCTGTGGTGCCACAGAAGGGGGCTTCCAAGTGGGAACGCACAGGAGCTTCGGTCACCACCAAGATCTGGCCCTTTGGTGGGTCAGCATCAGGACCAACACTGTAATTCTTTACAGATCCAAAATGAAGAGGCCGAAGCCTGGCTGCCAATGCCCCTGGACACCTCAGTCTCCACCACCCATCTCCTGAGGTTCAATTCCAACAGCAGAGCCCACTGCAGTCTTTTGTTTCTTCCTTTCTTTAGAAATCAAGTGTCTATTGGGCATCTACTGTACGCAAGCATTGAGCTGGGGCACTATGGTTTACAAGGTAGACTCTCCCTGCCCTTATATCTCCTCCTCCCAAACACGACCCCAACCCCACCTTTTCCACAGTGAAAAGTGAATTCAGACAGCATTCACCCCTCCAGAGCAATGTGGGGGAGACGGTTGCGCACAGTTCCCGTGACTGAGGAAGCAGGCGGCAGAGGGGGAGGTAATGGACAGCATCAGGCCACGTATTTGCACCTGTACCGCCAACCTTTCCAGCACCCAGATTTAGTTGATGAGCACTTCCCAAAGCAAGTTTCAGTTGCTTCTCTTGATATCCACCCTGGTCACCTATATTCCCATCCCTTATACAGAAACAGCCATTCGTCATTATGCTGGCTTCTCTGGAAGCCCAGTTCTACAGCTAGTCCTGGGGACACAGAATTGGGCCTGAGGAACTCGACAGAGCTACTGCCAGGTGCTGAGATACTGTAGCTGGGAATGCATTGGTTTAGCTGGGAGCGTTAATGATTGTTAACACCCTTGGAAAACCGAACATGCTTTATGGAGCAGATAGATATTCATTAAATGATGGTGATTCATCCTTACTTTGGCTTTTGCAAAATATGAACAAGCAAATAAGTTGAGTTGTCTAGCCCTTTTCTTTTGAGTCAAAGTGTACTGGACAGTTATTTAAAGATAGTGGGTGAAGGTCTAAATAAGAGAGGGCAAAGATGGAGACAATGAAAGAGCCCCATTGAAGATGGCTTCTCTAAAAATGCCTTAATTCCTGGCACGTACCACATATTTGCATATGAACTACTACTGTTTTCCAAACTGTCAACCTCTGTTTGAAATCATTTGAGGGCATGGTGTTGGAAATGTGGTGGCTTGAATCCAGAACAGTCATGACCTAAACCAGCAAAATTGGAGAAACGATTTCCTTCTCAGCCTTGGCATTCTTTGTTCTGTGCTGACCCACAGTTACCCATGGCTACTTCCTGCTGTGTTGTACCTTCTTCCCAAGATGCGTGTAGGACATTTTACCTCCCAGAGATGGCTGTGTCGAGTTTTGTTTAGTAGGAGGCAGGAAATGGAGAGGAAGAATATAAAGGCTTTGATGTCTAAGGGCTGTAAACTGTTGATGCATTAACTTTTCCTCTTACTTGAACTTGTGCTGCACCTTTTATTAAAAGTCTGGCCTCTGCACTCACACAGGAAAGGCACTCTTGGGAATGAACAGAAACGAATACTTATCAGACTCTCTGGGGGTGCCAAGGCGGATAAGCTCAGTTCGGGCTCCAGAACTGAATTTAAATATGCAGAGCATCGGTGGTTCTGCTAGGGTAAAAAGCACATCACCCGAGGAGTTTAAGACGCAGCTGGGGGACAGAGACAGTATCAGCTTTCTTGTGGGTAATGGCATGTCTTTGATTGCCTGCTTAGGCTCTGTGAGGTGTGTAACTGCGCCATCCACTTCTACCTCCAGATTACAGGGAAATAACCCGGGTTCCCTCCAGAGTCCCTTCTCAGTTGCCCAGACAGAGGCGAATAGTCCTTCGTTCTGGGGGAATTAAGCCTCTTTTTTTAACCTTCAAAGGGAAAGGAATATCAACCTTACCTGAGAATATAAACGAAGGGTTAAAACCTCTAATAGATGCACTGCCTTGTTTCTTTCGAATGCTTTCTTTGTCTGCAAATGGCACATAATTGTTTTGGGATAGGAACAATACAAGTCTAATGGAAGAAAAGTTTTCAAGACCCCCTTAGTACTTTCGTCTTACCAAAACCTCCTCTTCCTGGGCATTAGCAGCTTCGTTCTTTGTGATGCTTTCCTCTGCATTCTTTAGAGTAATTTTGTTACTTGACAACTAGACTTAAAGCTGCCTGTCGTCTCTTTTTAAAAACTTAATCTTTAAAAAGACATCAATTCTTCTATGCCTTAAAGGCTGTTTTTATTCACCTCTCCGACACCCCCTCCACCTCACTTTCTTGCTTTTTTGTGTGTTTTTTTTTTTTTTCCTTTTAATCTCTTTCTTCTTTTCACATGGTTCCTTGGGTAGATTTCAAGTATTCTATGAAGAACTCAAACAGAGAATCATAGTTGTCACCTTTTTTTCCCCAGGACTGACTAAGAATTCCTTCTTAAGTTTGATCTTGGTGAAAGCTAGTTGCCCAAATAACACTGGGACAAGGATTCTGATCTGGGGGCGAGGTGGGGGGCTGGTGGTGGTGATGGCAGGTCAGTGCCGATAATCAAGACAAGGGCCGTGTGATCACAAGAGAGGACAGCCCAGGAGATGCACCTGCTCAGGACACAGCCAGGGACTCAGTTTCAAAGACAAGCAGGTCCTTCTTCTTAGTCTCCTGAGATGTGCATCTCATCCTGTAGCCAGAGAACTAGCTTATGAGTTCTGCTTTATCAATGCGAAATATTCCTGGCTCTGAGACACAGCTTCAAGGTCAAAGAGAACTGTGTTTGCATTGTTTTGCTCTGGTGACTTACTCCAGGAAGGAGATGGGGAGCCTTCTTTTGAAGGTGAACCACCTGTGGGAAGCTTAAGGAAAAATTAGCCAAGGAGGTTACACAGCCCTTAATGAAAAGCATGAAATAGAGTCTTCCCTGGAGATCTCATTGGGAAGATGGCTAGGAGCATGGCACCCTGGCTTCCTCTGACCATCATCTTGTCTCTGCAGGGAAAATTCTGGGCAAGTGCGGTAAGCACTAAGATCTGGCCTTTTCAGGGTGAAATTTGCCTGTGACAGATAGAAGTGCTGCTGAGTAGGGACTGGTTTTAGACATCCTACTCAACTGGAGAATTCCAGGGACAGAGAAGCCTGGCGGGCTACCATCCGTGGGGTCGCAGAGTTGGAAACGACTGAACGACGAACCCTGACTGACTCAGCAGCACAGACTGAGAAATTACCAACACAGAACAGCAGAAAAGGGGTACAGAAGGCACTGAAAATCTGGTTTCCATTGCCATATATAGGGCTGTTTTAAAACCTTGCAGAGCCCCAAGCATCCTTACTTCAGAGGTTCCCTTCCGCAATTATATCAAGCACTAGAAGGCACCAACAGCTCAGGCCTCATAAAATTTCAAAGTAACCATTGCATTGAATTGCAGGTGACTGGCTGACATTATAGATATTTAAACATTACTTCTGATTATACAATATCTTTTTCAGCTGTGGGAGCTAGTTGTGTGGGGTTTCATTGTTTCATTGTTTGTTTCGTTGTTGTCTTGTTTGGCAAACCTCCAACATTTACGGAAGCCTTAGAAAGCCTCTTAAAGCCAGGCCTTTTTGCCTAAAGGACAGTGATCGAAGCAGCCATTTGATGTAAACAAGGAGACTGTTAAATTAAGCCAAAGTTGGAGATACTAACACCTAAAATCTTTAAGGCTGGTTGCCTTCTGCATTGTTTATAGCCTTTTAAATTTCAGCCATTTGGATCAAAGGAAATAAATAGGTTGCTTTCACGTGGCCTTGGCACATTAGCACACACAACTACTACAGGTGGAATTCTAGGCTGGGTGGATGTGCCAAAGCGCACAAATCTGTCTCATGTGGTTGTATTTAATCACCACCACCCACCCCCCAATTCCGATGAAAATATATTCAAATGCTTTACTCACAAGAAAATTCTAAAATGAGACTCATTATTTAGATCATTGCTTCTCTCAGAGGAAGGGGTATTGATTTTGTGACATAACCTTGAAGAAAATCACCTGCCTTAAATACCTTGATGGTCGCTTCTGTTCCAGTCCACAAGCATACCCTGGTCTTCTCCCATCTCCTCAGAGGGCAGCCCGGCCTCCCTCTTAAGTAGCACACGTGTTATAAAGACCCCTTCTAAAGCTCTGAATAGACTCTCTTTTCAAGCATAATTCCAGAAATGCAGTTTGAACTTTGAGTACCATCTTGGTCCTTGATATGATTCCCTAAATCAATTCTAATTCTTTATATCTATTTTCAGAGTTTTTTTAAGCCACAATCAACTGCATTTGTATGTTTGCATTGGTCACTTCCCACTCACTCTGTCACAGCTTTTGAGCAAGCCTAGACAATAAAGAATCTGCCTGCAGTGCAAGAGACCAGGGTTCGATCCCTGGGTCGGAATGATCCCCTGGAGAAGGGAATGGCAACTCACTTCACTATTCTTGCCTGGAGAACCCCATGGACAGAGGAACCTGGTGGGCTACAGTCCATGGGGTCGCAAAGAATCGGAAACAACTGAGCAACTAACACCTTCACTTTTACACCAATTCCCATTTAAGACATTTGAGAAAAGACCAGAAATATTTCCCTGTGTACCAGCTGCAGAAGTTTTGAAGCCCATAACCAGGTTCTTTTTCACATCAAAAGGCCCCTGTTTATAGGTGGAAACCTTAAAGAGAAATGGGAGCATGCAAGGGGGTAGGATTCACATTTGAACACTGGAACCTTTGTCTTTTCCATCATAATCTCACTCTCCCATCACATCACCCTTCTCTTTCTAAAAGCAGTAGCCTCTTTGCTGAGTGAGTGTGGACCTCCCACTTGGGGTAGTCAGGGTTCCACTTGCTTAAATTCACTCAAAGAGAATGAGAAGGTTCTCAGGGGCACTGAGTGATTCCAACACCCCTACTTTTCCTTCCCCAGTCGAAAAATGCTATCCTTATGCGGCCAGGTTTGAGGAGACCGTGATTTAACAAGTGGAAGTTCCTACTTCAGAGAGCTAAGTAAAGCCAGCTTCTTGACCCTACCCTGTCTCAGTCGTGATTGGCACAGAAGCAACTCATTGGCTGAAAAGCCAAGGGAGCGCAAATGTTTGGAAACGAATTCCACTGTCATTCTTGTGTCACTCCATCACACCTGCTGTAGTTCCAGTTAGTCCAGCTATTTAACAGTGTTAGGTACCAAATTAAACAGCTGTACACAAAATTTTAGAGAATATCAGTATTGTAACACAATTATATATTATCCATCAAAAGTACCCGAGAAAAGAAAATATTGAACTGTTGTTTCCGTACTTGCATATTCTTGGGATTCTGTGGAGAGTGGCACTGCTCTGATAAAGGGGAAACCGTTTTGAATTCAAGAATACTTGGATTGAAGAGAAATTGCGCATCTCTCTGGGCCTTTGCTCATCTGTCTAGGATGTTACCTGTCCTGCCTTAGCAGACAGGATTGTTTGGAGGCCAAATTGAGCTAAGGGGAGAAGCTGTTCTGTATCACCAATGTCTGTGTATTCATCATGGTGAGCAGGGCTATGGGCTTTCATCAGTGAGTTCCTTTCCCTTGTTTTATGCCTTTCCCTCATAGCTGTTTTTACTGGGTCCATTCTGGGATGCTAAAAAGTAAAATGGTAAGAAAGTACCAATCAACGTTTTGGGGAAGCTACCAAATTATTTGAGGGAATGCTACTTAGGAAGAAACTTCAGTAGATGTTTTGGTACAACTTATAAAAAAGGTAAAGGTAACTCAAGCATGTTGTACACACACACAATACATGGGGGCTGGTCTGCAGAACCTATGGCCAGGGTGACCATTTATCTCCACCTCCCAAAGGTTTAGAGTGCTGTGACCGAGCTGAGGGAGAGAGTTCGGGCTGGGCTGAGCGCAGGTGAAGATTGCCAACCCTCAGGTTAAAGAAAGCCAATGAAGTTGATGAATTGCGGGTCACAGGAAACAGCCACATCGAACTTCCTAGATGAGCTGGTGTCTTTGTGCTAGGAAAGGAAGAGGAAGAAAAATCACACCATGTGAACTGAATATAAAATGAGTGCTTTCAGTTGCACATGAGTGGGAAAAATTCTGACCAAAAAAAAAGTTCACTATTTTACAAACACTTGCAAACATGGCTATAAAAGCACATTTCATAACACAAAAGCCTACGTAGATGGGAGACATTTTTATAGCTTCCTTAAGTGAGTAGTTAAACCAGCAGTCTGAAATCTCTTAGTCCCCTAAGAGTGGTTAATTAAATATTTTCCTTATTCATTGCCCACAACTGTGGGTTGTTGTTTTTTTTTCCTCTATGCACCCTAGAAAATTCCCAAGACTAGACTTAAGGAGGACACAAGCTGGTTATGTAGTAAAATAAGAGTGCCTTTTCTGTTGGATGTTCATTTTAGTTCCCTGAGTTCCCAGGGCATACAATGTTTAAAAACTTCTTTCTCTAAACATATGAATTATTGCACAACACGATTTTGAACTACCAATTTCCATATCTTAAGCAGCAATCGACTTGCCTATTCCCTTTGGGTCTTCTTTACATTTTTCTTATAATGTTTCCCTGTGTTCTGGGTTGTCCTCAAAAAGAGTTTCGGGGTGGGGGCATGATTCTTTCTAAATTGATAGAAATGAAACTACAGATTTTTGCCCCCTTGTATCTGTGAGCATGATCTCTATCAGGCTTGAAAATCTGCTTTATCATTTTTGTATATTTGACTATTTTGTATTCAGCATTACTTGATTCCTTATGTGCATGGCAATGTATTAAAATGTGGGATTTCTATTACCGTGTAAAAGTGTTTTGATTCTGATTTTCAACCTATATCCTTGGGAAAAAAAATTACATTAAACTTTTCATTTCTATTTTCTTCAGCTCATCAGCTTTGAAGAAGAAAAAAAGAAAGTTAACAGCATTTCACTTTCTCTGTGTTAGCTAATGATGCAATTCATGGTGGAAAATTGTCCTCAATTATGCTGTGTTTCCTGGAGAAATAATATATGTGGAATGAATCGGTGGCCTCCCTCCAGCTCCCAGCACACAGAATTCCCCCAGCACCAAATCCCACCAGCATGATGGCTATTACCATTGAACACTTTCATGTGGAGCACAGCTGGGTAAAAGACACAGGTCTGTTCCTCCACAGATACGCTAACACCCCGGAAAGAGATGGCATGACAGATCCTGGCCTGCCAATTCACTTTCACCCCAGAGAGTCTTAAGTGCTTATCATTGCGTGATTGATGGCATCCCCCAGCACCTCTATCTCCATCTCTCTCAGGTGATGACCAAGTGTCAGCTATCTGTATTTTATCAATTGAGATACCTTCAAGTAACACCTGCCTAAGAGATCGGGATACGAGGGCAGTTCTCTAGTTCAGCAAACATCTAGATATACTCCACTCTCAACCACGTATTTAAAAGACACCAACTATTTTTTTTTCCTCAAAAAAATCCACTGAGTAATACAATGCACCAAATATAAACAATAGACCATTTTATCTGCTCCAAACTCCCATTTTCACCCTTCCCTTTCTCAAGAAAACATTGTCGTGAGTACTTGCAGCCACTATGACTTTGCTGAATATGATAAATTGCCTCAGTTGATATTAGACACTTCCTTCCCCAGAAGGAAAAAGGACCGCAGTGTGAATCACATGAAAAGAAAGGAAACACTCACCGCCTTTTTTTTTTCATTATTACATGTTTACAAAGAATCTAGTGTTTGGGGCGATTTGAGCGTTTTTGTTTTCCTCAGAAAAGGTTTCCAAAAACAAAATGTGTGAGAACCTTTTACTTTAGTTTACTGACCATATATAAAACTTCTAAAGCTGTCTACACACCCTATAATTCTAAAGGCACAATTTTCTCCCACTTTCTATTCACACCAGTGAAGAGCATGGAAAATGGGGCGTGTTTTTTGTCAGTGAACTTCTTCAGAAGATGTAAAACTAGACCCCTACAAACCCCACCTCCTCTCTGTCCTGACTTTTCTTGGATCATTTTTGGCTATTTTTCCCTTTTCTTTTTTTTGGTCTGTTCCTCATAATTTCCTTCCTTTTCCTCTGTCGCTAAGTTCTCTGACTTTAACTTATTGCTCCCTTTCTGTGTGCTTCTCTTGATGCCTTTCTCTGCCTTACCTTCCAACACCTCTGTCTTATCTCCTTCTCTCTCCCTTTGTCCATCTCAGTCTCTAACCTAGTTCACCTTTCTCCTTTCTTTTCCCTCTCTGTGGGGTAGGACACTCATCTTATTTGTATTTGTATCTCCATCCCTTGGTATATAATAGTTGCTTAACAATGTTAGGCGAACTGAATTAAACTTGGTTCCTAATTCTTCCCACCTTATTTCCTTCCTTTCTGCTGAGCCTACCAACTGCCACGAGCTCTTCATTAAGCGAATGAACTCATGGTAATAAAGATGAAAGCCAGACGTGTTTTCAGAGGTGGATGTTTTCAGAGGTGGGTAAATGATAGCAGGTTACCTAGGTAGCTTTAGGTAACCCAAGCCAGAAATATGCACATTCCCCTAAGTACCACTTTGCCAGTACAAAGAAAGCTTTCTTGCCATCTCTGCATTTCAGGAACTCATGCTTGCCTGGGTAAATGTGGTGGCCATATTTGAACCAAGGGCAGACACTATCATACAGAGGGAAGTAAGTGAGAAAGAGAAAAACAAATAATGTATATTAACACATATACATAGAATCTAGGGCTTCCTGATGGCTCAGATGGTAAAGAATCCACCTGCAATGCAGGAGGCTCGGGTTCAGTCCTGGTGTTAGGAAGATCCCCTGGAGAAGGGACTGGCTACCCACTCCAGTATTCTTGCCTGGAAAATCCCATGGACAGAGGAGCCTGGCAGGCTGCAGTCTATGGGGTCACGAAGAGTTGGACATGGCTGAGCAACTAACACTTAAGTACTTATGGGGAATCTGAAAAAAACTGGTATAGATGATTTTATTTACCAAGCAAAGATAGGGTCATAGCAACTGTGAAATAAAACTGTAACAGACATAGAGAACCAACATATGGATACCAAGGGAGAAGTAGGGGTGGGATGAATTGGGAGATTGGGATTGCCATATATATACTACTGATGCTGAGTATAAAGTAGATAACTAATGAGACCCTACTGCAGAGCACAGGGAACTCTGCTCTGTGGTGACCTGAGTGAGTGAGTGAGTGAGTGAAGTCGCTCAGTCATGTCCCACTCTTTGTGACCCCATGGACTGTAGCCTGCCAGGCTACTCCATCCATGGGATTCTCCAAGAATGGTGACCTGAATGGGAAGGAAATGCAAAAAAGAGGGGATATATGTGTACATAAAGCTGATTCACTTTGCTGTACAGCAGAAACTAACACAACATTGTAAAGCAACTATAATTAAAAGGATAGTTATGTCATGAGAAGTTCACCGTCAGAATTATGTGTTATATGACCCAGCAATCCCACGCCTAGGCATATACCCTGAGGAAACAAAAATTGAAAGAGACACATGTATCCCACTGTTCATTGCAGCACTATCTACAATGGCTAGAACATAGAAGCAACCTAGATGTCCATCGACAGATGAATGGATAAAGAAGTTGTGATATAGATACACAGTGGAATATTACTCAGCCATGAAAAGGAACTCATTTGAGTCTGTTCTAATGAGGTGGATGAATCAAGAACCCATTATACAGAGTGAAGTGAGTCAGAAAGAGGAAGATAAATATTGTATTCTAACACAAATATACGGAATCTAGAAAAATGGTTCTGAAGAATTTATTTACAGGGCAGCAATGGAGAAACAGACATAGAGAACAGACTTATGGACATGGGGAGACGGGAAGATGTAAGGAAAGAGTAACATGGAAACTTACATTACCATGTAAAATAGATAGCCAACTGGAATTTGCTGTATCGCTCAGGAAACTCAAATAGGGGCTCTGTATCAACCTAGAGCGGTGGGATGGGTTGGGAGATGGGAGGGAGGTTCAAAAGGAAGGGGATATATGTATACATATGGCTGATCCATGTTGAGGTCTGACAGAAAACAGCAAAATTTTGTAAAGCAATTATCCATCAATAAAAAATAATTAAAAGAATTATGTGTTAACTTAGAATGATTCAGAATCATATAAAATCCCTTCGGAGGACCTAGTAAATGTATTCTGCTGTGCTAGGTCCTTTGTTCCAGAGAAAGCAGTCCACAGGTAAGGAGTCTTCTTCTGGTGATTATGAGATCATTAGGATTGTTAATACTTTCTCTTTTACATAAATCTATTTTTATGGCATATAGATATGTGTGCATTGTAAAATAGCTTTCTGTTATTTTTCATGATTTTGTACGTACATTGATGAAATCAACTAAAAGAATAAGCTTTAAAGTGCCTTTCCAACCACGTTCTTTTGTTTTTGTAAGCAACTGGGGAGATGTAAAGAGGGAGTGGATAATGAGGAGTGTATACAGTTGTTTCACAAGAGAAGATGTCCCCCTTCTCACGAGAAATGGACCACTTGATAGATTCCATTTTTCTCTCATGTGTTTTTGTTAGTTTTCAACATAATATAATTAGGTCTCCTATTGCCCAATCTCTAGAGGGAAGTCCAACAGTGGAATAAAACTGTAAACAAACACATTTCCAGATTTTATTTTGCCCTTCATGAAGCTTCCAAAGCAGAAAGTGTGAGTCAGAGTGTGGTTATGTGTTATACAAAAAATATCTTTAAAGTCCTTTTTCCCATGTATGCCATCCTCCTCTTCCATCCAAAACAGGTGCTTCCCTTCCTTAGACCTGATTGTCCCCCCTCTGCCCCTCAACCAAGAACTCTACCAGCCACCAGACTCTTCTGGTTCTCAGTTCAGTTGCTCAGTCATGTCCGATTCTTTGCGACTCCATGGACTGCCACATGACCGGCCTCCCTGTACATCACCAACTCCCAGAGTTTACTCAAACTCATATCTATCGAGTCAGTGATGCTATCCAACCATCTAATCCTCTGTTGCCCCCTTCTCCTCCTGCCTTCAATCTTTCCCAGCATCAGGGTCTTTTCAAATGAGTCAGTTCTTCTCATTAGGTGGCCAAAGTATTGGAGCTTCCGCTTCAGCATCAGTCCTTCCAATGAATATTCAGGACTGATTTCCTGTAGGATGGACTAGTTGGATCACTTTGCAGTCCAAGGGACTCTCAAGAGTCTTCTCCAACACCACAGTTCAAAAACATCAATTGTTCAGGGTTCAGCTTTCTTCATAGTCCAACTCTCACATCCATATGTGACTACTGGAAAAACCATAGTTTTGACTAGACTGACTTTTGTTGTCAAAGTGATGTCTCTGCTTTTTAATATGCTGTCTAGGTTGTCTAGGCTGTCAAGGTTTCTTCCAAGGAACAAGTGTCTTTTAATTTCATGGCTGCAGTCACCATCTGCAGTGATTTTGGAGTCCCCCCAAAAATAAAGTCTCTCACTGTTTCCATTGTTTCCCCATCTATTTCCCATGAAGTGATGGGACCAGATGCCATGATCTTTGTTTTCTGAATGTTGAGCTTTAAGCCAACTTTTTCACTCTCCTCTTTCACTTTCACGAAGAGGCTCTTTAATTCTTCACTTTCTGCCATGAGGGTGATGTCATCTGCATATCTGAAGTTATTGATATTTCTTCCAGCAATCTTGATTCCAGCTTGTGCTCCATCCAGCCAGCGTTTCTCTTGATGTACTCTGCATACAAGTTAAATAAGCAGGGTGACAATATATAGCCTTGACATACTCCTTTCCCAATTTGGAACCAGCCTGTTATTCCATGTCCAGTTCTAACTGTTGCTTCCTGACTGGAATACAGGTTTCTCAGGAGGCAGGTCAGGTGGTCTGGTATTCCCATCTGTTGAAGAATTTTCCACAGTTAGTTGTGATCTACACAGTCAAAGGCTTTGGCATAGTCAATGAAGCAGAAGTAAATGTTTTACTGGAACTCTCTTTCTTTTTTGATGATCCAACGGATGTTGGCAATTTGATTTATGGTTCCTCTGCCTTTTCTAAATCCAGCTTGAACATCTGGAAGTTCATGGTCCACATACTGTGAAGCCTCTCTTGGAGAATTTGGAGAATTACTTTGCTAGTGTGTGAGATGAGTACAATTGTGTGGTAGTTTGAGCATTCTTTGGCATTGCTTTTCTTTGGGAATAGATTGAAAACTGACTCTTTCCTTTTCCTTCTGGTTCTGGTCTCCCACTAAACTCTCTTTCCTTCCATTTGCATTGTTCTAAGTCCCATTGCCTATCCCTGTAATCTTCCCATTTTTGCTTTCCCAGCTCTGTTTTCCTATGCCTAATACCCTCATTGTACCTCACAGAAGCTAGTAAACATTAGCTTTTCTTTAGTGATCAAAGGAAGATAGAGGATGTGATAATGCAATATTTTTCCTTAATAATTTTCTTTATTGAGTTTTCTTAATAAGTCTTGCCCCAGAACTATAACATAGATGATCCAAAAAATGAAGAGTAACAGATGGCTAATGTGGTTAGTTGCCTTAGATAGCTCAAATTCTATCTCCAGAAAGCAAGCTGTAGGGAGTTTGAAATGATTTTTTGTTTATTCATTGAGCAATCGTAGATGGATCTTGTGCTATTTGTTCTGTGTACTAGGAACAGTACCTGGTATTGGGTTAAGTGTTGGTGACTTAGAGATGAAGGACATTCTCCCTGCCTTAAAGATCTTACATCCTAAGATACAGAAAATAAGGAGCCCAACAAATAATAAGGGATAAAAATCCCATATGAAAAATGCAAATATCTCTAGAAGGATGATAACTTAAGCCTCACTCATTCTCAGATACTGGGATTAAGGAGAGAGGCAAGAATGCTCCATGTCAAGTAAGCTCTGAAAACATGATATATTTATCCCAGTCTTAGACACACATGATGCATATTAACATATTAAAGGCTCTGAGAAGGGTTGCAGGTTATAGATTGCAAAATATATATATATATGTATTATATATATATTTGTTCAGCCCAGCATTTTCAAAATTCATTCAAGCATCAGCTATTTGTCCCCAGAGAGTACTAACAAATGGTGCATAGAAGAAGCACATGGGGAAATGCTGTTTTAAATCCATCAATAGTTGGGTGACAATGTGTTATCTTGACCGGATGACTATAAAGTCCCTCAGGAAATAAGTGATGCAAAAGATGGGCCTGCTAGAAGGTGATAGACATCTAAAGGCCAGAAAATGGGATAAGAACGTGCCTGTTTCTATTAATTAATTGTGAAGCAACAGTTAGAACAACAAGACTTTGGCCACCTGATGCGAAGAGCTGACTCATTTGAAATGACCCTGATGCTGGGAAAGATTGAAGGCAGGAGGAGGAGAAGGGGGCAACAGAGAATGAGATGGTTGGATGGCATCACTGACTCAATGGACATGAGTTTGAGTAAACTCGGGGAGTTGGTGATGGACAGGGAGGCCTGGTGTGCTGCGGTTCATGGGGTCGCAAAGAGTCAGACACAACTGAGCGACTGAACTGAACTGACTGAATTGTGAAGCAACTGCTACATAATCCACCTATGAGCCTATCACATCCTAGCCCTGCCACTAACATAATGGAAAGGGGTAAACAGTAATGTGACTTTGGCCAAGTCACATTTTTATTTATTTGGCTGTGCCAGGTAATAGATGTGGCACATGGGATCTTCCCTGTTCGTTGTGGCATACGGGATTTTTAGTTTCGCCATGTGAGATCCAGTTCCCAGAACAGGAATCAAACCCAGGCCCCCTGCATTGGGAATGTAGAGTCTTAGTTATTGGACCACCAGGGAAGTCCCTGGATTTTAATGTTTTATTTTGAAATATTAGCAGTTTGGAATAGATGGGCTCTAATATGCCTTTGTAGCACAACCTTTTAAGTATGACTATAATTTGTACCACATTATCTCAAAATTTTGCTTTTAAAAATAAGCATACAAAAATATCTAGAAGCTCCACTCCACTGTACCTTGGCTTCCTTCTTAAGACTAAAGAAGACTTTTTATATTACATGGTTTTGTCTCACAAATGTTATGGGAGATTTTCAAAGGAAACAAATTGGACCATAATTTGAGCAATTGCACAAGCACATAGACTACAGGTAGTCACCTCACTGACATGAACAGGCGCTGGTTTTTATTGGTTAAGCCAAAAATCTTTTAAAAAAATTATTCTTGGACACAATGGGAACTGGTGGTGGGGGGGTGGCGGGGGGAAGCAGTCTTTCAAAGAATTAGAAAAAAAAAAAGTGTATCAAACTTGCCACTTTAGTATGATTCATTTGATGACACTCTGTTCAAAAATTAAATTAGTGGATTTAGAGAAAGGCTGAATCCAAAACTATATTTTAAAGAAGCATTCATAAAGGTGTACACTAACTTGACTATATTTCTCAAAGTGCTTTGGTATATGCATAGTACAGTGATAGAAATGAAGGTGGGAGGGAAGGAGGAAGAAGCTGGAAATGTTTCTAACAAAGACCCAATTCTGCTTCATCCATCTTGACTTCCTCATTGATGCTGCACAAGATGAATAAATCCTTTCCCTGTTTTCCCTCTGTGTTTTTCTCCATAACGTTCCAAAATCATTTCATGGTACATGAAAACAGAATAATCTTTTTAAAAAGATATATTTTATTTCATTTTAGAGAACAAAAATTGTTATCTTGAGAATTGGTCCAGATGAGTATGTGATAATAGTCTCGGAAATACAGTTTAATTGACTGACCCTAACAAAAATAATAGCTCCATTAACTGAGTGCTTGCCACGGGTGGACATGTTATGTCATTGAATCCTCACAATATTGTTAGGTATTATTTTTCCCATTTCACAAGTGAATTAATTAAGAGAATTTAAAGGGATTAAATTCTTAGGTCAGACTGCATAAGTGACTCAGCTCTTTCTGACCGGGAAACACAAAATCTCAACCATTAGAATATACACACATTAATAGAGCATGTACTATACACATTAATTGAGTACTAAATAACTAATCCCTCACATCAATTGTCCTTGACATCTTCAAAGTCACAAGTTCTTTTGAAACTCTTCTGAAAGCCATGGATGCTCTTGTCCAAAAGTGTACCCAACATACAAATCTTTACATACATTTTCAAGGTTCAAGGGCCTTCTGATCCTCATCCCATTTTAAGAATGCTTCCCTTAAGTAACAAAACAGAATTTACTTGGTGAAGGTGAGATGATAGCAGAAGCAATGAAGCCAGCAACGTTTTGGCCTTTAGTAAACAGCAAATGTCTTCTCACAGGAGGGAGACAGTCATGACTCATTCCACAAGCAGTTACTGAGTGCCTCCCGTGGGAAACACCATGGTGGACCCTGGGAATACACCAGGAAATTGTGCAGACAAGGTCCAGTCCTCATGGAGGCTGTTGTTTGGGAGGGGAAACAAGGAGATAAACAGGCATCAGAATTGCAGTCCTCATTCTGCAGTTTTTGAGCCTCTCACTATTTCTTTTTTTTTTTTTTTCTCTCACTATTTCTAAGGGTTCCCAAAAGACCAGATAACTTAGTTTTGGATCTCTGTCGTAAAGATATATGTGACTATCGCATGGTTTCTGTCCCAGTGTGTGAAGCTGAAAATATAATGAGCACTGTGGTTAAAAATATTTTTCTTTACTGTCTTTGGTAAACCGAGGAAGGAAGTGGACCCACTCTTTCAAATGCTGATTCCAACATCTGTCCTCTGAAATCACTATTAATGTATTCTCTTCAAATTAGGACTTTTGATTTTCTGTAGATAACAAGAATATTAGCTATGCTTTTTTGTGTTGTTTCTGTTAAAATTTTAAACACCTTTTTGTTCAATTCAACTGAGGTTGCGGGTGAGATGTCTGTTTGTAGGAAACCAAGAACATATTCTGTGTCCTCAGATGGAATTATTTCAAGCTTGTCGTCTTTTTTTTTTTTAAGGTTTATATGAATGCTTTTATTTATTCATAACCCATTTATATCCACAAAGTAGTTGAGCCAATTCACAAGAAAATATACCATAAAATAGAAAGTTATAAATAAACTAAAATCAGAACCAGAGAAATTGCACAGTAACTAGAAGAAGACAAGGATGTAGGCTGAAGTCCATCTACATTGGCCATCATTACTAAAGAGGAGCCATAAATTTCATGTCAACATCAGAGGCAAGCATATAAGCTGATATAAGATTTACAACATCCCTAAAACTAAACATGGATGTCTAGTGGAGAAGAATATAAACGTCACATGAATTTTTAACATAAAACAGAAATTGTGCTCATACTGCTTAGGGTTATGCCTCCAACCCCTGGGAGTATGAGTTCAGTCTTCTCTGATGATAAGACTGAAAAAACTGGAGAAGGAACACCTTGGGGGAAGTCAAGTTTTCCTTCCCACTTGAGTCTGAGAAAAATTTCTTAGTGCATATTTCTTGATAGGACCCTGAGTGAAGCTATAGACTATGTTCCTATAGCACATCCCGCTGGCTCAGATGGTAAAGCATCTGCCTGCAATGCAGGAAACCTGGGTTGGATCTCTGGATCAGAAAGATCCCCTGGAGGAGGGCATGGCAACACACTCCAGGATTCTTGCCTGGAGAATTCCATGGACAGAGGAGCCTGGAGGGCTATAGTCTATGGGCTTTCACAGAGTCAGACACAACTGAGCAGCTAACACTATAGCATACGCAATAAAGGTTTTCACATCCAGCAGCTTCTTATCACATCCATCAAAGGCAGCAAAGGGCACAGCAACTATGTGCAACCAGGTGGAAAAAAAAATTCTGTGTGGCCAAGTCGTGTGATCTCTGTTTATGAGCTCATCAAATTTGCAGGCTGCCTAGAGGACTGAGAATAAGGACTAAGCAAGATCACTGCTCATGACTAGAGCCGCCTAGCAACCAACCTCAGTTATGACAACAGTCATGTTTGGAGTGCTTGTAATATGGCAGGCACTTGAATGCACTGTATATTTAATTCTTGGAATAACTCTCCAAGTCTTTTAGATACTAGAAACTTTCAGATAGTAGGCCCATAGAGCAAAGGAATATGATGAATCATTGCTCACTAGCCAGTTTGAGTCCCATGGCTCTGTCTATGGTTAGGGACTGGTCTGGGGGAATAGGGGACCTCCCTGGTAGCTCAGACGGTTAAAAAAAAAATCTGCCTGCAATGTGGGAAACCAGGGTTCAATCCTTGGGTCAGGAAGATCTCCTAGAGAAGGAAATGGCAACCCACTCCAGTATTCTTGCCTGGAGAATCCCATGGACAGAGGAGCCTGGCGGGCTACAGTCCATGGGGTCGCACAGAGTCGGACATGCTGAGTGACTCACACTGGGGGAATGGGCCATGCATGTAGTTACTTTTGAGGTTTACCTTTTAGGCCTGTATGGCTCCAGACCTTTGTCTCTCACCCTCTGTAGCTCAGTCATATATTCCTCAAGTGCTACAAAGAAGCAAATGTAGATAGTAAACGTTTCTGGCCAGTCTCTCCCCCACCAGCAGCCATGAGTGAGAAGGAGACATATATTCCCGTTCCTCAGCTGATCCCAAGAGAAAGAGCAATAGATTCAAACACAGAACGCTAACAAAGCTGGCCGGCACCCTGTCCAAAGGGCCATTTCAGCACCCAACTTCCCCTCAAGAGCCATGGAGAAGGGGGCTGACTTGGAGGCCAGTTGTTACCGTCTAGTTTGTAAACTATCCAGAGCTGAGCCCAGCTGAGAACAGTACCTTCAGGCTGCCAGGCACTGGGCTGAACCTCCAATGCAACAATGCTTTGCAGCCACTAATTGCGTTTCTGAATTTAGTTCTTCACGTGGTTTGTCACATGATTTTCTCTTTACAGACAATGGCAGGTGGTGATGGGAGATGCTGGTCTGGGCTGTCCAGATGCTGCCACGTGGTCTTATGTGGTAGCAGGAATCTGAGAGCATTAGGCATCATCCAAGTCCATCCTTACCTTATCTGTACCCACAGTTTTGATGCCAAACTCTTACCTGACCCCTAACTGCTTGAGCCAGACTGTAAACCATATCCTCCCTCTCTTGCCTCTTCTGGCTGAAACCAAAACTTGACTTAAGCTATGGGTAGAAGGCCTCTTTCACCTGGGCCCTACACTAGTAAGGAGTTGGTCTTCAAAATGTAGAGGAGGAAACCTGAGGCCAAAAGTGAGGTGAAAGTGTTAGTTGCTCAGTCGTGTCTAACTTTTTGTGACCCCATGGAATATAGCCCACCAGGCTCCTCTGTCCCTGGGATTTCCCAGGCAAGAATACTGGAATGGGGTGCCATTTCCTTCTCTACAGGATCTTCCTGATCCAGGGATCAAACCCGTGTCTCCTGCATTGCAGGCAGATTCTTTATTTGCTGAGCCACCATGGAGGGCACAAAATCAGTTGTATATATATATATATACTGTGTGTGTGCTAAATTGCCTCCAGTCATGTCTGACTCTTTGCAGCCCTAGGGACTGTAGCCCACCATGCTCCTCTGTCCTTGGGATTCTCCAGATAAAGAGTACTGAAGTTGGTTGCCATGCCCTCCTCCAGGGCATCTTCCTGACACAGGGATCAAATCCATGTCTCTTATATCTGCTGCACTGGCAGGCGGGTTCTTTACCACTAGCATCACCCAGCAAGCCCCAGTGTCTTCAGAATTAGAGGAGGAAACCTGAGGCTGAAGGACAGGAGAAAAGGCAGCTTTCCGGAAGGGAGTGCTAAGAAAAGACAGGGCTTTTGATGTCTTCACTTCTCTTACTGTAAACATCACCCCAGCTATCAGGTGTCCCTGAAGACTTCAAGCTTGAGATTCCCTGCTTTCACACAGAACATCTGTGGAGACAGTACTGATTCTGACCAGTTATTCCGAGGACTCCCCTCTACTGCCCATCACAGGATGGACTGGCACTTGAGAACTGGCAGCAGAGGTGATGATGTTCCCCCGAGCTCCTGGCAGTAGCAATGAACAGTCAGACTGCCTCCTTCTGTCCTTCTCTGCCAAGCATCCAAGGCCACTTTGGAGGCCACACATGCCAGATGGTGAGGCTACAAAGAGACGCTACACCTGCATCAGACTTTATATGTGCAAGAAATAGAACTGTACTGCACAAGCCAAGATTTCAGGAGTTGTCTGCTGTGGCACTTAGCATTAGTTATTCTGGCTAATTCAATATGAGAAATGTGTAAACAAAAATCTCAACTGTTTGGAAAATCATACATTAGGCCCTAGGAGACGGTCTGTGCATGCTAAGTCACCTCAGTTGTGTCCAACTCTTTGCGACGATATGGACTGTGGCTCACCAGGCTCCTCTGTCCATGGGAATCTCCAGGCAAGAATACCGGAGTGGGCCGCCATGCCCTCCTCCAGGGGATCTTCTCAACCCAAGCGACTGAACCCACGTCTCTTATGTCTCTTGCATCACAGGTAGAATCTTTATTGTTAGCGCCACCTGGGAAGCCCATGCAAAAGAAAGAAAACATCGTATATCATTCTTAACTGCCCTTCACTTTTTCAGGAAATAGTTCTAGACCTGTGTATATGACCTTAAATTTTCTTCTTTTCTTTCTCAATGGAACATGGAGTTGTTTGGCCTGAAATAAGTTTGATCATTATTGACAATTAATATCAATTCAAGTCTTAGCTACTTTACACTGATGGTACTTACACATCTTAACTCTAGTCTCAGAACATGGATTGTTTCATCTTCCACTTATAAGATAAGAAGATTAAAAAAATAAGAAAAGATTCATAGAATTGACTGAACACAACTGGATGGTCAGAACGAGATTGCAGGATTACAGGAAGTGCATCCAGGTGATGGTTTCAAATTTTCTGATTTATGAAAGTTTGAATTCAGCAAACCAACAGTGGGTAAGAGAGGTTTAGGGGGAAAGTGTATGGCAGTGTGTTTGCACCAGATGGCAGCGTATAAACTGGCATGAATATCTACCACCTGGGCTTCTGAAAGGGCCTCCTGCCTTGCTATTTTCCATACCTAGAATCCTCTCTTACCAGATCATCATGTAGCTATTTCTTTCTCAATATTCTGTTTTTCCCTCAAATGCCACCTAAGTAGGAAAGTCTTTTTTTAATTACCCAGGTAACCACTCTCCCCACCCACCCCCCCACACAAACAACAACAAAAAGCTATAATGGATTGGGGGCAGTGGGGGGACAGATAAGGAAAATCTGAATTTCACTACATATTAAATAATATTATTGTAACTATTAAGTTTTCTGAGAGTCCTAATGTCATTGGTTATACAAGTGAATACCTTATTCTTGGACTTCCTGGTGGCTTCATGGTAAAGAATCTGCCTGCAATGCAGGAGCCATAGGAAGCACGAGTTTGATCCCTGGGTTGGAAAGATCCTCTGAAGGAGGGCATGGCAACCCACTCCAGTATTCTTGCCTGGAGAATCCCATGGACAGAGGAGCATGGTGGGCTATAGTCCATAGGTTTGCAAAGAGTCAGACACGACTGAAGCGACTTAGCATGCACGCATCCTATACTTGAGCTCTTTCCATTTCATCAGATCACTTTGGCAAACATTGCCCCATTGAAACCCTCAGGTAAATCCTATAAACAGGTAAAATGATTAGCCTGTCAATAGACAAGGGGTCTAAAATACAGGAAGGATCACAATACTTGCCCAAGGTTATGCAGAACTAAGATTTAAACCCTGTTTTCCTGACTCGAAACAATTTGCCCTTTTTGCTATACATCATACCATCTAAAAATATTACCATTACTAACCAAGAATTACCTTTTTAATTGCCAAATGAGTTACATATTTATATGTATACAGATACATATATACGTCAAAATCACATCCCAAAAAAGTCTGCCACAGAAAACAGATTACTTCTCTAAAAGATAGAGGTTTGTAATGTACAATGACAACTTATTTTGTCTTTGAGATGGAGGTTGTAGGGGCACTGATTTTGAGCTAAGCCTCTGGGTCCTTTAAAGCAAGTACTTTTGTTCTTTAATCCACCAGCTTGACCTTCTGCACCTTCACCTCTGAAAAGACAGTCAGTGGGTAGCCCCAGAGCTCTAACATTGCACCCTGACAATGCCCAACACCTTGCAAGCTGCACAGAGGCCTGCCTCAATCAATACTTGAACAGAAAGAAAACCTGGGAAAAAAAATTTTTGAGCATTGCAAGGAATAGTGTTGTTCAGTTAGGAGTTTGTACTTTTAATCATGAGTCAACACTGTATCACTTGTCCAGTAGGAAAAGGGGCTGGTTGAAATAAGTCATTCCTATCTCATGTAAGGAACAGGAAACTTAATCCTAGAAGCTGGTATTTAAAAATCCAATGATGAAAGTCAGTTAGAAAGAGAAAAACAAATATCATATATTAATGCATATATATGGAATCTAGAAAAACGGTACTAATAAACCGGTCTGCAGGGAAGGAATGGAGACACAGACATAGAGAATGGACTTTGGACACAGCAGCAGAAGAAGAGGGTGGGACAAATTGAGAAAATAACATTGACATAACCATGTGTAAAACAGATAGCCAACGGGAAGCTGCTGTATAACACAGGGAGTTCAGTCTGGTGCTCTGTGATGACCTCGAGGAGTAGGATGGGGTGTTGGGAGGGAGGTTCTAGAGGGTTGGATATATATATTAAATATGTATATTTATATATAGTTATAACTGATTTGAGTTGTTATACAGCAGAAACCAACACAAGATTGTCAAGCAACAATCCTCCAATTAAAAAAAAAAACCAATGGTAACTCTAATTAGACTAAAATGCCTTTTGATCAAGGTTCAACTCATAATTACACACCCATCCAAATTTTCAATTTGGTCTCCAATTTGTTCAAACATGCCTGTGGATTTGGCTGTACAATATAGTGTTAAGCTAAACCAATGCAATGATCACATATACATTTTATATTTTAGAAATCAATGCTGAAGAAACTGACTAGAAAATCTGCTTTCAAGATCTGTTTGGGAATTTTTCCCTTTCTTTTTAAAAAGCCCTACCAAGATGCAATTGCTATACCATAACACCTATTTTAAGCAGACAGTTCCAATGTTTTAAACTATATTCCCAGGGCTATGCAACCATTTAGCACAACCTAATTTTAAAACGTTTTCATCACCCCCAAAAAAGAACTCTGCATCCCTCAGTAGTCACTCCTCTCACTCCAAACCTTCTCTTCCCCCAGCCCCTTACAACCATGAATCTACTTTCTGTTCCTATAAATCTGCCTATCCTGGACATTTTGTATGAATGAAATAATGCAATATGTAATCTTTTGTAACTGATTTAGTTCACATAGCATAATGTTTTCAAAGTTTACTCATGTCATAGCATGTATCAGCACTCCATTTTTATTGCCAAATATTTCACTGTATGAATATACAACATTTTGTTTACCCATCAGCTGATGGATATTTTCTTTGTTTTCCACTTTTGGTGGTTATGAATAATGCTGTTCTACAACAGCATTATTCATCTACATTCATCTACAAACTTTTGGGTGGATATACATTTCTATTTCTCTTGGGTTTATACCGAGGGCTGAAATTTCTGGGTCATATAGTAACTATATGTTTAACTTTTTGAGGCACTGACAGACTGTTTTCCAAAGTGACTGAACGGTTTTACATTCCTATTAGCAATGTGTGAGAGCTGCAGTCTCTCCATGCTTTCACCACCCTTGTTATTGTGTGAATTTTTCATTACAGTCATCCTAGTAGGTACAGAATGGTATCTCATTGTGGTTTTGAACTGCATTTTCATAATGACTAAAAATGTTAGTGAGCATCTTCTAACCTGCTTGTTTGTCATATGTATATCTTATCTGGAGAAATGTCTCTTTGTATCCTTAGACTATTTTTTTTTTAAATTTTATTTTGTATTAGGGTATAGCCAATAGTTTCAAGTGAACAGTGAAGGGACTCAGCCATACATATGCATGTCTCCATTCTCCTCCAAATTCCCCTCCCATCCAGGCTGCTTCCCTGTTCTATATAGTAGTCCTTAGACCATTTTTTAATTTGGTTATTTGTCTTCTCATTGAGCAGTAAGTGTTGTTTCTATATCTTGGATACAAGTGCCTTATCAGAGATATGATTTGCAAATATTTCCTCTCCTTCTGTCTGTTGCTTTTTTATTTTCTTGATAGTATCATTTGTAGCACAGAAGTTTTAAATTTTGGTATAGTTACTTATATAGTTTCATGGTTGACTTGGAAAAACTGACTTCACTCTTCCCACTGTGATTTTTTCATACGACTACCACACTCACAACACTTCTAACACCAGATGTGTGTGGGGTTTTCCCCACACCAAACCATCTCTAACACTAGCTGGGTATCCTACAGTTCAACTCAGTTCTGACATGACCTACCCAAAGAGATGGTCGGATCCCGCGAGCTAAAAGCTCAGTCCCCCAAGACTGCCCCCACTTCAGGTGACTGTCTCAGATCTAGCTGGTTTCCTATGCTTCTGCCCAACTGGCTATAATGGGAAGTTCCCCCAACCCCTTCCTTGGGTCTGATTAATTTGCTACAGAAGCTCATAAAACTCAGAAAAAAAAAATAAACTTACATTTGCTGGTTTATTATTAAAGTGAAAGTGAAGTCGCTCAGTTGTGTCCAACTCTTTGCGACCCTGTGGACTGTAGCCCACCAGGCTCCTCCATCCATGGGATTCTCCAGGCAAGAATACTGGAGTGGATTGCCGTTTCCTTCTCCAGGGGATCTTCCCAACCCAGGGATCGAACCCAGCTCTCCCGCATTGCAGGCAGACGCTTTAACCTCTGAGCCACCAGGGAAGTGGTTTATTATTAAAGGACATGATAAAAAGATACAGATGAAGCTGTAGGTAGGGCAAGGTCTGGGAGAGTCCTTAGCACAGAAGCTTCTGTCCTCTTCGAGCTAGGTATGTCACCCTCACTGCACACAAATGTGTGCACACACCTGGAAGCTCTCCAGGTGCTTCTTTGGGGATGCTGTACTTTGGGGATTTTTGTGATGGTTTCATCACATAGGTGTGATTAATCATTAACTCAGTTTCCAGCCCCTTCTCACCTTCCTAGAGGATAGGGGTGGGGACTGAAATCTCCAAGCTTGTAATCATGGTTTGGTCTTTTGGTGACCAACTCCCACCCAGAAATTCACCAAGTATTGTCTCATGAGAACAAAAGATGCTTCTGCTACCCAGGAAATTCCAAGGGACTTAGGAGCTCTGGGTCAGGAATGAGGGTCAAAGACCAGACATTAGAACAAAGACACTTCTAGTGCTCTTATCACTTAGGAAATTTCAAGAGTTTTAGAAGCTCTGGGCCAGGAACAGGAGGCAGAGACCTATGTATTTATTTATTTATTATCTCATAATAACTGTCTCATCCTAGATACTCTTACCTAACCTAAGGTCCTTCCCCAGTGGCTCAACGGTAAGGAATCCACCTGCAATGCAGGAGATGGGGGTTTGATCCCTGGGTTGGGAAGATCTCCTGGGGAAGGAAATGGCAACCAACTCCAGTATTCTTGCCTGGAAAATCCCATGGACAGAGGAGCCTTGCAGGCTATGGTTCATGGGTCACAAAAAGTCCAACACAACTTGGTGACTAAACAACAACATAGCTGTCCTATCCTAAATACTGTTGCCTAACCTAAGGTCATGGAGATTTACTACCACGTTATCTTCAAAGAGTTTTTTACCACCTACATTTAGGTCTGTGATCCATTTTGAGTCATTTGTGTGTCTGGTGTGAAGGGCAGAGCCCAACATCATTGTCTTGAGGATGGCTGTTTCATTGTCTTAGAACCGATTGTTAAAGAGATTACTTCCCCCATTGAATTGTCTTAACCAATTAACCAGAAATGTGAGGGTTGGGTTGATGTTCATACTAGCATGCCTTCCATACTCCTCCAAAAGTTACCATTAATTAAATTGATCTGTCTTATTGTTTGGGAAATATCTGATGTATTCCTAGGAAAGAGAATTTGCAAAGTATACATTTACCCGTAGAATATGACACTTAAAGGTGACTTTGAGCCCCCCTCCATGTTTTATAAGGAATATTAGTTTTTAAATTAATATAGCAGCAATAATTATAATAATAGTAATAGTAGGATATATTGGGCTTGGAACTGTGCTAAGTTCCACGTTTCTTTCAATATGTGGAGCATTTAATCTTCACAAGAAGAATTTAAGCTCAGTGTATACTTGTTTCCCCAGATGAGAAAACTGAGGCTTAAAGGGATTAAGTAACTTGCCTTACACAGTAATTCACTTGTACATTTCCAAATCTCAGATGAACTGATCACCCTCTGTAAAACTTGTAGATACTGCCTACTAGCAGATACAAAAGTCTAAATGTTCCCTTGGGGTATGAGAGTGTGGAAACAACCCACTAAAAACATGAAATTTCCTTGAAGGCCCCATTTACTTAAATGAAAAAGAAAATTGCATTACAAATTACATGGATTTAAATTTAATTTTAAATTTAATTAAAAATTGCATGAGTTTAAATTTGACCTTTTGTTGTTGTTGTTGTTCAGTTACTCAGTCGTGTTCAACTCTCTGCGACCCCATGGACTACAACATGCCAGGAGTCTTCACCATCTTCACTATCTCCTGAAGTTTGCTCAAACTCATGTCCATTGAGTTGATGATGCCATCCAACCCTCTCATCCTCTGCCACCCCTTTCTCCTCCTATCCTCAGTCTTTCTCAGCATCAGGGTCTCTTCCAATTCATGTAAAAATTTAATCTCCATAATATCTACATTTTCTTTAACTAGATAATATGTTTATTTAAGTGAAGCTTGTTCCTGGAGGTAACACATAGGAGGAAGGAATTCCTTTATTTCTTCTTCATTAGCTGTGAAATGTTGTGGATCACAACTAAATGGTCTTTAGTTGTGGCATGTAAACTCTTAGCTGCAGCATGTGGGATCTAGTTCCCTGACAGGGATTGAACCCAGGCCCCCTGCACTGGAAGCATGAGTCTTAGCCTCCGGACCACCAGAGAAGTCCTTTTAAAATAGCAATTAAAATGTTGCAACTGAACATATTGCCTCTTCAAAAGCCACCTAGAACTATGCCTAGATCTCTCTGAAAGAGCCCTTGGGGTCACAGGATTTTGCTGACAACAGCACTGTGTCTGACTGAAGGACTCCACATGTTCCTGAAGCATGGCTATAAAACAATTTCCTTTAAGCAAATCTGATTTTCATACTAACTTACATGATGGGAGTGAAGATGTATTCCTACAGGAACGAAGAAATGTAGCCCCAACATGTAATTTGGAAACAATTGCATCTGCAGGAAAGCTTTTCAAAATCACCTATTTAAAAAGAATGCATCATTTTTGATAAAACAATAATAAAGCCAAGCTAAGTCACAAGGGTGTGCTGAAACTTACAATACTGTGTTAAAATCTACATTTCCTCGTGGAATGATTTCCTCAAAAGAAAATTTGTCTACTGTGTACTCTGGGCTTTATAGTCAACCTGTTACTGGTTTTAAAAGGAAAACAAAAAAGTGTTAAGATGCTTAACATTTTTGAATATGTTAATTAAGGTTGATCATTTTCTTAGGTAATTCATGGTTAGAGCCATGGATGGGTTTGCTTAATATCCTTTTCAATAACAAAAATGGGTTTATTCTACTTATGGATGTCTTTATAATCCTTTCTCTAGGACTTGATTTTCACAACTGGTGCGCAGTTTACTGACTTAGCATTCAGAAAAGGAAAGGAATGACCTGCCAGTCAGCTGATCTTGAAATTTAGTAATTTCAGAAGGTCTTTCCTAAACCTTTTCATTAAGTAAGGTGGAGCAGCAAAAAGGATAACTTGTCAGAGCGTGATCCTGGGGACGTACCAGGCAAACTGGTGAAGCAGATGAACCAGAGGTCTGTGTGCAACAGAACAAAGGAGTATCTCAGGAAGAACACAGTGTAAGATAAAAGGGTCGGAGTGTAAAGAGGAGAATCCAGTAAGAAGCTTTGGTCCCAGCAAAAAAAATGACAGCACTCTCAAACTGAATAGTTGAAGAGCTCTTAATAAAGATGCTATGTACAAAGGTGTGGCATTAGGGAAACCAATAAGACCTGGTGCAATGTCTCAGGACAAGACCAGTGTGGTCACTGGAATAGAGAAAGAGAGGACACCTGGCAGGGGTGGGGGACAGGTATTGGGAGAATAACTACCTTTACCTCATTCTCCTCTTAACCTCCATCTTCTACTGGTTCCTCCCACTGGTCAAAGCCAAGCAGACACCAAAGGGGAAGGGAGTCCTTGAGTCCACTTAGATGTCAGTGCCCTCCATCATAGAACTCCAGGAACATGGCTGTGATTGCTCAGTTGTGTTTACTGCTGTTTGTAATGGACGAGAATGCACACACACCCTGGAGAACATTGGGAGTCTTAGAAGGGGATGCAAGAGAGGATTTATTTCTAGGATTTGGGCTGGCAGTGGGTAATCTGGGAAAGCATTGAAGATGCGAGAGGCTTGGCTGTGGGTTAATCCTGTTGGGAAGTGAGACAAAACTTCTTACCAGTTACAGATAGGTCTCACCCCATGGCTCTGTCATTATAAATAAGATTTATTTAGATACCCAATCATAGACTTGCCCCACTTTCTCATACCATCCCCCTCCTCTAATTAAGGTGATTGGTTATGTTTGTAGCTCGTACAGTGTTCACACTTTTGTCTGTGTTCCCATGTGAGTGGAGAGTGCTCCTGCTATCTTGATCCATGAGGGTCACAGCCTGTCTGATGCTGAGGTTCTACATTGGATTCCAAGCTCTGTCTTTCCACATCCACGTTGCTGGGCAGTCAGCAAGGTTGATCCCTGGGCAAGAGAAAAGCAGTTCCTATTCTCTGGGACCTGACCTGATATAATCAGGCCTCAGGGCTCTAGTGTTGAATATAAAATTTTTATAGAACCTCAACATCAGATAATAGCATGAAAGATGGAAGGTTCTGAGTCCAATGTGATATTTGTTGTCATCAGGCCACATCTCTGAGCCCGATTCCCCATGAGGAAAAGTAAGAAGTGATTCTGTTTCCCTTGAAAAGAAAAACCACTTTTAAAACACTGGTGCTCCTGATGCCCCACCTTGGGCTGCCTCCTAACAGAAAATGATACGAAGGAAAGAGGGCCTTCTTTCCCACATCATTGGAGGTTACTGGACCCTGTGCAACTTGGGCACCTAGGAGGGATGGTTAACTCTGTGAAGGTGTCTGGTAGGCCACGGAGGAGAACTGCATTCTGGCACCTGATTGGAAAGTGATGCTCAGAGAAGCAGAGGAGGCCATTGGTCTGTGAGCACAGAAGAGATGTCCTCTAGGGATCCCCAGATACACACAAAGGGCTTTACAGGAAGCTGAGATCTTGAATTATGTAGAAGGAAGGAAGGAAGGACCAGAGAAATTTGGGCTTGCTCTTATTGTCAATTTGTTAATATCCATGGTCTGTTGAGGTATAGTGGAACCTAGCATAAATATTTTAAAACAGCAAATCAACCAATTTCACATGCATTTAATTAAAATGAGCCTCTTCCTCAGTTTGGCAACGATGCACAATGCACTTTTAACAGCTTTGTGCATCATTCCCAACCTATAAATGCAGATAATCAGGCTTACTTATTTATAGGTTCTTTGAGGTTTGGGGATGAAAGGCTCTTTTAAAGTACAAAGCATTAATTTTTTGTGACAGAGTGCTGTACGAGAAATGAACATGAAGCGATAGAAACAAGTTTGTGTTCTTTCTGGCTTTTGGTTTTTTAGTTGCTTTCTTCAATGAGACACAAAAGCCAGCCTCCAACAGGAGATCTGGGGTTTGAGATACCAGAACTAATAAAGTCCTGGAAGTATAAAATCCTAGATAGGCTCAAATCGGCTACTCCTTTTGAAGATGGGAGAAGTAAATTGATAGTCAGAGTATTCTGTACAAATGAACTCATTTCAGTAAGTTGCACTGATAAGCCTAGGAGTATGTAAATGGACCTCTATTTATAGACCCGTTACATCCATTTTTGACCAGGACGAGCCAGTGGAGCGATCGCAATAGTCAATCATTACAAGTAACTAGACCACAAGAGAAAAATGTGCCAGTTGCTAGGTGATGACTTTCAATCTATCATTTTAAGCAATAAATATAAGATGAAGTTATGAGGAGAGAAGCTATTCATAGCTAAAACTCTAGCTTAAATGGCTATTATTTATTGCACGGAACTGAAATCGGATAAAGTTGAGAAACCCAGCATACCAACCCAGAAGCCAAGATGCTGTACCGGCGGACATCTTTCAAGGACAAAACCAAAGGTAAAGAGAGAACAAGGATTTAGGAGAAGGATCAAGAGGATGCATGTTTAAAAAAAAATACAAAACACCATGGACCTGACTGTGTCATTTATTATTATGCTTCAAACCATGAAAGGCAAAAGGAGTAAGTATTGTTTCATTATTTAGAACTTTGCCATTTCTAAAAAAGATGAAAAGTCCATCAGGCCCAATCAATTAGCGAGCAGGTGGCAATAATGTATTTGGCACAATGGCAGATGTGAACGTCATGGAAGGCCCTGCTCTCGGAGAGCATGGAAATCAGTCTGGAAATACAGGTAATCCAAGTGAAACAGAGAATCACCAAAGGCATCAAAATCCATTGGTTAAAACCTATACCTTGCCTAAAGCAAGTGCTTCATCAATGCCAGGTTTAACGATAAAGAATTGTGTAGCCTAGTGTATACCATCACTGGGTCTATAAGGCGGAAACTTCAGCTGTCTAAAACACAGCTGAGAATTCCAAAGCACAAGAAAAAGCCTTCCTTCATTACCCATTTCCTTTCGCAAGCCCAGTCATCTAGAACAGTGGTTCTCATACTTTAGGGTGCTTCAGAATCACCTGGGGAACTCGGTTAGTCACAAATCACTGGGCCCCACCTCCCAGAGTTTCAGATCCAGCAGGTCTAAGATCATTTGCCTTTCTAATGTGTTCCCAGATGATAGTGATACTTCTGATTTGGGGAGCATATTTTGAGAACTACTGATGTCAAAGATTTTAAGCAAATTTAAAAGCATGAAAGAAGAAAATAATAACATCTAGTACGTACTGTGTACTCACGATGTCACTATGCTTCAAATCCTCCATTAGGGGATAGATAGAATGATTGATGATAGATAAAGAGATGATAGATGGATAGAAGATGGATAGATGATAAAGTCTCCAGTTTTCATATATGCACAAACACAAAAATAGGCATTACGTATTTCTAATTTTATAGGTAAAAACCTGGAACTTAATGAAAACACTTTACCGCAGCTTGTAAGAGGTAGAACACAGTTTTGAACCCTAGCCTGTCTCAGTTAAAGCCTACCGTCCCTTCCCCATACCATTCTGCATCTCAGCAAGGCAGCAGTCACCTGTTGACAATAAAAAACACCAGCTCACAGTCTTAGAAGAGCTTAAAAAGCAACCAAAACCAGAAAGTAGAATAGACAGCATATTAAAAAGCAGTGACATGACTTTGCCAACAAAGGTCTGTCTAGTCAAACTATGGTTTTTCCGGTAGTCATGTATGGATGTAAGTTGGACTGTAAAGAAAGCTGAGTGCTGAAAAATTGATGCTTTTGAACTGTGGTGTTGGAGAAGGCTCTTGAGAGTCCCTTGGACTGCAAGGAGATTCAGCCAGTCCATCCTAAAGGAAATCAATCCTGAATATTCATTGAAAGGACTGATGCTGAAGTTGAAACTCCAATACTTTGGCCACCTGATGCAAAGAACAGACTCATTTGAAAACACCCTGATGCTGGGAAAGATTTGCGGGCAGGAGAAGGGGACGACAGAGGATGAGATGGTTAGATGGCATCACCGACTCAACGGACATGAGTCTGAGTAAATTCCAGGTGTTGGTGATGGACAAGGAGGTCTGGTGTGTTGTCATCCATGGGGTCGCAAAGAGTCAGACACCACTGAGCGACTGAACTGATCTGACTGAAGAAAATACAAAAAATCACAGTAGCTGGAGTCTTTTTGACTCACAGTCTGCCCATCTGCAGGCTGGAGAGAAGGGACCAGTGTTGAACTGCACAGTATTATTGCTTGGGGTGACCCTTGACAGTGGGGCTGGGCCTTCCTGATGGCTCTCACCTTGTTATGGTTGAAGCAGAAACTGGCTGGGATGACTTTCAAAATCCAGAGAATGGACAAAAAGAGATGCTTTAAAATTACACACTCTCTTGGAAGGGCTCATATTTCTCCACACTGACATTGACTTTGACCCCAGATAATAATTATATGTGGTAGCCAACAGGGTTAGAGCTCTAAAAAGTGTCTCATCTCCCCCCTCCTTCTCCTCCTGCTCCTTACACAAAGAAGAGTCTTTGGTTCTGGGCCGAGAGTGGCCAGGTAACATTTGGAAGCAGGCACCCATTCCCCTCGTCATATCTCCTATCCACGCTTTTGCTTCCTGCCTTGAGATAAGCCCCTCAGGTTTTGTATTATCCAGATATTCTTTTCCTTTTCTGATAAATTAACTTTTATTATATTTTGTACTTAACAGATAAGTGGTGATTGGGGGAAGACTATAAACAATACAATTAGGAGTGCATTTCCAGCAAAAACAAAGCTTTTAGGTTTTCCTTTACTCTTTCCTTCACTCCTCACCCAGGACCTGTAAATTAATGCCAGGGGTTTGCCTGGTGGCTCAATGGTAAAGAATCCTCCCACAATGCAGGAGATGCAGGTTAGATCTCTGGGTCAGGAAGATCCCCTGGAGAAGGGAAATGGCAACTACTCCAGTATTCTTGCTTGGGAAGTCCCATGGACAGAGGATCCTGGCTGGCTACAGTCCACAGGATTGTGAAAGAGTTAGACAGACCTAGCAACTAAACAACCATTAATGCCAACAGTTTTCTACACTTGGGGCTTACCTTCCCCCTCCCCATATGCCAGCACACCCGAACCTGACGCCGGTTGGTGACCTGGGCTCCCAGTTATTCCCCAGCCAGGCCCCATTTCGTTTCGCCCACTTCCCTCTGAGGCCCTGCCAGGCCCTCTTCCCTGGAGCCCAGACACCTGCAGCTAACATCGCTGATGGGAACCACCTGGGACCTCAGGGGTGGGGGTGGGGAAACGTGAGTGGAGCGAGAAACTGACAGGAGCCCAGGCGGGCCTGAGGAGGGAGGAGCAGTGAGCATGCGCTACCGGACCTGGGGCAGCGTGGAGGAGAGCCAGGAGGCGAGGGGAGAGCCTGGAAGAGCGGGAGAGAGCTGAGTTGGCGGTGTGGTCGCTAGCGACGACCTGGACGCGGAGCAGGTAAGACAGCAGCCCTGGAGGGAAGAAGAGGGCCCCTCCTCTCTCTCCTTGCGCCCCATGACTCAGTGACCCCGAATGAGTTTAGTTCCTTCGAGATTGGCTTCCCTACCCCACTCCAGTGCTCTTGCCTGGAAAATCCCATGGGCGGAGGAGCCTGGTAGGCTGCAGTCCATGGGGTCGCGAAGAGTCCGACACGACTGAGCGACTTCACTTTCACTTTTCACTTTCATGCATTGGAGAAGGAAATGGCAACCCACTCCAGTGTTCTTGCCTGGGGAATCCCGGGGACGGGGGAGCCTGGTGGGCTGCCGTCTATGGGGTCGCACAGAGTCGGACACGACTGAAGAGACTTAGCAGCAGCAGCAACAGAAGGGGTGAGATTCAAGAGCAGCTGAATGTACCCCTCGCATCCTCCCCCTCCCCAACCCCTATCTACTGATGCCTGCTATTACTTTAACACCAATAAGACCTTTCACTTCCATACTTACAAGATTGAACTATTTGACAAAGAACAAATGTTCCCTGACCCAAATGTATCCATAGTAAAGTATAAGGGACTAAAATGGCCACTCACTCCAGTATTCTTGCCTGGGAAATCCCCATGAACAGAGGAGCCTGGCAGGGTACAGTCCATGAGGTCGTGAAAAAGTAGGACAGGACAGAGACTAAACAACAGCGAGGAACTAAGGTGAGACCTGTCCCGTAGATAGAGGTTAGGAAAAGGAGCACCTCCTTTTCCACCTAGATACTCTGATTTGACTCACCAAGGCATCCTGTGGCTGCAGAACTCTCCCAAGTGCTTCTGTGTGTAGCCGAATATGAGAAACAGCTCTGGTATCTCTCTTATCTTGGTTTAGATCTGTGGTCTCTCCTGCTGCTGCTTTCCCTCCCTCTAAAAACATACTCTATCCAAACTCTAGGAAAAAATACTTTCATCAACCCAGCATCTCCACAAACTCCTTGTCATCTGTATTCTTAAAAAATAAGGAAGGTTATGCCTGCCTGTTTATTTAAACCCATTCAGTATTTAATCCCGCAAAAGCAGACTCTGGTCTCTATAACCTGTCTAAGCAGGGTTTTGGGCTTTTTTCTGTTTCTTGAACCCAGATGCCAATAACTTAGTGGCTCAGTTGGTAAAGAATCCGCCTGCAGTGCCGGAGACCTGCATTCACTCCCTGGGTTGGAAAGATCCCCTGAAGAAGGAAATGGCAACCCACTCCAGTATTCTTGCCTGGAAAATCTCATGGACAGAGCAGCCTGGTGGGCTATATATAGTCCATGGGGTCACAAGAGTCAGTTATGATATAGTGACTAAACCACCACCTCCTCAACTTTAATGATGTGGTTGATATGCAGACTGTTTAATCTTTGAATCCCTCTCAGGCCTTGAATTTGTGACCCCAGGTAATATTGCATTTCCTCCCTTGCCAACCATGGCTTCCATGTCACTGTTACTCTTTTTTCATCCTCTACCCCATAGCTGTAGAAATTCCTCAAAGTTCCACACACTTTCCCTTAGTAATCTTGCCTATTTGTAGGAATTCAATAATCACTTTTTAAAACCATCTCTGCCTTCTTTACCTGTTGCCCAAGACTCTCAAAAAGTCTCAACCAAGATTCCACCTATGTATTCCACCTGTACATCCCCATCAGGCTCTCCCAAGTCGACATGTCTGAAATGAATCCATCGTTATCCTCTAGCCTTCTGTTTCTTCCCCACTCTCTTATCTCTTATGGAGTCACCTAGAGTTGAATCGTCGACATTATCTTGGAGTTACCTTTGTTTTCCTCCATTTCCTGCTAATTAGAGCGCAGTCTCCATAACTATGCTAATACTTTCACGGAAGTACAATTGACATACATACAATAAGCTGTACCTAAAGTGTCTAATGTGATAAATTTAGACATATGTATATATCCATGAAACATACAAGATAGCGAACAGAACTATAACAAAGAATGTCTCAGGCTCCCCTTCCCAGCTGTCCCCTCCCCAGCCCAGGCAGCTATCTGCTTTCTATTACTAAAGGTTACTTGGCACATTTTAGAATGATATTGATCTTTTCCTATGATTGTTTGCCATTGTGTTCTTTTGTGAAGCATCTGTTTAGTCTTTTGCTAAAATGTTAATTTACTTGTGAGAGAAATATACTGTTATTAATATTATTACATTTGAGGGCTCTTTATATATATCCTGGATACAAGTGCTTTGTCAGATTTATGATTTGCAAATATTTCCTTCTAGTCTGTGACTTGCCTTTTCATTCTCATCGTGGTGTCTTTTGAAGAGAAGCTCATAGTTTTGATGAAGTCCAATTTCTTTTCTTTTATAGATTGTACTTTTGGTATTGTATCTGAGAAATCGTTGCTTAATCCAGGGTAGCAAAGATTTTCTCCTGTTTTTCCTTCCTGAAGTGGTATGGTTACAGGCTTCACATTTTAGGTCTGCAATCTATATTCAGTCAATTTTTATGTATAGCTTGAGATGTAGATCAAAATTCCTTTTTTCTTTTGCATATGGATAGTATATTGTTCTGCACCCACATTTGTGGGAAATTCTAACAAAACTCTTTCTCTGCTTTGTTGAAATCAATTCATCATATATGTGTGGATCTTTCTTCATTTCTAGACCCTTTATTTCATACCACTGATCAATTTGTCTATAAGGATGTCAATATAACATATCTTGATTATTGTAACTTCATGATAAATCTTGAGACCAGGAAATGTAAAGTTTGTTCTTCATTTGGAAAGAATTGGCTATTCTAGGGCCACTTAATTTCCATACAGATTATATGGATTTTGAGTGGAATTTATTGAATCTATAGATCACCTTGGAGAAAACAGATGTATTGTAATACCAAGCCTTCAGCTCCACAAGTATATCTCTCCATTTATCATGTGTGCTTAAATGAACCACAGCAGCATTTTGTAGTTTTCCGTATACAGGTATTATTCATCTTTTGTTAGATTAATCTCTAACTATTGTGAGTTTTATTTTGTTGGGTTGGGTTCTGTGTATTTTTATATTCCCATAAATATTTGTGAGCTTGTTCTGGAATATGGTTAAGTTACTTGGAAATTGGAAACAGTTTGATCCTTTTGAGTCTTGCTATAAAGCTTTGTTAGGCAGAACCAGAGCAGCACTTAGTCCAGGATTAATTTTTCTCCACTAGCGAAGTAAAACCCTGCTGAGTACCCTGCTTTATGCCTTGTGAATTACAATATTTTCTACTCTTGCTGATGTGAGTGTGAAATCTTCCTGGCCCTGTCTGAGATCTTATGGACTGTACCCTCTGATCCTGTTGGATGGTTCTTTTCCCAGCCTTGGATAGCTTTCCTTATGAATAGGCGCCAATCATTACTCAGCTGAATATGCAAGAGATGTCCTCTACAGAACCGAGTCCTCTCTTCTCATGTATTTCCTTCCACGAAAACTCTAGGTCCCTGGGAGTTTGACCTCCCTGTACCCACCTCTTTGTCTCCTCAACTCAAGAAGACTATTGGGATCCACCTGAGTTCTTTTTCCTTTCTTGCTGCAAGGCCTGGAACTGCTCTCCAAGCAATAAACTGCGGCCTTCATAGGGTTCACCTCATTTGTTTGCCATCTTTCTGAGAACACTGCCCTTTGTCGTCTGATATCCACTGCCTTGAAAAACTGTGTTTCATGTATTTGTCCATTTTCTCAGTTATTTGAAGTAGGAGGACAAATCTGGTCCCACTTCTTCCATCTTAGCTATACAGAGATGTCCTTCATGTCCCATGACTTTATTCTACAGATTCTATTCTGTTCTCTTTCGTTCATATTTTCTATTCCACTGACCTCATTGTAACATTGTAAAAACAACAAGGAAATAACTTTCATTTATGAACCCTTTCTGTATGCCAGGGCCTGCGTCACACACGTGATAAGTGTTATATCCAACAACCATGGCTATGAGTTGGGCTTATTTACCTATGAAGTATTTAAAGCATTTAGAACAGTTCAAAATAATGTAAATATTCTCAACAGCTAAAATGGACAATGCTAAATTTTGGCCATATTTGCTTTAGCAGATGTGAAAATTCCCTTTGTATCTTCTTCCCCAGATCAATTTCCAACCTTCCCTTGCTTAAGATAGCATTATTCTGGAGTTGGCATTCTTCAGGTCCATGGATTTGTACATTCAAGGTAGACTTATTCCTATTTTACTAATGAGGGATCTGGGACATAGGTTAAGTAACATGCACAGAATTGTTCAGTTTATAACTAGTGGGACTAATTTTGGAGGCCAAATTCTCTGGTCCAAAACTATGTATCAGTAC
Organism: Oryx dammah; assembly: GCF_014754425.2. Taxonomy (NCBI): domain Eukaryota; kingdom Metazoa; phylum Chordata; class Mammalia; order Artiodactyla; family Bovidae; genus Oryx; species Oryx dammah. Next base: position 58,016,205 of record NW_024070203.1, read on the forward strand.
TTCACTCCAAGAATACATTCATCTTCCCACAGTCCTATTCAAATCACACCATTTGCCAATTTTAAATGCTATCCCTGAATTAAATAAAAGATTTTAATTTCAACTTTGTAGTCCTAACAAAGCATGACTTCAGTGTACGTAGCCACGCCTGCCCTGTGAAACCTCTTCCAATCATACCAAACCACATTTTTCCCCAGTATCACAGTGAATTTTCTTCCTGCTGTGTCTTGCCTATATTTTTTTCCCTCCTTCTTGAATGTCTTCGTCTCCCCATACCTGTGAATTAAAATCCATAGTGATCTCTCATAGCTTATCTGACAAACTACATCACTGATTCATTCATTCATTCATGTCAAATACGGATGTCTGTAAAGACCAGATGACCGATGGCTACTTGAATCCTTGCTCCTTCCCTCCACTTGGTATTCTGCCACTCTGCTCAAAACCCATTAGCAAAGTATTTTTCATCTCTTCCCCCAGCATTTTGCCATATTTTATAGTAATTTGCATACATACTCTCCCTCTTCTGTATGGTAATTTTATCTCTGTATTACCATGAATGTCTAACACAGTGCCTTTGGACATGATGGGTGCCAATAAATGTTTCTTAAATTGAATTATACACTCCCAATCTGGATATTCTGGGAAATGTAGGAGTTGATAGATATAGTAGTATTTGTTTTTAATTTACTTTAAGCTACTTAAAAATTACTGAATGCAAGCATTTCCTTTTCTTGTACATCCCTAGAGCCCTTTCAAAACACCCAGTGCTCTGGCCCATGAGGAGCCTTGCTAGCCAGTGTTCCTCCAGCAAACCCCTGAAACACAAAAGGACATCTCAACTCTGTCCTTCCACCCACAGAAAATGGCATTCACATCTTAAAACAAGTTGGCTGAAAGACTTTTGGGTCCAAGCAAGTGATATTAGGCCAAATGTTCTCACTGATACAATCTGACGTTATTTCATATCACAAATGTCTAGTTTGGAGTTTTGGTGTAATTGATGGTGTATTATTATTATTGCCACATTAAATGCCACTGCCATGAACAGAGTTGCTATCAGTGAGTCTTTTTATGGTCACTGAGCTGCAGAGCGACCCTGCTTGAGCTGGAATGACAGATACAGTGAATTTTTTCCTCAGCTAATTATATGCGAATTTAGCCCCATTTTATAGCTCCCCTTGCCCTCTACTAAAACAGGACAGTGACTTTGAGATTATTCACTATATAAGGCAGAAAATAAACCAGGTATTAGCACTATATATTACGGGGGGAGGCATGCTTTAAGACACAAAAAGTATTTGTTGCTGGATAGAAATGCGTGGATTTGTTTCTATGCTTATGACACACATTTTTGCTCAGCTAGGTGGATTAACTAAAGAATGAGAAGGGAGAAAAAAATATCTGAAACCAGAATAAATATTCCAGGCTGCTTCACCCTATTCAACTCTTTGTGCATGGACATTGCTGATTTGGACATATACCGTTTCATTTTCATTATTCATCCTCCCAGAAGCCAGACAGACTAGAAATGTGCTAAGGTGTGTTGTGAAAAAGTAATGAATTCTTGGCTACAAGCACCCTCCCCAGCCCACACTCCATTCACTAGCCATAGCAACACAGCAACTCCCTGAGGCTTTGGTCCAAGGAGGAGCCTAGCATCACCCTCCTTGAAACACATCCATTTTCAGCTCTGACAGGGTGCATCGGTGGGCATCTTTTTGGTACCAGTGTGATTTAGATCAGTTAGCACTGGCTGAGTACCTGTGGCATACCAGACTCAGCACTACAGTGGATACAATGTGATTTCTAGTTTTGCAGCTCTCGTAACTAAATAGATCTAGAAAGAACTTTAAGATACTGTATTAGGGGAACTATCATTCCTTGTGGCCCACCCAGCAAGGAAATACGTTGTTCAGCCACCCCATTCTGTAATGAGGTATCTGTCCTGTGTGTTCTGACCATGAGATTCTTTCTTAAGTTTGTTTGTTTATGGCTGTGCTGGGTCTTCCTTGCTGTGTGGGGCTTTTCTCCAGTTACAGCGAGCAGGGGCTACCGTCTAGTTGTAGTGGGGGGGCTTTTCATTGCTGTGGCTTCTCTTGCTGGGGAGCGCAGGCCCGAGGACATGCAGGCTTCAATAGTCGCAACATGTCGGCTAAGTAGTTGCAGCTCCTGGGCTCTAGAGCACAGGCTCAATACTTATGGCACACGGGCTTAGTTGCTCCCCGGCATGTGGGATCTTCCCAGATCAGGGATTGAGCCCAAGTCTTCTGCATTGGCAGGTAGATAGATTCCTTACCACTGGGCCACCAGGGAAGTCCTGACCATTACACTCTTATTCTAGTTTAGAGTTGAGTCCATTCTAACTGTGGTAAAATGCAACAGCTTTGTACCCAGGACTTAATAAAAATCAGTGAAAAAGATTAATCAGGTTGGACCTACAGGCTAAAGCAGATTTGATGTAATTTACTAAATGCTAATAAATATATGCATGTTGTTTATACATACATATGCAGTATTAAAGTTTAATAACTAAGCTGTAACTAATATGCAGAGCCAACTAAAATTTAATTAGCATATGAGCAGTCTTGCTAACAGTGTTGCCCAAAGGGACATCACCATCATGTAGGGTCTAGTTCTTCTCAGCTTCTCTCCAGTTCTTCTTTATCTGTCTGCTCAGTTCCTTTGGTGGGTCCAAAACTGGTCACCTGTGAGACCATTTGCTTAGTTTTTTTATTCCAAGGCTGACATACTGTTATCGACAATTATTACCTCCTTCTGTCATTGCTCTCAAGGTTCAAGCATTTAGTCTTCACTTAAGACTTCACTATATGTCGTTACATTTCAGTACCACCCAACCTTTTGTTGTTCCCAATTTGCTGTTGCACAAATGTGTGCGGTGTGGACTGTAGGATGCTCACTATTCTCCAGTGTCCACTCTGCACTACTGTCTGTTTCTCCAATGTCCACTCTGCACTACTGTCTGTTCCAGCCACATAGATTCCTTGTCAGTCCTGAAATTTACTGATGTGAGGGGTTCTGTAGAACACCCTAGGTCTCAGGTAGGGAAAGAACAACTTCCAGGCTAAGTGCTTTCTAAAAAAAGTTTCTGCATTGTGTGGGCATTATTGATGCGCTTTTTTCTTCCTGGGGTTTCTGTAAATAATCGATACATGCATGTTTATATGAGGTCTGCACTAGAGTAACATGATGAACAAAGCACCATGGGAACACAGAAAAGAGACTGTTGAATTCTGAGAGGACAGTGATATTGATGATGATGGCTAGAAATTTGGTCTGGCAGAAGAAGGGCATTCCAAACATAGGGACTGCCAGAAACATACAATAATTCATCGTTGTGAATGGCATGTTTGAAGACTGTGTGGCCCCCAGGTGTGACTGGAATACAGGTAACTTGAGATGAGATGAAGCGGGAAAGGGAGCAAGGTTTTGGAGGTCCTTGAATGCCATGATAAAGGTGTTGGAATTTGTCCTTAAAAAAAAAATCTATCCTTCAGCTTTTTGTTTAAGCAGATTTTGACATCTGTTTTTGTTTTTTCAAAGGAAATGGACTGCAATGCAGTAGGTGGACCAAGAGGTGAAGGACAGTGGCAGGTGGAACAAGTAGGGTGACTGTTACCCACATGAGAGACAATGAACTTCTCAGTGAGGACAATAGCAGGGAGAGTGGGGGATTGTGTCATCTCAGATGTAGATTAAAGGGAGTTAAACTGTATGGAGGGTTGAAGGAGAAGGAGGACCAATAATGGAATTCAGGTTTCTGAATCAAACGACTGGGTAGACTTTGATATCATTGATTTGGATTAAAAATAGAGGAGGTGGTGAATGAATTTCTGCATTAGAGAGATTTGAACGATGGGAAACAGAGATGTCACTCTGGCCTATAATCCTTGGTTCATGGTCTTGCCTTTAGTCATCCCTCTTCTAAAGCAATAACAAGGGAGAAGCTTGTTTCTGTGACCAGTGTGAAGAATGAAGCTTAGTTCAGCCAAGGTAAGCAAGAATACACCTGAGCATGAGCCACTCTGGTTATGACCAGCTCCTTAATACCTAAGCTTCTAGAAGCTCCCTATGTAAATTGACCTTCCCCTCTCCCCAAGAGGTAGGTAGCATTATTGACTCCAATCCTTTTCTCCTTTTGGTATCCACACCCTTGATCATGTATCTTTGTTGTGCCTCCCACAGAAGACACGGTATACTTTCCTTCCTCCTGGCTCTGAGTTTACCCAATGACATGTTAGTAGATGGGATGCAAGCAAAGGTCTAAAACGTGCTTGGGCAGTGGGGCTTGCTTGCTCTTTTGTACTTCGCCCATCACCATCAGGAGTCCTTTTCCCTGAGTCACTTTTCCCCATTCACCCATTTATGAAGCAGAGCCAGTCCACAGCGTGGAGTTTAGCCACCCAGACCCACATGAGGAAATAGTTTCATGTCACTAGGGTTTTTGTAGGATCTTTTTTTGAATGCAGACCACATTTAAAGTCTTTATTGGATTTGTTACAACATTGCTTCTGTTTTATGCAGGTTTGTTTTGTTTGTTGGCTGTGAAACATGCAAGATCTTCGCTCCCCCACCAGAGATTGAACCCATGCCCTCTGCATTGGACTTCCTGAACCACCAAGGAAGTCTCTATGCCACTGAGTTTTGGTGTGTTCTGTTATGTAGTGAGGGGCTTCCCTTGTGGCTCAGACAGTAATGAATCTGCCTGCAAGGCAGGAGACCTGGGTTCAATCCCTGGGTTGAGAAGATCCCCTGGAGAAGGGAATGGCTACCCACTCCAGTATTCTAGCCTGGAGAATCCCATGGACAGAGGAGCCTGGCAGGTTACAGTCCATGGGGTCGCAAAGAGTCAGACACGACTGAGTGACAAACACAGTTTAGGGAGGTTATGCCGTGAAAACTGATACAGCCAGAGTGGAAAACGTGGCTCTTGGCGGTGATCCTCTCAGCTTCTCTTCAGCCAGCCTGAGGTTGAAAGAGGCTGGCAGAGCCCCCAGCTTGTACCCGCTGGTCTGAACAGCAGCTTGCACAGCGACTGCTGAGGTTAAACAGATCTAGTCATATTAGTGATGGGACCCTTCACGGATTTTCCGCCGCCACTTGAAAACCATCCACTTCTGCTCATGAATGGCATTGTGCTTGTGTTTCTCAGATCACTAGAAACAGAAATTCCACGCTTAGTGTTGGACTTTTTGCAAACCTTAATTACTCCCGAATCAAAAAATTAGTGCTGTTTTGAATCTCGGTTTTTTATTCCATCCTAACTCTTAACTTATTTACGGGGCAGGCTGTGGGGAGAACTTGTTTCCTTTTCTGCAGAAGTAGACTATCTGGTCAGATGCCAACTTTAAATTCTTGAAGACGAGTATTAAGTAGACCTTTGGCCTTGCTTTTTCTGGGTAAACAATCCAAATTCATTTAACCTTTCCTCAGAGGTTCAATTTGCCAATTATGTGACTGTTCTTTGCTCTTTTCTGAACCCTTTTCTACTTTGTTACATCTCTTCTAGGTTGTAAAGACCAAAATTGGACTGGTCTTTACATCGGAACTTGTGCCAAGTGTGACCCCTGTACTCTTGGGTCTTTGAGAAGGTGCCAGGTCAGATACCACAAGGTTGGATTAGTTTCCATTGCACAGTTACAGAGGGTCTGTGCTCGCCTTGGATTTCCCAGCCACCTCTGGGACTCCCCGTCTTATAACTTTGGCATTGACTTTTTTATATATAATTTTATTTTTATTTATTTTTAGCTGTGCTGGGTCCTCGTTTCTCTGCAGGCTTTTCTCTTTCTAGTTGTGGTGCATGGGCTTCCCATTGTGGTGGCTTCTCTTGTTGCAGAGCCTGGGCTCAGCAGCCCACAGGCTTCAGCAGCTGTGTCTCTCGGGCTCCAGAGCAAGGGCTCAGGAGTTGTGGAGCATGGGTGGGTCGCTGTGCAGCATGTGGACCCTTCCTGGACAGGCCTTGAACCCGTGTCTTCTGCATTGGCAGGTGGATTCTTAACCACTGCACCACCAAAAAAGCCTGGCATTGACTTTTGAACCTTCAAACTCTTAATCTGTTATTTTGTATTTGCCAGGACCCCTCCAAGTTGGTGATGGTTGTTCTTGATTTTTATAGAACAATACATCCTTCTGCTGAACTCTAATCTTTGCAATTTAGATTTGAGATTTCAAACGTTAAAGAAAAGACAGCCACATTAGTTAATTAGAATGGTGGGAGGGAGACTATAGAGGAAGGGGCTATATGTGTACTTATAGCTGATTCACGTTGCTGTTCAAAAACTAACACAACAATGTGAAGCAATTATCTGTCCAAAAAAAAGTAAATAAATGAAAAAAAAAAGAATGAACACACACCACTTTTGTAACACTAAAGATAGTATTATGCTTAGTTACTAAGTATAAATATTATACTAATATAGTTAAATAATACCATAAGTTATAGCCTGCCCAAAGAAAAAATGAAAAATGGCATAATTTCTCATATCTGTGAAAGGATTCCCGCTGAAATACAAGGTGAGGAAAATTAACAATAGTCATAATAGCTAACATTTATTGAGTAAAAACAATGCTCTAGGGGCTATACTCTTTTTGTACATTTTTGTAGATTAGGTTTCCCCAAAAAGACATAGATTAAAAAAAAAAAGTTTGTGTGAATGTGAACTCACTAAGTTGTAGACCCAGCAGAAACCAGGAAGGTCCTGGAGAAAGTAGGACAGGAAAGGGAAGAATTCAAGCAAGTGTGCAATTTCAGGTATGCACTTTGCTCCTGGAGGAATGAAATCCATTCAGTTGAAAATTCTTAGGATAAGTCATCAAGACAGTGTGGTATTAGAGACAAAATGAACTCATAGATCAGTGGTACAGAATAGAGTCCAGAAATAGACCTATAGACACACGGTCAATCGATTTGCAATGAAGAGGGAAAGGTGATTCCACTGAGAGCTATCAGTTCAGTCGCTCAGTTGTGTCCAACTCATTGCAACCCCATTGCAGCACGCCAGGCATCCCTGTCCATCATCAGTTCCCTGGGCTTGCTCAAACTTGTGTCCATTGAGTTGGTGATGCCATCCAACCATTTCATCCTCTGTCGTCTCCTCCTCCCACCTTCAATCTTTCCCAGCATCAAGGTCTTTTCCAATGAGTTAGTTCTTCACATCAGGTGGCCAAAGTATGGGAGCTTCAGCATCAGTCCTTCCAATAAGTATTAGGACTAGTTTCTTTTAGGATGGACTGGTTGGATCTCCTTGCAGTCCAAGGCACTCTCAAGAGTCTTCTCTAACTCCACAATCCAAAAGCATCAATTCTTCGGCACTCAGCTTTCTTTATAATCCGACTCTCTCAGCCATACGTGACTACTGGAATAACCAAAGCTTTGACTAGACAGGCCTTTGCTGGCAAAGTAATGTCTCTGCTTTTTAATATGCTGTCTAGGTTGGTCATAGCTTTTCTTCCAAGGAGCAAGGATTTTAATTTCGTGGCTGCAGTCACCATCTGCAGTGATTTTGGAGCCCAAGAAAATAGTCTTACTGTTTCCATTGTTTGCCCATCTATTTGCCATGAAGTGATGGGACCAGATGCCATGATCTTAGTGTTTTGAATGTTGAGTTTTAAGCCAGCTTTTTCACTCTCTTTTAATTTCATCAAGAGGCTCTTTAGTTCTTCTTCACTTTCTGCCATAAGGGTGATGTCATCTGCCTATCTGATCTTATTGATATTTCTCCCGGCAATCTTGATTCCAGCTTGTGCTTCATCCAGCCCAGTGTTTCTCATGATATACTCTGCATATAAGTTAAATAAGCAGAATGACAATATACAGCCTTGACGTATTCCTTTCCCAATTTGGAACCAGTCTGTTGTTCCATGTCCAGTTCTAACTTGCTTCCTGACCTGCATACTGATTTCTCAGGAGGCAGGTCAGGTGGTCTGGTATTCTCATCCCTTGAAGAATGTTCCACAGTTTGTTGTGATCCACACAGTCAAAGGCTTTGGCATAGTCAATAAAGCACAAGTAGATGTTTTTCTGGAACTCGCTTGCTTTTTCAGTGATCCAGCAGATGTTGGCAATTTGATCTCTGGTTCCTCTGCCTTTTCTAAAACCAGCTTGAACATCAGGGAGTTCACGGTTCACGTATTGCTGAAGCCTGGCTTGGAGAATTTTGAGCATTACTTTACTAGCATGTGAGATGAGTGCAATTGTGTAGTAGTTTGAGCATTCTTTGGCATTGCCTTTCTTTGGGATTTAATGAAAACTGACCTTTTCTAGTCTGTGGCCACTGCTGAGTTTTCCAGATTTGCTGGCATATTGAGTGCAGCACTTTCACAGCATCATCTTCCAGGATTTGAAATAGCTCAATTGGAATTCCATCACCTCCACTAACTTTGTTCATACTGATGCTTCCTAAGGTCCACTTGACTTCACATTCCAGGATGTCTGGCTTTAGGTGAGTGATCACACCATCTGATGATTATCTGGGTCATGAAGATCTTTTTTGTACAGTTCTTCTGTGTATTCTTGCCACCTCTTCTTAATATCTTCTGTTTCTCTTAGGTCCATACCATTTCTGTCCTTTATTGTGCCCATCTTTGCTTGAAATATTCCCTTAGTGTCTCTAATTTTCTTGAAGAGATCTCTAGTCTTTCCCATAATCCTTTCAATAAATGACACTGGAACAATTGGCTATCAATATGCAAAAAATAAAAAAATGAACTTCAGTTCATACTTCACATTATATACAAAAATATCTTAACTAAAAATAGATAATGGGTTTAAGGCAAAACTTAAACTTTGAGACTTCTAAACTAAAACAGAAAATCTTTAGGACCATGGATTAAGCAGAGATTTCTTAGATGTCACAAAAAGTATAATCCATAGAAGGAAAAATTATTATATTGTACTTAATCAAAATTAAGAATGCCTACCCTTTGGCAGACTCTGCTGAAGAAGGATAATATCAAGCCATAAACTGAAAGGAAAGATTAGCAAATCCCTATCTAATAAAGGACTTGTACCCACAAGATATACAGAACAGCCAAAATGCAACTATAAGAAAACAGTAAAAATGTGGAAACGTTTTGAAGATAGGTACATGGCAAATCATGTAAGACCACGCGTGGCATCCGGTCCCATCACTTCATGGCAAGTGGGTGGGGAGACAATGGAAACAGAGACTTTATTTTCTTGGGCTCCAAAATCACTGCTGATGGTGACTGCAGCCATGAAATTAAAAGATTCTTGCTCCTTGGAAGAAAAGTATTACCAACCTAGACAACATATTGAAAAGCAGAGACATTACTTTGCCAACAAAGGTCCATCTTGTCAAAGCGATGGTTTTTCCAGTCGTCATGTATGGATGGTGAGAGTTGGATTATAAAGAAAGTTGAATGCTGAAGAATTGATGCTTTTGGACTGTGGTGTTGGAGAAGGCTCTTGAGAGTGCCTTGAACTGCAAGGAGATCCAATCAGTCCATCCTAAAGGAGATCAGTCCTGAATATTCATTGGAAGGACTGATGCTAAAGTTGAAACGCCAATACTTTGGCCACGTGATACAAAGAGCCAACTCATTTGAAAAGACCCTGAGGCTGGGAAAGATTGAAGGTAGGAAGAGAAGGGGATGACAGAGGATGAGATGATTGGATGGCATCATCAACTTGATGGACATGAGTTTGAGTAAGTTCCAGAAGTTGGTGATGGATAGGGAAGCCTGGTGTGCTGCAGTCCATGGTGTTGCAAAGAGTTGGACAGGACTGAGTGACTGAACTGAACATGGCAAATACTTATGTTAAAATTCAATATCATTAGTCTTTAGGGTAATTCAGATTGAAACAATAAGGATCTATCACTTCAAATCTACTAGAATGGCTATAATAAAAATACAGAGAGTTACAAGTGTTGGTGAGAATGTGGAGAAACTGGAATGCTCTTCCGTTGATGGTGGGTATGTAAAATGAAACACCCACATTGAAAACTAGTTTGTGCTTTCATAAAAAGTTAAACACATATTTCCCATATTACCCAGCAATTCCACACTGAAGTATCTACTCAAAAGCCAAAACAAGAAAAAGAAACAAAGCACATGTCCACACAAAGACTTCCACACAAATGTTCATAGTAACATTATTCATAATTGCCAAAGAGTAGAAATTGTGGTTGACATATGTACATATGACATACTGATACTATGTATCTAATAGATAACTAATTGAAAATATACTCCATAGCACTCATGGTGCTAAGTCACATCAGACTCTGTGCAACTGCATGGACTGTAGCCTGCCAGGCTCCACTGTCCATGGGATTTCCCAGGCAAGAAGACTGGAGTGGGTTGCCATTGCACTCTTCTTGACATCTTCTTGACCAGGGATAGAACCTGTGACTCTTGCTTGGCAAACAGATTCTTTACCACTGAGCCACCTGGGAAGCCCCTGCTGTATAGCACAGAGGACTCTATTCAGTGCTCTGTGGTGACCTAAATGGGAAGGAAATCCAAAAGAGAGGGGATATGTGTAAATGTGTAGCTGATTCACTTTGCTGTACAGCAGAAACTAACGCAACAGTGTAAAGCAGCTATACGCCAATAAAAATTGAAATAAAGAAATGTCCACCAACTGGTGAGTGGATAAATAAAATGTGTTTTAACCATACAATGGGATGCTATTTGGGACATAAAAATAAATTCTAATTTGTGTCACAACATGGCTAAACCTCAAAAACCTCATGCTAAGTAAAAGCTTGGTGCAATATACTATATGATTTAATTTCTATATGAAGTGTTCAAAAACGACAGATCTGTAGAGAAGAAAATATATTAAAGTTGACTATGACTCAGGGTAGGAATAGGGATTAAGTGCCAGCAAGCATAGGGGTTTTTTTTTTATGCAGAGGTTTGCAGAGAATGATGGACATGTTCTAAAAGTAGATTGTGGTAATGGTTGCACAACTCTGAAGATTTTCTAAAAATCATTAAATTGCACACTTAAGTTGGTTCATTTTATGGTATATAAATTACACCTCAGCAGAGCTGTTTTGTAAAAAGATCATTTGTTTTAATATTTTTATTGAAGTATAATTGATTTATAGTGTTGTATTCACAGTGCTGCTATGAATGTAGTGGTGCAAATACGGGTTTGAATTCTAGTTTTGTCCAGGTATATGTTCAGGAGTGGCATTGCTGGATCATCTGGTAATTCTATTTTTAGTTTTCTGAGGAACATACATACTATTTTCCCTAGTGGCTGCACCAACTTACCCCACCAGCAGTGTAGAAAGGTTCCCTTTTCTCCATACTCTCTCCAGCATTTATTACTTGTAAACCTTTCAGTGATGGCCATTCTGACTGGTATATGGTGGTTCTTTGTAGTTTTGACTTGCATTTCTCTAATATTTAGCAATGTTGAGCATCTTTTCGTGTACCTATTGACCATCTGTATTTTTTCTTTGGAGAGTTGTCTATTTAGGTCTTCTGTCCATTGTTTTTTCATTGTTTTTCTGTTGTTACTGTTTTGATTTTTTGTTGTTGAGTTGTATGCACTCTTTTTGTATCTTGGAAATTAAGCCCTTGTTGTTAACATCATTTACAAATGTTTTCTTCCATTCTGTGGGTTTTTCCATTTTGTTTGTGGTTTCCTGGGAAAATCGTATGTACAATTTTGCATTCCACTTTTTTTCACTAAAAACTATACCATAAGTGCATTTTCTTGGCAAAACTCTATTAGTCTTTGCCCTGCTTCATTCCATATTCCAAGGCCAAATTTGCCTGTTACTCCAGGTGTTTCTTGACTTCCTACTTTTGCATTCCAGTCCCCTATAATGAAAATGACATCTTTTTTGGGTGTTCATTCTAAAAGGTCTTGTAGGTCTTCATAGAATTGTTCAACTTCAGCTTCTTCAGCATTACTGGTTGGGGCATAGACTTGGATTACTGTGGTATTGAATGGTTTGCCTTGGAAACGAACAGAGATCATTCTGTCGTTTTCGAGATCGCATCCAAGTACTGCGTTTCGGACTCTTTTTTTGACCATGATGGCTACTCCATTTCTTCTGAGGGATTCCTGCCTACAGCAGTAGATATAATGGTCATCTGAGTTAAATTCACCCATTCCAGTCCATTTTAGTTCACTGATTCCTAGAATGTCGACATTCACTCTTGCCATCTCCTGTGTGACCACTTCCAATTTGCCTTGATTCATGGACCTGACATTCCAGGTTCCTGTGCAATATCTCTCTTTATAGCATCAGACCTTGCTTCTATCACCAGTCACATCCACAGCTGGGTATTGTTTTTGCTTTGGCTCCATCCCTTCATTCTTCCTGGAGTTATTTCTCCACTGATCTCCAGTAGCATATTGGGTACCTACTGACCTGGGGAGTTCCTCTTTCAGTGTCCTATCATTTTGCCTTTTCATACTGTTCATGGGTTTCTCCAGGCAAGAATACTGAAGTGGTTTGCCATTCCTTTCTCCAGTGGACCACATTCTGTCAGACCTCTCCACCATGACCCACCCATCTTGGGTGGCCCCAGGGGCATGGCTTAGTTTCATTGAGTTAGACAAGGCTGTGGTCCTAGTGTGATTAGATTGACTAGATTTCTGTGGGTATGGTTTCAGTGTGTCTGCCCTCTGATGCCCTCTTGCAACACCTACCGTCTTACTTGGGTTTCTCTTACCTTGGACGTGGGGTATCTCTTCACAGCTGCTCCAGCAAAGTGCAGCCGCTGCTCCTTACCTTGGATGAGGGGTAACAACTCACTGCCTCCCCTCCTGACCTTGAACGTGGAGTAGCTCCTCTAAGCCCTCCTGTGCCCGGGCAGCCACCACTCCTTGGACATGGGGTTGCTCCTCCCAGCTGCCATCCCTGGCCTCGGATGTGGGGTAACTCCTCTTGGCCACAGCCCCTCGGGCATGGGGTCCTCCTGGCTTCTGCCCCGACCTCGGACGTGGGGCAGCTCCTCTCGGCTGCGCTATGTGCACTGGTCATAGCAAACACCCTCTTCCAACAACACAAGAGAACACTCTACACATGGACATCACCAGATGGTCAACACCGAAATCAGATTGATTATATTCTTTGCAGCCAAAGATGGAGAAGCTGTATACAGTCAACAAAAACAAGACGGGGAGCTGACTGTGGCTCAGATCATTAACTCATTGCCAAATTCAGACTTAACTTGAAGAAAGCAGGGAAAATCACTAGACCATTCAGGTATGACCTAATCAAATCCCTTATGATTATACAGTGGAAGTGAGAAATGGATTTAAGGGACTAGATCTGATAGATAGAGTGCTTGATGAACTAGGGATGGAGGTTTGTGACATTGTATAGGAGACAGGGATCAAGACCATCCCCATAGAAAAGAAATGCAAAAAAGGAAAATGCCTGTCTGGGGAGGCCTTACAAATAGTTGTGAAAAGAAGAGAGGCAAAAAGGAAAGGAGAAAAGGAAAGATATAAGCACCTGAATGCAGAGTTCCAAAGAATAGCAAGAAGAGATAAGAAAGCCGTCTTCAGTGATCAATGCAAAGAAATAGAGGGAAACAACCGAGTAGGAAAAAATAGAGATCTCTTCAAGAAAATTAGAGATACCAAGGGAACATTTCATGCAAAGATGGGCTCAATAAAGGACAGAAATGGTATGGACCTAACAGAAGCAGAAGATATTAAGAGGTGGCAAGAATACACAGAACTGTACAAAAAAAAGACAATCACGATGTGGTGGTACAATCACTAATCTAGAGCCAGACATCCTGGAATGTGAAGTCAAGTGGGCCTTAGAAAGCATCACTAGGAACAAAGCTAGTGGAGGTGATGGAATTCCAGTAGAGCTATTTCAGATCTATTTCAGCTATTTCAGAAAGATGATGCTGTGAAAGTCCTGCACTCAATATGCCAGCAAATCTGGAAAACTCAGCAGTGGCCACTGGACTGGAAAAGGTCAGTTTACATTCCAATCCCAAGGAAAGGCAATGCAAAAGAATGCTCAAACTAATGCACAATTGTACTCATCCCACACGCTAGTAAAGTAATGCTCAAAATTCTCCAAGCCAGGCTTCAGCAATATGTGAACTGTGAATTTCCAGATGTTCAAGCTGGTTTTAGAAAAGGCAGAGGAACCAGAGATCAAATTGCCAACATCTGCTGGATCACTGAAAAAGCAAGAGAGTTCCAGAAAAACATCTCTTTCTGCTTTATTGACTATGCCAAAGCCTTTGACTGTGTGGATCACAATAAACTGTGGAAAATTCTGAAAGAGATGGGAATACCAGACCACCTGACCTGCCTCTTGAGAAACCTATATGCAGGTCAGGAAGCAACAGTTGGAACTGGACATGGACCAACAGACTGGTTCCAAATAGGAAAAGGAGTACGTCAAGGCTGTATATTGTCACCCTGCTTATTTAACTTCTATGCAGAGTACATCATGAGAAATGCTGGGCTGGAAGAAACACAAGCTGGAATGAAGATTGCTGGGAGAAATATCAATAACCTCAGATATGCAGATTACACTACCCTTATGGCAGAAAGTGAAGAGGAACTAAAAAGCCTCTCGATGAAAGTGAAAGAAGAGAGTGGAAAAGTTGGCTTAAAGCTCAACATTCAGAAAACGAAGATCATGGCATCTGGTCCCATCACTCCATGGGAAATAGATGGGGAAACAGTGTAAACAGTGTCAGACTTTATTTTGGGGGGCTCCAAAATCACTGCAGCTGGTGATTGCAGCCATGAAATTAAAAGATGCTTACTCCTTGGAAGAAAAGTTATGACCAACCTAGATAGCATATTCAAAAGCAGAGACATTACTTTGCTGACTAAGGTCCATCTAGTCAAGGCTATGGTTTTTCCAGTGGTGGTGTATGGATATGAGAATTGGACTGTGAAGAAGGCTGAGTGCTGAAGAATTGATGCTTTTGAACTGTGGTGTTGGAGAAGACTCTTGAGAGTCCCTTGGACTGCAAGGAGATCCAACCAGTCCATTCTGAAGGAGATCAGCCCTGGGATTTCTTTGGAAAGAATGATGCTAAAGCTGAAACTCCAGTACTTTGGCCACCTCATTTGAAGAGTTGACTCATTGGAAAAGACCCTGATGCTGGAAGCGATTGGGGGCCAGAGGAGAAGGGGATGACTGAGGATGAGATGGCTGAATGGTATCACGGACTTGATGGATGTGAGCCTGAGTGAACTCAAGGGAGCTGGTGATGGACAGGGAGGCCTGGTATGTTTCAATGCATGGGGTCGCAAAGAGTCGGATATGACTGAGCAACTGAACTGAACTAATACCGTAAGTAGTTGTTAATGTCGTTAAAGATAATTTGAAAATATCTTTTTAATAACTACTTACTATTTCTTTTTATACACATACCCAAGATTTATTTAATAGTTTCCTATAGACTATTTATGATTAAAAAAAAACATTTTGTTTAACCTCTTTGTATACAATAACTGTGTAACCACAGACATGTTCACCACTCAGAACTTTAATTATCTGATAGGAAATGAGCATAATTAAGAGTTCTGACTTCTTAAAGACAAAATGGCTATTCTGAATATTATATAAAATCAACTGTGAAACAGCGTGGTAATGACAGAAACCATCTAGATGTTAGCCATTATTACTGCCATTAGCAAACTTTATAAAACTTTAAATTTATGATTATTCCTCAGAATAGAATCACAGCAGTGAAATCTCAGGGTTTATTTAAAAAACAACAACAATAGCAAAACATAGCTTTCTAAATTAGAAGTAGGCAAAACACATTCTTGGCTCTTCTCTGTCCCCCTTTCTGAATCTGGGAACCCAAAATGATTCTTTGCATTCTTGCTCTGATGCCATGAAGAGTTCCGTGGCTATAAACTTTTTATTTCTTTAATCACACCCCATCAGCCTGTGCTTTCTCTCCTTGTAGGGCATGGACTAGGTGGCCTTGGATAAAAACATTGAACAAAAATGACCATGGGTGACAGTGAATTATATGCTTCTTCACTGGTAACATAGTTGCCTTTTCATAAGGCTCTCTAGAGCCTAAATCTAGAGAACTGAAGCATGGAGGCTTCAAGATCCTCTAGGAAGGTTAATGGGGAAAATTGTTGGTCACTGCAAATCACAGACCACTTTGCATGTTGTTGTCCTGACCAAATTCCTTAGCATGGTAGGCAGGGTCCTTAATTATTTACCCCTTGTTTACTTCTTCAGCTTTATCTCTTACTTCACTGTCCCTCCAATGTGATACTAAAATCATGCAGTAGAAGGTCTTGCCATTTCCCCGAATATGTCAGGCTTTCTCCCCCACAAAGCTCTGTACACCATGATTCCCTGCCTTGAATACTCTGTACCTATCCCTACTCCCTTTATTTGGCTACTCCTACTTATAATGCTGGCATCGTCTTATAAACTACATCTTCTTGGAAGTGGTTCTGTTCCCAAGCCCAAGTTTGATGCTCCCTCTTTAAGCTCCCATGGCACCCTGTTATTACCCTTACTGGATTTAAATTGCCTGTTTATTTGCCTTCTCCCCAATCACATTATGTGGCAGCCATGGGGTTGCATCACTTTGATCTCCCTTCAAGAAAGAGCTTGCTATTTAACTGCAAGGAGTGCAGTTAGCTGACAGCCTCCAGCTGTTAATGCCTTCAGGATCTGCCCCAGCTTTCAAGCTGAGACCATGATCTTTTCCGGCAGCCCCAGCCAATGACTGAGCATAATAGCGGCACTGGGGCCAACTCCGAGCTCCTTCAGTGGGAAAGCTCTGAGTTGGCCAACTTTGTTAGATCTGCATGGTGGTCTGAGGTGCTTGCTGCCTCATCATACTTTTTCCATCTTTCCTCTCACACATGTCATGTCTGCTTTGGGGGCCGAAAATGTTCCCTCCGCAATCTTACCTCCTCACCCTCACTTTTATGGTGTTGCTCTCCAATAAACCTCTTGCACTCCTCAATTGATCACTGCATCTGTTTTCTGGAGAACCTAAGACAGATGAACTTTTTAAAGGGAAAGGCTATATTCTTATTCAAGTTGTATCTCCAGCTCTCATAGCAATTCACAGTAGGGTCTCAGTAAATAATTTGGGAAGAATTGAATGAATGAATGAATGCTCAAGATAATGGTTAACTTTAAATGATATCTTGATCTTATGTAATTCACAAATGCCAGTAAACAGTCAAGAACATTCTGATTTGAAGACCCCAATTCATTCATGAAATGCATTGTAGGAATGACATAATTGTGCCTTTTGAAGTGGACATTTTCCAACGATTGGATTAATGCTAAATACAAATTACCCCTTAAGAGAATCTCATGGTCTGCAATAGTGGAGTATGAGTCATAATAGATATTTGTATTTGAAATTACACAATAGCTATAAAATTATTACCTACTATCAAAATAGCAAATTTTAAATAGTATGGCTTATGCCTGGAAACCCTGTCTCAATGTTGATCTGTAAAATAAAATCCAAAAGCACTAAACATTTTTCAAAACCTGGACCCTCTTTACCTAGCGCCTGGCACACTGCCATCTGTACCCAGGAAGCAGCTCCCCCGTAGACTATGAACTGCTTGAGGACAGCACGCCGAGAGCATACCAGGCACTTCTTTGTATCTCATCCCTCCCACCCTAACCTAAACTGAAGCTGAAACTCCAGTACTTTGGCCACCTGATGCGAAAAACTGACTCACTGGAAAAGACCCTGATGCTGGGAAAGATTGAAGGCAGGAGGAGAAGGGGATGACAGAGGATGAGATGGTCGGATGGCATCACTGACTCAATGAACATGAGTTTGAGCAAGCTCTGGGAGTTGGTGATGGACAGGGAAACCTGGAATGCTGCAGTCCATGGGGTCACAAAGAGTCAGACATGACTGAGCGACTGAACTGAATTGACTCTAACTTAACCCCCAGCATCTGTAGGAGCTGCGTTGTATTGGAAAGCAGTGCACTTCAAACAAAATGCAAGCTTCATCACTTACTAATTTTGACCTTCATCATCTAAAAACTCTTCCTTATTTTCCATTGTATAAGAATTAGTAGTGAGATTTGGAGATCCTGTTTCCTCTCTTCTGCTTTCTCTCTCTCTGTTCTCTCTCTGATTCTCTGCTTCTCTTCTCTCCTCACCCTTTCCTTTTCTGAGTTTTCCTCCCTCTCTCCCTTTCTTTCCCTCCCCCTTCCTTCTTTCCTTTCTTGTATTTTCCAAACATTTATTAAGTATCTACTATGGCAGGTGCTTTGGCGGCAGTGGTGAATAAAGCAGACAAAGCTTATGTCCTTCTGGACCTTCACAGTGGGGGGTGGAGATTATAAAAAACAAGGAGCTGGGTGAAGGACTGTGGTGGGCCAGAAACTGCCCCCGCCCACCCCGAGACATCCGTGTCAAATCCCTGGTGTCTGTGAATGTGACTTTGCTTGAGGGGGACAAAAGAAGGGGGTCTTTGCTGATGTGATTAGGCCCAGGATCTTGAAATGAAAAGACAGCTCTAGTTTATCTGATTGGGCCCTGCCAACAGCCTGGAGATTATTCTGGTCTCTAGAACAGTGAGAACTCGTTGCTGTTGTTTTCAGCCAGCAAGTTTGTGATAAAATTTTTTTATCAGCCATGGGAAACAAACATAAGGGAACATAAAGCTAGGGGCTCTAATCTAGGTCAGGGGATCTGGGAAATGTCTGTGCAGAGACCTTGGTCCTCCCATGCTTTCCTGCCTTCTGCCCGCCTTGCACTTGAGAGTATTGTCTCCATTTCTGGACTCTACATCCTTTCCTCTCCATTTGATCCAGTCTTGCCTTTCTCTTGTCCAGAAAATTGGGGATGAATTCTTATAGGTTTGCTTTAGACCCTCCTTGCTAAAGATTCTTAGGTCTACACTGCACACTAGAAGAGCACCACTGACCTCCCTCAGCCTGGGTAGTGATAATGACAGAGAGTAGGAGGCAGCTAGGGCCCACTTTGCCAGCAGGTGCAACTTCCTAACATAGGACTCTGTGAATCACCGGCATAAAAGACCCAGATGAGCATAACAAAAGTGAAAGTGAAAGGCGCTCAGTTGTGTCCGATTCTTTGTGACCCCATGAACTATATAGTCTATGGAATTCTCCAGGCCAGAAGACTGGAGTGAGTAGCCTTTCCCTTCTCCAGGGGGATCTTCCCAACTCAGGTATCAAACCCAGGCCTCCTGCATTGCAGGTGGATTCTTTACCAGCTGAGCCACCAGGGAAGCCCAAGAATGCTGGAGTGGGTGGCCTATCCCTTTTCCAGCGGATCTTCCCAACCCAGGAATCAAACCAGGATCTCCTGAATTGCAGGCGGATTCTTTACCAACTGAGCTATCAGGGAAGCCCTGGGCATCACAAAGTGTAAGTGAAGTCACTCAGTTGTGTCTGACTCTTTGTAACCTACCAGTGTTCTCCGTCCATGGGATTTTCCAGGCAAGAATACTGGACTGGGTTGCCATTTCCTTCTCCAGGAGGTCTTCCTGACCCAGGGATTGAACCTGGGTCTCCCACACTGCAGGCAGACACTTTACCATCTGAGCCACCAGGGAATTCCACCAGGGCATTCCACCAGGGCATCACAGGCACTACACTTTAATTGCACTTCAGATACCGTATTGATTGTATGGTCTTTGGCAAGTCATTTAGGTTATCTATGCTTCAGTTTCCTTATGTGTGAAGTGAGCATTTGGGATGGGTTCAACCCTAAAGTTCTCTTGTTTTGTGCCTGTGCTTAGTAATGTCCAACTCTTTGTGACCCCTTTTGCTGTAGCCCCCCAGGCTCCTCTGGCCATGGGATTTGCCAGGCAAGAATACTGGACTGGGTTGCCATTTCCTCCTCCAGGGGATCTTCTTGACCCAGAGATTAAACCCGAGTCTCCTGCATTGCGAGCAGATTTTTTACCCACTGAGAAGTTCTTTTCTGGCTTTAAAAAGAATCCTCATTTCATAGTCAAAGATTTTTCACTTTTGTGGAAAAATATTTTATGCAAATTGACTTGGGATCCTATATAACTAACTTTGTAAATAAGTTCTGCAACACACATTATCTGAAAGGAAGGCGATCTGAACACTTAGGTACTATGTGTCCGTTGGTTCTTCCCAGCCCGGGTAATTCCCCATATCAGATACACAGGTAGTCGCTGATCTTGACTGTTCTCCCAAAACACACAAGTCAACCTTTGAGAATTAATTTTTTTAAAGTGTCCTGTGTTTCACAGTGTCATGTCCAGGGATAAACTTAAGCAAGTAGTATAAGGTAAATTATTCAACCAAAAGAGGTTCTCTGTCATACTTCCTTAATAAGACTGACAATTAACAGGTGCTGGGCCATGCTTGTGTTGGATTATTCATGATTCAAACAAATCTCTGGATCTGTGCTCTAGGCAGACTGGACTGAGACATGCCTGCTCTTCCCTCACTCTCCTCTCTCTTGTCTCTCTCCTGCAAACTAGATGACCCTGGATAATATTAATTACTTCAGTTCAGTCACTCAGTTGTGTCCAACTCTTTGCAACCCCACGGACTACAGCGAACCAGGCCTCCCTGTCCATCGCCAACTCCCGGAATTTACTCAAACTCATGTCCATTGAGTCGGTGATGCCATCCAGCCTTCTCATCCTCTGTTGTCTCCTTCTCCTCCTGCCCTCAATCTTTCCAGCATCAGGGTCTTTTCAAATGAGTCAGTTCTTTACATCAGGTGGCCAAAGTATTGGAGCTTCAGCTTTAGCATCAGTCCTTCCAGTGAATATTTGGGAATGATTTCCTTTAGGATGGACTGGTTGGGTCACTTATATACATCAATAGATATTTTCATCCTGTAGCCCACTTCTTTGCCTGACACTGCAGGAATCAGAAATGCACAAGACATGAGTGGTCTGTGCTATCAAAGAACTTACCTGTGCAAAGATAGCCAACACTCATGTCAGCAGTAAGAACCTATATAGGAGTACTTGAATTTGTTGTAGAAACAAACAGCAGGAAGCATGAATATAAGTCATCCATAGGGATCCTAGAGTCTAGCACAATTTATCCAATAAAGCGAGAGCCCAGTAGATGTGAATTGAATGGATAAATGTATGGTTGAAAGTGGGTAAGGGTGGTCAGGAGGTTTCCAGAAGAGAAACTTGAGTTAGGATGTAAAGGATTGAGAGACATGAGATGACATAAGGCAAGAGGAAAGTTCTAGAGGAATATAAGCAACGTTGCCAAAATAGACTCTGCCTAGAAATAAAAGTAAGATTTGAGTGGAGAATTAATGCTGAGGTTGATTCTGTAAAGGTTAATGCCATTTCAGTCCATGGCTTATACATTGTTGAATAGTCAGAGTCTGCTTCAAAAGCATTCTAACAAATGCTTCTAGCATTTGTTAATTTTGGCAGCAGAAACGAGAAATCCAAGGACCTGGGAGAGAGGTATGGCCTCCCTCTGCAGCTGACCTGCAAACACTTTCCTAAGCAGATGCCAAGGTTTTCTAAAACTTCCAAGTGTACAGTGAGAATCATATGTACATTTGGGACTTCCTAGTGGCTCAGTCGGTAAAGAATCTGCCTGCAGTGCAGGAGACCTGGGTTCAATCCTTGGGTCAGGAAAATCCCCTGGAGAAAGAAATGGCAACCCACTCCAGTATTCTTGCCTGGGAAATCCCATGGTCAGAGGCGCCTGGTTGGCCACAGTCCATGGGGTCACAAAAGTCAGTCATGACTTAGCAACTAAACCACCAAAACCACTACCACAAGATTTGTGTGGCTCTCAGCAGCTGAGCCTAAAGAGGTGTTGCTTCATGGTAAGACAAGCTGGGGTGTCGTCCTAGGACATATGCCGTTGAGAATTGTCCCAGAGACAGGATATTTCCCCCAAATTTCCAGAAACTAGTCACAAAGGGTGACCAGGACCAGGACTCTTCCTCAACCTCCTTTATTCTTCCCTGTGGGCTTGGCTCTCTACATCTGAATGTCTTTCTGGTCTTTTCTTTCTTGCTCACATCCTTAATAGTTGTCATGGAGTCGGGTGGCTTAGCAGAGATAAATTAACTGTGATGATGCTCCATTTAGGATCCATATGGTTTCTATTACCCAGTGAATCAGAACTAACATTCTGACTTTGTATATAACAACCATTCACCAGGGTTCTTTGGACCTCATTCTTGTCCCTTTAACCTACATCTCAGTTTCTGCACTTGTACTTTTGCATCATGGAAAGTTCAATATCAGACTGTTGGAAGGCAGTTTGGTGTATAGAATATTGACTTCAAAACTGACAACCTTGGCTTGAGACTAGATTCTGTCACAAATGAGCTATCTGGCCCTCCCCATGCCTAAACTTCATTTTCCAAAACCATGGCAAAAAAGGAACAACAGTACTTAACCTGTTGCTCTGCCAGGATTATGGAGAAGAACCTAGTAGGATAGTGCATGTGACAGCCTTTGTAGAATGTAAGGCACATAAATATGTTAAAAAGTTGTTTTTCTTTTTGAGTCTTCTCTAAGCATATGGTAGTCTCAAATTACTATTTCTGTTCCATTATACAAATAGCTATTGAAATCCCAAGACTTTCATAAAACCTGAGTCAGGTGAGTGTTGACAATGTCTGTTGAATTTCACAATCTCTTAGAATTTGATTCTATAGCTTCCTATATTTTATGCCAATATCTAAATTTATTCTTGCCCCTGTGGCAGACACTGGCATGCTCAGTTATATCTGCTGAATTAATATATGAGTGACTCAATGTCTATTAGCCAGGATAGTCTAGGCTATGCTTCAATAACAGAAAAGGTGTGAAACCTCAGTAAGTTAATCTCATAGAACTTTATTTCTCACTCATGTAAAATTGGATGTAGACCAGTGAGGCTGGAGGAGGTCTCCAGAGACTCAGAGGGTCAGAGTTTTTTCTGGACTGGAATGAAGACTTGGTTTCCAAGATTGCCACAGGGAAGGAAATGAAAAATGGAGAAAGCTCAGAACTTTTAATTGCCCTGACTTGGACATGACAGGTGTCTTTTCCACTCACGGCCTATTTTGTTGTTGTTGTTGTTCAGTTGCTCAGTCATGTCCAACTCTTTGCAACCCCATGGACTGCAGCACGCCAGGCTTCCCTGTCCTTCACCATCTCCCAGAGTTTGCTCAAACCCATGTCCATTGAGTCGGTGATGCCATCCAACCATCTCATCCTCTGTCATCCCCTTCTCCTCCTGCCTTCAATGTTTCCCAGCATGAGGGTCTTTTCAAATAAGTCAGCTCTTTGCATCAGGTGGCCACAGCCTGTTGGCCAGAACTAATTGTAGAGACCAACCAGACTGCAAAAGAGGCTACAGAATGCAGGGGAGCAAATGCTGAGTGCCAGACTATTTGCTGAGTGCTAACTTCTCTGCCTGTGAAGAGCTGGCTCATTGGAAAAGATCCTGATCTGGAAAAGATTGAGAGCAGGAGGAGAAGGGATGACAGAGGAAGAGATAGTTGGATGGCATCACTGACTCGATGGACATGAATTTGAGCAAGCTCTGGGAGTTGATGATGGACAGGGAAGCGTGGAATGCTGCAGTTCATGGGGTCACAAAGAGTTGGAGATGAGTTAGCGACTAAACAACAACTTCTCTGCAACACAACATGGCCCTCCATCTCAGCAAGGGTCTTGCCTATTACATTCCAAGTATTGTCCTAGCACAGGGAAACGGAGCAATATGTCAGGCAGACAAATTCCCTGATTTGGGGGAGGATATGTTGAGGTGAAAGATTGAAAACATTCTGGCTGCACTCTGATGTTACAGTACATTGTTCTCTCTGTACTTCCACTTCAGTTATTGTTTATCCCTGTACTTCACTTGTGTCTTTTTCGAGGGTGTCCAAGTTTTTGGAAGAATAGAACCAGGTCTATTCTGATCACTCTGTGCTCCTCCCTGGAGAAATGACACTTACTTGTCTTGCTTCAGCTCATGTCTGCTGGTCATGAGGGTCAGAAGCCCCTGTGGTTTCAGCTGGAAGGAGGGAAGGAAAGCTTGGAGGCAGCGCCTTCCAGCTGGCCTTGTTTAGATTGGCACCATCTCTGTAAGCAACCATGACTCCAGAGCTGCTGGAAAATGTGCTTATCACCCTAGGGGGCTGAGCAGGAAGGGGAAGATCCCAGCTGATAGAACTTGAAAGACAGCTAATGGAAAACTGGCTTCAGCCTTTTGGTGGATAAGCAGGAGGAAGATGTGGGGCTCAGCCTCGGGGAATGAGCAAGCTGTGATATTATTTTCACAATCATAGCCAGAGAGAAAGGAAAACTACTGTTAGTTTTCATTGGCTGAATGGAAGAAATACACAGTTATGTTTCCTTTCTCGGCTAGTTCCTTGTGACAGTCCTTCCCTTCCATCACTGGAGTTCCCTTCAGCTTAAAGAAAATATTTTTTACCTCATCGGCCAAAACCCTGACACCAGTCTCTAGGTCGACTTCACCCAGCCTGACTTGTTCCTCTAGTGCAGACTGCCATTTCTTGATTCTCTGCACTGCACTTGATAGTTGCGCTAGATATTGTTAGCATCCGTGTCTACCACCTCTGTCTCCAGTTCACCTTCTGTCACATGGGCAGAAAGCTAAAGGGTTTCCCTGGTGCCTCAGAGGTTAAAGCGTCTGCCTGCAATGCGGGAGACCCGGGTTTGATCCCTGGATCGGGAAGGTCCCCTGGAGAAGGAAATGGCAACCCGCTCCAGTATTCTTGCTTGGAGAATCCCATGGATGGAGGAGCCTGGTAGGCTACAGCCCACGGGGTCACAAAGAGTTGGACACGACTGAGCGACTTCACTTCACATTCCCCAGTCTCTCCTTGCTGTTAAGTCTAGGTGCAACGGAGGATTCTTCCAGGAGATGTCCTCTCATGAGATTAGAAAGTGGGAGGGAGAAGTACCATCCTCTCCAGGGCTGGCATTGGTTGATGCATGTGGTCATCACATGGGAGCTTGTGCCGTGACCAGGGAAGCTGGTCTGGGAATGAGACTTGAGGCTGTGGAGTAGCTGGGATGTGAGCATGCTCTTCTGCAGCTTCTGAATTGGAGGTGGCAGCTGCAAGAGAAGCTCTGAGGCCTAGAGGTGGCCCCTGTTTCAAGTTTCTGCCTGTCTTCCTGCAATTTTGTAACCACTTTCCTCACTACTTTAAGTCCTATTCTGCTTGAAATATCTAG
Organism: Oryx dammah; assembly: GCF_014754425.2. Classification (NCBI taxonomy): domain Eukaryota; kingdom Metazoa; phylum Chordata; class Mammalia; order Artiodactyla; family Bovidae; genus Oryx; species Oryx dammah. Next base: position 58,041,357 of record NW_024070203.1, read on the forward strand.
AATGGTTACTATTCCTTGTGCTTATTTTCTGACCCTCATGGTGCGGCTATACACTGTTTCACTTGGATGTTCACTGACTACACCTGGCCCAAGTCACTCACCTGCCATTGGGTAATCAGGAAACACACTCTAAGATCCATGTTCTTATCCCTACTCCAGGCTGCCTCCTTCCTTATCATTTAAGGCTCAAGTCAAGTTTGACCTCCATCCTCACCCTATTCCTGATTCCTCCATTCCAAGCAGATGTCTGTCCCATACCTCTTCATGGTGATTCATTCTGCCTAATGTTGATATTTAATTTTCCTCTCTAATCTTCACTCCACAAAATGAAAAAAAAAAGCTCCACATATACATACATTTTACATATGTAAAAATATATATATACGCATTCTTACAGTTTTCCATTATAATCGACCACAGGATACTGGATATAGTTCCTTGTGCTCTACAGTAGGATCTTGTTTATTCATTCTATATATAATAGTTGTGTCCACCAGTCCCAAACTCCCAGTCCATCCCTTCCCTGTCACCCCTTAGCAACAGGTCTGTCTTCTATGCCCGTGTCTGTCTGTCTGCTTCATGAGTCTCCACACATGACGTTATATGGTATTTGTCTTTCTGACTGCTTCAGTCAGAGTGATAATCTCTAGGTCCATCTACGTTATTGCAAGTGGCACTGGTTCCTTCCTTTTTATGGCTGAGTGATATTCCGTTGAATATATGCACCACATCTTCATCCGTTGCTCTGCTGATGGGCGTTTAGGTTGCTTCCAGGCCCTGGCTGTTGTGCACAGTGCTGCAATGCACATTGGGGTGCATGTGTCTTGTTGAATTATAATTTTGTCTGAATATACACCCCGGAGTGGGATCGCTGGATCACGTGAATCTCTAGTTTTAATTTTTTGAGGCATTTCCGTACTGTTCTCCATAGGGGCTGCCCCAGTTTACATGCCCACCAACAGTGTAGGTGGGTTCCCTTTTCACCACATCCTCTCCAGCATTTGTTATTTGTAGGCTTTTCAATGATGGCCATTCTGATCAGTGTAAGACTTGGTGTCATTTTAATTCCCTCCGGTGTATTTGTATTTGTTGGAGGGCCCTGTGCTAACTTGTAGGGCGTAAGAACACAGCACTCTTCTTCAGTTTAAGCTGATACTGCTCCTACTGTCTGCATAACCCAGTGTCTGTAGCACAGTGACAAGCACTATTGGGAAATGGGGGTGCACATTCTGGTGGAGGAAGAACCCCTATTACCAAAGAAATGGACAGGGAAGAGGAGGCAGAAAGAAACTGCCTTGGAATTTGTCCAAACAGGAAGCCCTGGGTTGTCTCCTTTGCCGACTTGATCACAGTTTTATTCTAAATTTCACATCTCAGGTCTCCTGACATTATTTCACAGCAGACATCAAAGTGACTCCCCCTCCCCCAATTTACATAGCTGCAGCTGGGCTAGGGACCCAGCTCCAGGAGTGAAGATACCAGCTGTGCATCCTACCAGGTTTTCTCAAGGGGAAACTTCGAAGTCATTTTCAAAGGTTAAAGGAAACTTTAACCAGTCTGGAAGCTGCTGGAAATATCCAACACGTACTTGATTTCTTTCCAGTCTAAGGAGAAAGCCTAAAGGATGGAGAGGCTATAGCTCATTGGTTAGAGAACACCAGGGAAATCAGAACGCAGTGGTGAATATCTGGTTTTGCAACTGGAAAAGCTCTTTTGGTAGTGAAATTCCATCTTCCGCTTAGAGTCCCCTTGTGACTTTCCCACTAGATCTCATTCTGTGGTTTGGGTACTGGTTCTAGCCTTTTGGTTCATGAGAATTGATGGGAGCATCAACACTCTGAAAGCAGCTTCAGAGTGACAATATTGGGCTGGTGAACAAAGGTTGTGCGAAGTGGGAGGGAAAGGAGGGAGGAAGGTATTCTGTAGGAGGCAAGGGGGAAGAAAGCGTGAGGGTTCTGAGAACACAGAGAGGAAGAAAGTAGATACAAACAACTTTTCTCCAATAGAAAGAAAGGTCTTTGTCTAAGGCCCTTCAAGATGGAACCTGGGGCTTCCCTCGTGGTCCAGTGGTTAGGAATCCTTGTAGTGCAGGGGTCACCTGGTGCAGGAAGATCCCACATGCCACGAAGCAACTGAGCACGTGCAACTACTAAGCCCGCAAGCCCTAGAGCCTGTGCTTCGCAACAAGAGAAGCCACCACAAGGAGAAGCCCTGCACACTGCAACTAGAGAAAGCCTGCGGGCAGCAACGAAGACCCAGTGCAGCCAAAAAAGTTTTTTAATTGAAAAATTATTTTTAAACAGATCCAACCTGATAAACTCTTGTAATGCTGTTTGGCTCTCTCACTTTGTACAGACCAACTGGCAGGTCCTGTAGGACCGTTTGTTATCTGTGCCAGTGCACGCTTGATTTCACGATTAGACCGCCAGGTCCTCCAGTCACTTCTCCAGTCATACCTGTGTGGTCTCTGGACCAGCAGCACCGTCACTAGGGAGCTTGTTAGAAATGCAGACCCTCGGGCCCCACTCTGTAGACGTGCTGAATTGGAAGCTGCATTTTAACAAGATCTCTGTATGATTCGTGTGTCCAGTAAAGATTGAGAGGCAGGGCCCTACAACTCCAGAAACAAATGAGGAAAAGAGCGACAGTAAGGGGGTGGGCTTACTCTCTGGGGGCTTGTATATAGGAGTGTGTTCTTGCCAGAGGCTCTATTCTTTAACATATCGATGGAGGTTAAGCAATAAATAAGCTAGGAGTAGACTGACGCACACGAGGAAAACTTGGTTGTCGTCTGAGCCAGTGGGCTTCAGTTTAGTGTATATCAAAATCACCTGGAAAACTTGTTAAGCCGTAGATTTCTGTGTCCACCCTCTCTCAGGTTTCTGATTCAGTAGGACTAGGGTGGGCTTGGGAATCTGCGTGGACATCCAGTTCCTAGGTGATGCTGATGGTGCTGATCCGGGACAACGCTTTGAGAACCATGTCCCCAAGCAATAAAGGTATTCGGATCAAAAGCATCTCCCTTCTACAGATCGTTTGGAATCATCATGGTCTCCAATCCCACACTGAATTTGCCACGGGAGACCAGACCACTTTATAGTTACTTCCAGAAAGAGGCCCTCGTGGGAAAGCCCTGATGCATTTCGACCAGCTGTGTTGGGCTGGGAGCTAATTAGGAGGAAAGCTAGAATGGTCCTGCTTTCCCAGCCGTGTTACCCAGCAAGCCCGGAGATGGTGCACTGGTAAAGAAAATTACAGAGATGAGACCTGGAAGCTTCTATTTCATCGAGGGGAAGGTTTTGTCTTTTCTTTACAGGAGAAAGCTAACATTTTCCATCTCTCCCTTCACCAGAAGTAGGCAAGCATAAAACCAAAGTCAATTTCTTACAATTTAAATAGCCTCAGTACCAACCAATTATATTCCTGGACATGAGAAACAGCTGTTGTAACATTAGAGCTCCAACAGTTTCATCTCAGCTATTTAAAGGGATAAAAGAGCCAATATTTTCATTCCCTTGTGATATTATCAAGACATGATAAACAACAAAGACTGTAGTATTAATTACATTAATTTGGAGAGGAGAGAGACCACTTTAATTGCTCCAAGCTGGAGAATAATTTTTTATGGGGCAGACAATCATTCCATAAATTCACATTAGAAAAGGTATTTTGTCTTTCTCTATTAGCAGCAAAATTTCTGGAGGCAAAAAAAATGACCACCCTGTTTTAAGGTGGATTTTGATGGGGAAAAAAACATTCTCATTGTTTCCTTGTGTCATTCATTGAACCCTGACTTGCTGAGCTATTTGAGAGAAAGAAGCACAGAGAAGGCATTTGTCTTGAAATAATTTGTGATCTATAAAAGGAAGTAGGACTGATAGCTAGATTTAAATGCTTTCTCATATGCAGAATGGATATAGACTGTGTCACCTCCCTCTCAGGGTCAAGAAAACCAAATGAATAGTGTACATCAAAATGCTTTGTAAACTAGAACATCGTACAAAAGTGAAAAGGGAAAAATCCTTTATCACATGCTTTCTACATGGGGCACTGAGCTGGGTCTTGACTTCTAGGACTCTATTTTAATATTCATAAGAAATCTCAGGAAGAAAAATAACATAAAATGAGAGAATGTAATAGGTGATGAAAATGCCAATTTTGTCAATGTGGAAATTATTCAGATAAAATTATATAGTTCTGATTAATTAATGTGATATATACAATACTATTCATGGTTATGTAATCTCTCTCACCCAAAACACGTAATAAGTGCATACTGGCCAACGTGCAGGCATGCTCAGTTGTGTCTGACTCTTTGTGACCCCATAGACTGTAAGGTGCCAGGCTCCTCTGTCCATGGAATTGTCCAGGCAAGCATTCGGAGTGGGTTGCCATTTCCTCCTCCAGGGGATCTTCCCTACCTAAGGATCAAACCCAAGTTTCCCTTCGTTGGCAGGTGGATTCTTTACCACTGAGCCATCGGGAAAGCCACATGCTCACCACCACCTGGTCACATTATGAAATCACCCACACATTAACTATAGTTTTGGTAATGAAAATACATGTAAGTAAATCTACCCATGAAAAGCTCCTAAGATTAATAACATTTGGCTCCAGTGGTTGTGACCGAAGAGGAGAATTTAGGCTGGTTCCAGAAAGAAGTCCAATGAGCTGTTGAATGTAGCAAGTATTGCTCTGGCTTTGGAACAGACATTTGTGATTCAGGTCTTAGAGGATGCCATCCAGGTTTCTGGAAGTACATGGTTTAGAAACGCTCTGTGAACCCTGCTAACAGAGTCACATTTTCCAGTTCCCCTGCCATTGCCTCCAGAGTTAGTATGGAGCAGTGTGGGGAATGGGTCTTCAATCCTCTTAACGCTCTAAAAACACTAGTTGAGGACAGGAGCAATTCACACACAACTAATATCACACCAAAGAAGAAGGGATTCAAAGAAATGAGAAGTACACTCTAGGACTGTGCATTCCCCAGTTGCTGGCACCAGGGGCACTGCTATATATGGGAAGCCCTCACTGAAGGATGGAAAAACTCTGAGTATTGCAACATTCTGAACAGGACCCCTTTTTATATAGAAATATCTTTATAAGTTAAATGTCCAATAGGGGATTGCTTAAGCAAAATGTGGAACAACTGTATAACCAAAAAAAAAATCATGCAGTAGAACTGTGTAAGTCAATATGGAATAAGTCAATATGTGTGAAGTATATTGCAAGAGAGAATTTCCATTGCAAAATAGTGTTGTTCAGTATGATCTTGCTTTTCTCTAAAAATGTGTTAATATGAATAGGAAAATGTTAGAAGTATATGTATATGGAAATTTTAACACTGGTTGTCACTTGATAATGGGATTTCAGATCATTTTTATCACCTCTTCACTTATCTACACTTTTAGGATTTTCTACAATAATATGTGTGTAGAATAATATATATATATATAGTTTTGTAATGCCCCAGAGAGACAGTCATATGACTATCACCCACATTTTTTTGGATTTTGTTGTTAACCCACTTTTAAAAGCTTAATTTTCATAAACACATAAACACCTGCAAAGAAACAACCTGTGGCCTAGCCAACATCCCATCTTTTTGTCTTGCTAACACACTCCAAATATTGTCTGTCTATTGAGCAGTGACTTGCTAGGAAAAGTAGGCTCAGCCCTGATAGATTATTCTTAATCTAAGCCACAGTGGTGGTTAATTTTGTGTCGACTCGGCCATGGGGTGCCCAGATATTTGGTTAAACTGAATGTGCCTATGAGGGTGTTTCTGGATGAGATTTAACACTTGAATCAGTTGATTTCGTGAAGCAGATTGCTCCCCTCAGTGTGGATGGGCTTCATCCAATCCAGTAGCCTGCCTAGATTACGAAGATCTTCTCTTTCCTGAGTGTTTTAGAGCTGGGACATCAGTGTTCTTCTGTTTCTAACTCACGCTTGTGCTGAGACTGGACCTGACACCATCAGTTCTCCTGAACCTGAGCCTCCAGCTGGCTGACTGTGGAGCTTGGGATTTGTCAGCTTCCATCGGCACATGAACCAGTACCTTATAATAAATCTCTTTATATAAAAACTTTTTAAATACATATAATTATATCACACAGACATATACATATGAACATATTTTTCCTCTACTGATTCCCTTTCTCTGGAGAACCCAGACTAATGCAGCCAGTCATGGTCTTTGCATTCTCTCTTGCTGGTGATTTATAGCATTGACTCACTTCTGGTCAATGAAATGTAAAAAGATGCTGGGGAAGGGGTGTTCCGTGGTACTTTTCCTCTTTAATTAGAAGGAGAGTGGCATGGCCAAAAGCTGGTGTGGCTCCTCTTTCTTCCTGCTCTTGGTTGGGTTTTGTGAGGACAGATGCCTAGAGCTGGTGTAGCCATGTGTGTGTTAGTTAGTCGTGTCCAACTCTTTGTGACCCCATGGACTGTAGCCTGCCATTTTCCTCTGTCCGTGGAATTCTCTAGGCAAGAATACTGCAGTGGGTAGTCATTCTCTTCTCCAGGGGATCTTCCTGACCCAGGGATTGACCCTGGGTCTTGTGCATTGCAGGCAGATTGTTTACCATCTGAGCCACCAGGTGTAGCCCTCAGTTCAGTTCAGTTCAGTTCAGTCGCTCAGTCGTGTCCGACTCTTTGCGACCCCATGAATCACAGCACGCCAGGCCTCCCTGTCCATCACCAACTCCCGGAGTTCATAGCGTTATTGCCGACTTTACTGATAGAAAAGTAGATGGAAAAATGGGAACCCTTAACATACAGCATGATAATCCTTTCAGGTACACAACATAGTGATTCAGTATTTTTATCCATTATGAAATGATCACCACAATACAGGCTGTATTCCACGTGTGTATGTTATATCCCCACAACTTATTTATTTTTATTAACGGTGAGCCCATACCTCTTAATCTCCTTCGCCTCTGTCATCTGCCCGCCCCCCAGCCCGACCTCCCTCCCCTGTGGCAACTACCAGTTTGTTCTCTGTATCTGTGAGTCTATTTTTGTTATGTTTTGTTTGTTTTGTTTTTTACATTCCATGTGTAAGTGAAATCATAGGTATTTACTTTTCTCTGACATTTTTCACTTGGCACGATACCCTCCAGTTCCATCAACGTTGCTGCGAACAGCAAGATTTCATTATTTTTATGACTGAGTAATATTTCATTTTATGTGTGTATGACTGTATATATCGTAACACACACGTCCTGTCTTCTCTTGGTTTCTTTCCTTGTGGTTTGACGGATCCCTTTAGTATTACTGAGCTTCCCAGGTAGCACTGGAGGTAAAGAACCTGCCTGCCAGTGCCGGAGATGGAAGAGATGAGGGTTTGAGCCCTGGGTTGGGAAGGTCCCCTGGAGAAGAGAATGGCAACCCGCTCCAGTATTCTTGCCTGGAGAATCCTATGGACTGAGGAGCCTAAGGGGATTGTTTTTTCTTTGTGTGTGTGTGTGCTCAGTTGTGTCCAACTCTTTGTGATCCCATGGATTGTAGCCCTTCAGGCTCCTCTGTCCATGGGATTTCCCAGGTGAAAATACTGGAAAGTGGGTCATCATTTCCTCCTCCAGGAGATCTTCCTGACCCAGGGATCAAACCTGTATCTCCTGCTTTGGCAGGCAGATTCTTTACCATTGAGCCATGGATGAAGGCCTTTATTTTTTATGTATCCATTGTAAGTTTTTGGTTTGTGGTTACCATGAGGTTCTTCTATGGCAACCTGTATGTATAGTCTTCAATTTTAAGCTAGTAGTTGCTGGAGTTTGAAGACATTTTAAAAGCACTATAACAGGATACAGGATGCTTGGGGCTGGTGCACAGGGATGATCCAGAAAGATGATATGGGGTGGGAGGTGGGAGGGGGATTCAGGATTGGGAACTCATGTACACCCGTGGCTGATTCATGTCAATGTATGGCAAAACCAATACAGTATTGGAAAGCAAAATAAAGTAAAAATAAAAATTAAAAAAAATAAATAAAAGCACTATATTTTTACTCCTCTTCCCAATGTTTCATATTTTTAATATCATACTTTATATTTTGTGTACCCCTTAATTAATCACTGTAGTTATAGTTGACTATACTGCTTTTGTCTTTTAACCTTCATTGTAGGTTTTTAAGAAGCTGATCCACTACTTTTGCTATTTGCCTTTACCAGCATGATTTTTCCTTTTATATGTTCTCTTATTTAGTTATGGCCTTTTTATTCTACTAAAAGAAGACTCTCTAGCATTTCTTGTAGGACTAGTTTAGTGGTGTTGAACTCCTTTAGTTTTTCTGTTTCTGGGGAACTCTTGATCTGTCTTTCAATTCTGAATGGTAACCTTGCCTGATAGAGGACTTCAGGTTGTAAGATTTTTCCCTTTTAATACTTTACATATATCCTTCCACTCCCTCCGGCCTGTAAAGTTTCTGCTGAAAAATCAGCTGAAGCACCTATGGGGTTTCCTTTGCGTGTGATTGGTTGCTTTCCTCTTTCTGCCCCCTGGATTCTTACTGAAACTATTAACCTGCGTCACCAACCAAAGCCAATTTCTAGACCACCAGTTAAGTGAGAAGCTAAGGGAAAGACATTTTATTTAAAGCACTTTTGAGTTTGCCTGTGCTGTTTCTTATATCAGAAACTAGCCAAGGAACAAACTTGAGGACATAGTGGCGTAAGGAGAGGGACAAATTGGGAGAGGAGTGGGGAAGCATATACATTACCATATGTAAAATAGGTAGCCCGTGGGAATTGGTTGTATGATGCAGGGAACTCAAACTGGTGCTCTGTGACAACTTGGAGGGGTGGGATGGGGTGGGAGGTTGGAGGGAGGTTCAAGACGGAGGTGACATATGTATATCTGAGCCTGATCCTTGTTGACATATGGCAGAAACCAACACAATATTGTAAAGCAGTTATCCTCCAATTAAAAGTAAATAAATCTAAAAAGAAACTAGCCAAAGAAAGAAAAAGTATAACCCCTCCCCCACTTGTATTATATTCTGTTAATCTTTGTAAAAATTTGCTCTTTATAATCATTTCAGCCACAAAGTTAGAAACTTTAAAACATAAATCATTGATTGTTTGCCTGTTGGTCCCTGGAGTAGCCCCTGCAGAAAGACAAATACCTAGAACGAGATCCCTTCTGCCAGTGACACTGTGCTCACATTGTGAGAGGCCGGACACATACCTGTAGTTGGAAGAGAAAGGGGAAGTGGAAAAATGGCTCCCTTTTCTTTCATGAGTGATATCAATGCCACTGAATCACTCTCAGACTTCAGAGTTCCTTGGGGAAGCAATCATTCCAGCTTTTAAAGGGTAAAACTGGTTTTCTCTGGCAGCATGGTTTTATAGTAAATTTCATCTCATCATGTCTCCAGCAAGGGAAACCTTTAAAAGGTTTAAAGTGGGAAACAGTTTATTGACGACACTGGCCGTGAAGCCAGAAGAGGCACACAGGTTCCCTCACCCTTGGGTCTTGGCAGCTTGCCTCCAAGCCCTTCCCCAACAGGAGACTTGGGAAGGGGCCAAGAAGATGGCTGAATTACAAAACTTGATGTTGGCTGCTTGGCCATGGGGCCACTTCATTACTCTAGGGACATTGATTCTGGGACAGTTAATGACCACTCCATAGAGCCAAATGAATACTTGGGTGCAGTCTTGAAAACGAGACCTCAGTTCAGTTCCATTCAGTCGCTTAGTCGTGTCTGACTATTTATGACCCCATGAATTGCAGCATGCCAGGCCTCCCTGTCCATCACCAACTCCCGGAGTTCACTCAGGCTCACATCCATCGAGTCAGTGATGCCATCCAGCCATCTCATCCTCTGTCGTCCCCTTCTTCTCCTTCCCCCAATCCCTCCCAGTATCAGAGTCTTTTCCAATGAATCAACTCTTTGCGTGACATGGCCAAAGTACTGGAGTTTCAGCTTTAGCATCATTCCTTCCAAAGAACACCCAGGACTGATCTCCTTTAGAATGGACTGGTTGGATCTCTGACCTAGACAGTAGTAAATCTATTGAGAATAAGACTCAATAGGCTTAGAGAAATAAGACAGCAATTCTAGATGTGTGCCTCCTTTCACTGATTATAAGCACTGAAAAGTGAGTGAAAATCAACTTATCATAAAGAAAATCCCATCCTGCTAGTGGCCTGTATCATTTCAAAGATGATTTACCAGGCTGATGATTGATTTTCAAGATGTACTTGTTTCCAAACCTTTGACCTAAAATTTTTATTTTATCTTTCCAACCCTCTTGGTAAAATTACATTAAGTTAGGGATTCATTCACTCCTTCCCTCATTCGTTCCACATGAATTTTGTGCACACTTAACTGTGGCAGGTACTGTGCGAGGTGTGCAGGAAACAGATGAAAAATAGATCATCCTTGTCCTTATGAAGTTAACAGTCCTTCTGAAACTTCTAGTGTCTCAATCAACAGATGCAATAAGATGGGAGCAGCAAGACTATAGAGACATGGACAGGAATGCTTGACGCCAGATGAAATGATCAACTTCACACAGAGGGGATTCAGTAAAGGGAGCCTTTCATTCCATGCAGTTCTCTTCCACAGCTTTAGCAAGCCGAAGTGATCCATTTTCAGATTTCAGTAAATTAGTTGGTCTTAAAGCAAGACTTGGTTTAAACCATATATCTACTCCATTTTATTTTAATTAGCTTTTCTTGAGAATATGGGTTTATCTATTAGCCATTCATTCAACAAAGGTTTATTGCACACAATTAGATGCTGGGTAGGTTGGAGAATTCTGGCTTTCAGTGTAAGTAAAGGAAAGAAGAGGTAAAGACTGGTTTGAAGGGAATAAAGGGAATAACGGGAATAATTGTGAGTCTAGGTCAATTCCATATTGGTGACTAAGAGAATATTTAGGAGCGTGGGCCTCATACATTTAAAAAGCAATTTCCCACCTTAGATTAATAAGACCAACTGGTGCACATCAGTTTCTTTCCAATTAAAGGGAGGATCTCAGTGCTGCATTCAAATCAGTAACTGAACTTACTCATAAAAACAGCACAGTCAACATAATATTGCTTCCCTTGTGGTTCAGATGATTAAGCATCCTCCTGTGATGCAGGAGACCTGGGTTTGATCCCTGGGTTGGGAAGATCCCCTGGAGGAGGAAATGGCAACCCACTCCAGTATTCTGGCCTAAAGAATCCCATGGACAGGGAAGCCTGGTGGGCTATAGTCCATGGAGTTGCAAAGAGTTGGACACGACTGAGCGACTAACACACCCACACACAGCTTAACAGTGATGATCTGACTTAAGGCCCTACTTCTGCACACACACATATGCTACACATGCACACATATGTAGTACATATGATACTTTTATAGCTTTCTAGAAACTGATTTATGATTTAGACAAAAAGGACAGACAGCACTACTATCATGATAAGTATGAAAGTGAAAATGTTAGTCACTCAGTCATGTTCAACTCTTTGCCACCCCATGGGCTGTAGCCCACCAGGCTCTTCTGTCCGAGGGATCCTCCAGGCAAGAGTACTGGAGTGGGTTGCCATTTCCTCCTCCAGGGCATCCTCCCCACCCAGGGATTGAACCCCAGTCTCCCACACTGCAAACAGATTCTTTACCACCTGAGTCACCAGGGAAGCCCAATACCATGATAACTTGCCCTCACTTTAAAGATCCTTCTTCCCTGGCAATCTCAAGCATGTTACTCTGAATTCCACCCTGAGAAACGCTTGGAAACAAGCCTGGAAGGAGAAGAGACCCAAAGAGCCAAGTGGCGTGTGGAGTGGGACTGGTAGAATGTACCAGAAGCTCCCAGAATGTGACAAGGGGACTTTGATTTGAAGGGTGTGGGGAAAAAAATAAATTAGACAGCAACTGAATTATTCAGTCAGGTTGTTGGGCAGGAGTTAAGAGGTACACTGTGCTCGTGTAAGGAGTTTGTTTTGTTGTTTTTTTTTTTAAAGAACACCCAAGTGGAGAACATGGAGATATAATTTTTCTTGACACACCAATGTACAACGAGAACATATATTTAGTAACATTCGCCTCCCTGCACCCTGAGCAGCTGTTCAGCTCCAGCAAACACTCCTCCTTCCTGCTGGGGAAGGAGAAGCGTGCTGCACGAAGCTTCTGGAGTTGCCAGCAAGAGAGAGAGCCGGGGCCAGCCTTCCAGAGCCACCCTTCCCTCTCCCACTACTAGGCAGCAGGGGGTCCAGCACCACCATGGTCGGGAAGGGGAAGAAGATGCTCAGAGGGAAGACCAACCAGAAAGTCCTGTCTAATCGCAGCAGGGAGAGCACTTCAAGTTCAATCCTTCTCAAAAGCAGGGGGCAGGAAAGAGAATCTCCTGCAATTAACCCCCCGCTTTGCTCCATGAGGTTGTAAGTCACTAGGCAGGGTTAGGGGCCATCAGGGAACTATTCTGTATTGCCTAGAGGGTAGACTTACGGGAAGTGGAAGACAGGATGTATCAACCTGGGGTCAAGTTATGCTTTTCCAAGGAGTGACAGAGTGGACGTCTGGTTTTCTAGGTTCACGGTTACCTTCTTGACAGTTTTTGATAGGAGCCTCGAGTGTACAGGTGGTGGTCAGGATGGGCCAGGGTGGAGAAAGGCCCTGTGTAAATACAATATGTGTTCCAATCGAGGATTGTTTCCTGGGTTTCCTTCTTCCTCTTCTCTCTCTTCCCTCCCTCCTTCCCTTCTTTCCTTCCTTCCTTCTTCCATCCCTCCCTTCCTTCTACTACAGTGTAGTGGTGTTACTCAAAGTGTGGTCCTCTAGTGGCAGCATCATTGTCGTCATCACTTGAGAACTCGATAGAAATATAAATTCTTGGGTCCCACCCCATATTCCCACAGGAGGTAATCTCTAAGACTAGGCAGGAAGATGTCAATTCCTAGATGAAGATATAGAAAGACATGGGGATGGTCTTGGATATTCTCTCACTCTCTCGCTTGCTGTGAGGGAAGCCAGCTGCCCTATTTTAAACATCCTTTTGGGGAGGGCTCTGGGGCAAGAAACTAATATCTCAGGTTAACAGCCAGTAATGACTGAAGGTCCACCAACAGCCGCATGAGTGAGCAGAGAACAGGATCTGCCTTAGTCAAGCCTTGAAATAGCATCAGCTCTCCCCGACACCCTGATTAGAGGAGACTTTGAAAGTCTCTGAGCCAGAGAACCTGATTAAGCTGAGCCCAGACTGCTGATTCACAGAAACTGGAGATGATAAATATTTGTTGTTATAAGCCTCTAATCTTGGGGTAATTTGTTACACAGCAATAGATAACTAATAGAACTATTGAATTAAAAACTCTGCAAGCGGGGCCCTGGAATGTCTATTTTCACATATTTTCCAGGTGACGTTCACACAAGGTAGTTTGAGAAGCACTGCATGTGACTAAGAGTAGAGGCTTTGGAGCCAGACTACTTGGATTCAAATCCTAGCTCAACTCCATCCTAGCTGTAAGAGCGTGAGCGGCTTACTTAACCTCTCTGTGTCTTCATTTCTTCTGTAAACTGTTACTAACGATAGTATATAACTTTAGGTGGTGTAAAGAGGATTAGTTGAATTAATATATTTAAAGCACTTAGTACATTGCCTGGCAACATCAAGTACAATACATTTAGTGGTGACTCATCAACAAATATTTATAAGGCACCAACCAAGGGTGAGGCATTGTGCTAGATGTTGGAATTACGAAGATGAATAAGACATGGGTTGACTTTTCTTGGGACTCTTGTCCCAGGAGATAGGCATAGAAAAAAATAAACGCAATGTAAAGTTAAAATGCTGGGCTTCGGCTTCCCACGTGGTCCAGAGGTTAAGAATCTGCCTTTCAATGCATGGGACACAAGTTTGATTCCTGGTCTGGGAAAATTCTACATGCCATGGAGCAACTAAGTCTGCGAGCAACAGCAAAGACCCAGTACAGCCAAAAATAATTTAAAATAAATAAATAAATAAATAAAAATGTTGGGCTTGATTCTGGAGCCCATCAGTGGATGGAGGGATTAAGGAAAAACTTGATAAATGGAGTACTTGGAGGGATATGGGCTTGATTGCCCCCAGTGCCTTGTCTCAGTTTTTCTGAGTCTCTCCAGCTTCCTTTTTATATGGAGAACTGGCAAACCTATCATCACCAACAGCCTCCTTAGATAGCAGCTGCTTAAATGCAGGGCCTGGTGTCTTATTCACAAGGCTGTAGCCACTCCGTCCTGTTTTCTGCTCCTAATAAGGCAGCCCAGTTCATCTGACCTTCGGGTGTCAGCATCTGCTCTTCCTTTGCTCTGAAAGCTTCCTACCCCACCTCCTTGCAACACAGGCTCCTTCTTAGCCTTCATGTCTCTGCTCACATGTCTCCCTGTCTCTGCTCTCACTGCCTGGTCACTCTATTTAAATAATGCCTCCGTTTCAACACACTTTTCATACCCTGAGCACCACTAGAATCTGGCCCTTGCTTAATTGGTTTATTTATTTGTGAGTCTCCCTGAGTAGACTACACGGTCTCTCCCAGGTAACATTTGGTCTGTTGTAGTCACATGGCCCATGCCCAGTGCCCTCCCTGGGACATAGTGGGCTTTCAATAAATATGTGTTATTCGATGGATAAATGAATGAATGGACATGTCCCTTTGCCGCCACTGTAACACTTCAGCATGATTTGCTGAAATGCCAATCTTAATCACAAAGGACATTAATTCAAATTCTGGAAGACAGAACTGCTGAAACACCGATTGTGAAACCAAGTCACTTTAATTCTAAGGGGTTGCTGGAGAGCCCGGAAGAGATGGAGAGTAGGAGGCCATTATACTGTTAGGCATTTATTAAGCACCTCCTCCTAGGTGCTGGGTGCTCTATTAAATATTTTATATGCATTACTTCATATACATCTGAAGTAGTTATTATCATTGGGGAGAGCAGAGGGGGAGACTGAGGCTTAGAGCCCGTAATTAACTTGCCTCAAGTCACAGCCAGTGTGATGTGGAAGTATCATGATGGAACCCAGATGATCAGTCTCTGAACCTCCTGGGTTTAACCACTGAGCTCTCCTGCCCCCAATGGAATGCAGCTCATTAGGTAAATATTCTGCACAGATGGAAGTGTACACAGCTGAACAGCTATATGACACCATAACCAGACCGGGAAATATCAGAAAGATCTCTGATATCCACGAAATGACAGCCCTGCTGGTCATAGACAGAGGTAGGTCATTCATGGGGGCCCTTCTCCCGCACCTAGGGGTGTGTTGTTCAGAAGTCAGGTGGTCAGGACAGCCACAAAGTGTCCCACCCCCTCCAATTGGTGTGAGTGTTCTCATTCTCCAAAACCTGTTTGGTGGTCTCTTCCTAAGCCCCGAACGGATTAGCATCATCCTCCCCAAGATGGCTTCTAATTTGCAGCCATTGGCAGCTCCTGTTGCAAGGGATTCTAAGATCAGACAAGCCAAGGAGCAGGTGACAGGTCATATCTGAACTTAGATGGACAAGTTGTCAGGGTGGGAGGGACAATAACTGAGATGGGGAGGCAGTTCTACAAAGCACTGGGGCCTGTCTGCATTGCACCTGGAGCAGTCTTTGACCAGGGGTTCCTATTAAAAACAAGCCTCCACAGGCCTCAAAGAACAAAAAGGAGTCAGGCTTATCCAGTCTTAAACAGGACTAAAGTCTGCATTTTTCCTGTGTGATGAGGAATTATTGGGCCTTCAATGAGGGCAGGCTCCTTCTTGGGTAGAAGAGAACAGTTAGGAAAAGTGAGAATGCTTCTGTAGGCAATTCCCTTCTCAAAGCTTAATTAAAGCCACAATGTATATTTTTAGTCTGCTTTTGCATTTGTGACATTTAAATATTCAGATTTTCAATGAGACAAAGCCTATGCTGAAATTTACATATAAATATATTGAAATATATTTAAATATGAGTCTTCTTCATACCTTTTTTCTTAGTGTTCTCAAGCTGTCTGCACTTCCACAGGGGGATCAGTCTCTGGGAAATGAAGAATAAAAGTGTCTAAAGAGAGAAGTAGAGAGAGATTTGTTGGGAAGTTGATGTACTTGGGTAGACCTAACATTATGTATCAGTCAGTCGCTCAGTCGTGTCCACCTGTTTGTGACCCCTTGGACTGCAGCATACCAGGCCTCCCTGTCCATCACCAACTCCTAGAGCTTACTCAAACTCGTGTCCATTGAGTCGATGATGCCATCCAACCATCTCATCCTGTCGTCCCCTTCTCCTCCCGCCTTCAATCTTTCCCAGCATCAGAGTCTTTTCAAATGAGTCAGTTCTTCACATCAAGTGGCCAAAGAATTGGAGTTTCAGCCTCAGCATCAGTCCTTCCAATGAATATTCGGGACTGATCTCCTTTAGGATGGACTGCTTGGATCTCCTTGCAGTCCAAGGGACTCTCAAGAGTCTTCTCCAACACCAAAGTTCAAAAGCATCAATTCTTTGACAGCGTTCTTTATAGTCAACTCTCACATCTGTACATGACTACTGGAAAAACCATAGCTTTAACTAGGTGGACAGTTTACAATTTGAGGAATGGTTTTTGTTTGTTTCAGCTTCTCTGGTGGCTCAGAGGGTAAAGCATCTGCCTGCAATGCAGGCGACCTGGGTGGGGAAGATCCCCTAGAGAAGGAAATGGCAGCCACTCCAGTATTCTTGCCTGGAAAACCCCATGGACAGAGAAGCCTGGTAGGCTACAGTCCATGGGGTTGCAAAGAGTCAGACACGACTGAGCGACTTCACTTTCACTTTGTTTGTTTAGATTACAACTTTTCAGAGTGACAGTTTATCCAGGCGAGAGGTCAGTCCCCAGCCATGCAGACTTTGGTAGATGTATGTGTGTATTTTAATCTATTTAGAAAGGCTACAGGCTTCCTGAAAGGCTACAGGCTTAGAGGCTTCCTCCTCAGACCTCAAGAAGTATGATTCATGGAAATAGAGCAAATTTGATCAAATAACAACCTTGAAGCATCACTCAAATAACTAGCTTTACAGTCCATATTATCACCATGCTAATAACTAGTTACCCATACACAATACATGGACCACCAACTTTAAATGATTTTGACAGTCATGAACTGCATTTGAATCACTGAAATAGGACTGGACATAATCTAGTCTCCTTCGAGTGAGTTAGCACGTACTTTTAAGATCCTGTGGAGTCTCTCAGTTATCACTACAGTCATCAATAATTATGCACCAAGGGTAGTATATAAGTGCAAGAGGATACACATTTTTCAGTTGATAGATAGAAGACAAACGATTCCACTGGGTATCAGAAGTTTAATATTTTTTTTCCCCTAAGTGAAGGGAACGTTGACAGACTATTACATAACAAAGAATAGTACAATCTAGTGGGGAAAATTGGCTTGAATTGTGGGTGTCTTCTTCCTGATTTCATCACCTTCGATAGTTGACATTTCCATTTCTCATTTTCTCTCAGTTACTCATCTATATTAGATATTCAAATGTTAATAGGGACCCACACAAATGTAGCAACTTCCTCCCCTGGTAAATTATACCATGGAGCCAGTTTTATTGTGATTCTTTCCATGTCTGTTTCTCCTCCTGGAGTTTGGGCTGTGTGGTGCATGAATTGTTAAAGGAATGAAACAGTTCCTTGGGAAGGAAACAGAAGCTACCAAGACAAGCCAGCAGGGTGGAGCTTGTGCTTCCACCAGGGGTCAGTGAAACTTTCACAAGGCCCCTAGAATGGCATCCAGACTGAGGTAAGGGTAACTTCTTTGTCACCATTTGTTCCTCAGAAAACACTCACCAACGAGAGGATGTCCTGTCACGGAAAACAGCTGACAGTTTCACGTTGTGAAATACACATGGACGACACAGATACATATAAATGTATATGACTTGAACCATGTCAAGCACTAGAGTTAAGATCATAGAGGAAATTCTCAATTTAAATGTGCAGTTTTGATAAACACTAATACAGACTATCTTGCCTCATAAGCAATCGCAGGCTAAGTATCCACCAACTTGGCTTATTGGCTTGACTCTTGTCATTGTTTCTGTACTATGAAGACAGGACTTAAGTTTCCCTTCTCTCCTGGCTTGCCATCCTGGCTTGCCGTCCTGGCTTCCAGTTGTTACTGTAAGGAATAAAGACTTGAGAAAAATGGACATGAATCTGAGCAAACTCTAGGAGATAGTGAAGGCCAGGGAAGTCTGGCATGCTGCAGATCATGGGGTTGCAAAGAATGGGACACAACTTAGCGACCGAAGATGACAATATAAACTTGACTTCCTGCTTCCATTTTTGCTCTACTATCAGTGAGAGGGAGCTGTTAAAAATGGAAATCAGATCATATCACTCCCCTGCTTAAAATCCTCCAGGACTTATCCATTCCACCGAAAAGAAAATCCCAGTAGTTTGCCCGACCTGCAGCACCAGGGCATGTAAAAGTGCCTGCATCTTCTCTCTCCCTCCTGTCCTCTTCCTTGCACTCAGCATACTCCAGAAACAGTAGCCTTTCTGCTGATGCTCTAACTCAATGGTTCTCAAAGTGTGGTTCCTAAACCAGCAGCATCAGCATCTTCTGCGTAGTGGCTAGAAATGCAAATTCTTGGGCCATGCCCAAACTCTACTGAATCATAAGTTCTGGGGGAGGGCCCCAGCGATCTGTGTTTGAACCAGCCAGTATAGGGATTCTATTGCCTGCTGAAGTTTGAAAACCTCTGGTGTAGCTCCTCAGACTCACTTCTGCCTCGGGACCATGTACTGGTCAGACCTTTTTCCTGGTATGCTTTTCCCAGGGCTCTTTCCTCATCAGCTGGACATCAGCTGAAATGTTAGCACCTCTCCAATCATCCTATATTTTATTTATTTATTTTATTTTATTTAAAGTCTTTTTTTTTTTTAAGGAGTGTATGCACAATTTTATGTATTTGTTTAGGGAGAATGTGCACAAGTTTATTTTTCTGTAGTGGTGTTAAATTTTTAAAGTGTTTATTGAATTTGTTACAATATTTTTTCTGTTTTCTGTTTTGTGTGTTTTTTTTTTTTTTTTTTTGTCCACGAGGCATGTAGGATCTTAGCTCCCCAACCAAGTATTGGACCAGCACTCCCTACATAGGAAGGCAAAGTCTTAACCACTGAACCGCCAGGGAAGTTCCTATTTTATCTGAGTAAAGTTGATTTACAGTGTTTTGTTAGTTTAAGGTGTACAGCAAAGTGATGCAGTTAAGTGTTAGTTGCTCAGTCGTGTCTGACTTTAACCCTGAGGACTGGAGCCCGTCAGGCTCCTCTGTCCATGGAATTCTCCAGGCAAGAATACTGGAGTAGGTTGCCATGCTCTCCTCCAGGGGATCTTCCGGACCAGGGATCAGATCTGCTTCTCTGCACTGCAGAATCTTTATCGACTGAGCCACCACATAAACATATATTCATTCTTTTTTAGATTCTTTTCTTATATAGGTTATCACAGAATTTTGAGTAGAGTTCCCTATGTTATCCAGTAGGTCCCTGTTAGTTATCTATCTTATATATATAACAGTGTGTGTTTTCATCCCAAGCTTCTGATTTGTCCCTCTTAAGCATCTTATTTAAAGTGAGCCTGTTTGCCTCTCCTCATCTTAATCTATGCCATTTAATTATCCTCTATGTTCTCTGCAGAACTATCTCAAATTGTCTTGCTTATTTATTTACTTGTTATTTTATTATCTCCCCCATTAGAAGGAGATCTGACACCCTATTTATTTTTATACTGTGGATTCTGAGTGCCCCGCATAGGGCTTGCACATAAGATGGGCTTAATAACAGTTTCTTAAATTAGTGCCTATGAGATTTTTTTTTTTGATTGCCTGTCTTTCAGAAGGAGATCAGTTAGACTCTCTAAAGGAAGCTGCAGTGTTGTGGCCAAGCCTTGTCATGGGGTCAGAAGATGAGGGTCAAATTCTAAATTCTCCACTTGAAAATCAGCTGACTTTGGGTAAGTCATTGAACTGGCTTAATCACAACAAGGAGTGATTTTGTCTCATTGAAGTGTTTAGCGGTGTCTGGAGATGTTTTCGGTGTCAACTGAGGATGCAAGTGAGAGTGAGGTGTGCTCTTGGCACCTAAGGGATAGAGGCCAGGGATGTGGCTAAACATCCTATAGTGCATGGGCCAGCCCCCTACCTTATGCTCAGGGAAATAAAAACAGTGCCTTGGCTGAGAAAACCTGAACTAGAAAATTAGGATTAACACTATCTTCCTAACTCACAGGGTCCTGACGATGCTCAAGCAAAATTCTTCTCATGAAATTGTCTTGTAAATGATAAAGGACTGTAGGCAAATACCCTCAGTGTCCGGCACCGCACCTTACACAGAGGAGCTGCTTAATAAACATTGGCTCAAGGAACAGATGGAACAATGGATGAATTGGATGATTCCATGAAATGGATGATTGAATTGCATGGAGCCCCTTCCCAGAATTGAGGTTTTGTGTCCTCATTTGCAACAGAGGATAAGGATAGTACTTGTGTCCTAAGAACCTTGGGAGGATCGCAGAGACGATGCGTACAAAGCACCTGGCTTGGGATTGACACATCTTTGTGAGAATTGTCCTTGTTTCATCCTTGGTTATTGGCCACCCCTCCGTCCGCCCAGAGTTCCTGCTTCCTCCCTCCTAAGTGACTCCCTTCCTCTACTCCCTTGGTTTACACAGAGCTGCCCTATCTGTTTCAGTGAAAAGCCATCATCAAGTCCTACTCCACATTTTTCTGATGAAACACCTGTTATTCAGAAACCACCTGCCCCTGGTTTCCCAGAGTTCCGGAGAAGGGACTGGAACCCAGGCTTCTGTTTCCTGGCTGAGAATCTCTCCACCATGCCCCTACTTTCCCTTGGCTCCTTCTGTTTTCTCACCTCCTACAACCAATCAGCAGGTACCCAGCAGAGTTTCCCAACCTTTCTGAGAGCTGGGAATGGTTACTGTTAGAAACCCCAGCACACATCACCAAAGCATTAAAATGTGCCCACGTCAAATAAAATCTGTGTATAACTTTATGAAAATTGGGTTGCCTTGGCAGTCGACTGAAAGTTACATTTTAGAAAATTTAAACACTTATTAATGTATTTTAGTTTTCTTTTTTGCATTTTGAAGTCAATTTTTTTTTTTTCCTTCCAGCAGATGTAATTATAGACCCTTGAAAGGCATTTGTGCCTTTGGTGCTTTACACATTACAAAAAAGGCCTTATTTACTTTTTTTGTCCATTGGTGAATTTCCCATCTTCCTCATTCCTGTTTGCTTATAATAGTCAATGACCATTCCAGAGTCTAGGAAGCATCTGGAAACTGTTGAGTACTTGGTGGGTGATATTTCATGTAGGTAATGCTGTTGACTTGTGAACATGATCTCATGCACTGGCATCCATTTTTGTCCAAGAGTGTGACAGTCGAATCTTACATTTGTCATAGGTATTGTGGACTGCAAAGGGCTTTCTCATATATTACCCATTTGTACAGTACTTGAGCACAATCTATATTATGTTACAGTTTCTCTTGATTTTACTAATAAGAATCCAAAGCTTAGGGAGGAGAAGTGACTGACTCACTCAAAGTTATAAAGTAAGTGGCAGAACAAAGGTGAGAATTGCTATCTTCTGGGTTTCAAGTGTGCCATGATGCTTTTGGCCCTGGAAAAATTACTCCTGAAAGAGGAAATAAGCAAGGATTGAATCACTGGGATAGCTTTAGTTTTGTGTGAGTGTGTGCATGTGTGTGTGAGACTGAAACTAGCCTTGAATATTCTTTATTTGCCCTACAGATAGTGGAATCAAATTAATTAATTAGGTCAACAAATACTTATTAGTGATGGACCCTGTTGTAAGTGCTGGGGGTATAGCAGTGAACTAAAAGAGCCTCACAGAGCTCACATTCTATATGCAACAGATAAATGATAAATTGACAAGACAATATATATTAATAGTATATGATGTCAATTAGTGTTAAGGATAAAAATTAAAGCAGTTGAGGGGATAGGAAATCTGGGTAGGGGGAGTTGCTGTGTTGTTCAGACATGTCAAAGGTGGCTCATTTGTAAGGTGGCCTTGAGAAGAGACTTATAAGGGAGGAAGAAGGTAGCATGGATACTGGGGACAGACTAGCTGAGATGAACATGTGGGAAGGCCCTGAGACAGGGGCATGTTTGGCATGTATGAGAAACCACAAGGAAACCAGCCCAGCTGGAGAAGAGTGAGTAGACTGGGATGGAGGGAGAGAGTTATTGGCAGAAAATAAGGTGAAGAGGGGTCTGGTGAGGAGGCATGGGGACAGTTAAGATCCTCCAGGACCTTACAGGGGCTTGTGAGGGCTTTGGCTGGGATTCTGAGGTAGGGTTTCCTTGAGGGCTCTGACCAGAGGAATGACATGATCTGACATACACTGTTAGAGATGTTTGATGTACTGATTAGATCATGGCATCTGGTTCCATCACTTCATGGGAAGTAGATGGGGAAACAGTGGAAACAGTGTCAGACTTTATTTTTTTGTGCTCCAAAATCACTGCAGATGGTGATTGCAGCCATGAAATTAAAAGACGCTTACTCCTTGGAAGGAAAGTTATGACCAACATAAATAGCATATTCAAAAGCAGAGACATTACTTTGCCAACAAAGGTCCGTCTAGTCAAGGCTATGGTTTTTCCAGTGGTCATGTATGGATGTGAGAGTTGGACTGTGAAGAAAGCTGAATGCTAAAGAATTGATGCTTTTGAACTGTGATGTAGGAGAAGACTCTTGAGAGTCCCTTGGACTGCAAGGAGATCCAACCAGTCCATCCTAAAGGAGATCAGTCCTGGGTGTTCATTGGAAGGACTGCTGCTAAAGCTGAAACTCCAATTTTTGGCCACCTCATGTGAAGAGTTGACTCATTGGAAAAGGCCCTGATGCAGAGAGGGATTGGGGGTAGGAGGAGAAGGGGACGACGGAGGATGAGATGGCTGGATGGCATCACCAACTCTATGGATGTGAGTCTGAGTGAACTCTGGGAGTTGGTGATGGACAGGGAGGCCTGGCATGCAGTGATTCATGGGGTCGCAAAGAGTTGGACGCAACTGAAGTGAACTGAACTGAAGATACTCCCAGTTTGTAATATTTCCATCTCAGACAGGAGACTCAGACCTCCTTTGAGAGACCACGAGGGACACCTTTCTCTTCAAGCATGTTCAAATCCTGAGGTGAAGTCGAACTTTGGTAATTGATTCATCATTCAGATCAGTGACTGGGCTCCACCAGAATACCAGAGCTATCTATGGCAGCCTTGGGGATTGAGGAATGAGTAACACAGGGTTCCTGCACTCAGGAAGCTCCTCTTACAGTGAAGAAATACAGACAACAAACACACAAACAAAGGATTTCAGCTATTGAGAAGGGCTGGGGAGAAAATAAAACCAAAGGAGATGCAATGATGATGCCATCATAGAGGGCTACTTTTGATTCCAGTTGGCTTTTGAAATGAGGAACTTGAACAAAAAGCGTTGCACATGTAGAGCAATTTATGGTATCCAGTTTCATAAAAAAATATTATTATTCTGACTTTTTAAGCGAGACGCTGATATTCTGTTAGATTAAACCACATGCCTGAGGCACTCGTAAATGACAGATCTGGGGGTCTGAATCCAAATTTCCTCTCATTTTCTGAACCAGAGTTTTCTCACAGTGTATACCACTATGGAATGTGACAGTAGGGCTGGATAACCCTGGAGCGTGGGATGAAGGAATCCATAATGGTTAGGCAAGATGGGAAAAATGTGTCAAAGCAGAAAGAGACGCAAAAGAGCACGGGCTGTAACTTGCTCCCACTAAGGTCACACAGGATGGCTATCAGGATGTAGAGGAGCTGCAGTCCCCAAAGCCTCAGTTCCATGGGGCTGAGAAAACCTCCAGCCTAATCTCAACAGAAGGGCCCTTGCCTGGCATGGGTGCTCTCAGCAACCCGGGCTGGGGCGGGCCCCTGGTCACATGTGGTTTCAATCACTGCATTTATCTGCACCACTGTCATTGTATCTGGAAGATGACTGAAGCCTCATTTCTCTCCCAGGCCTGTCTGATTGTGCAGAGGGTACACATCAAATCTGGAAAAGCTATCTCATCTTTGGCAGGCCAGAGATAGGGCAAGACTTCAGAAAGGTACAGCAACATCCCACCCAGGCCCCTTCACCCCTTTATTAAAAACAAATCTGAAACAACAAATGTCTAAAATTTTCCACTTGATCATTTCACCCTGCCTCATTATAACCATGCCCTTTGTCCACACCCGCTGGAGTTTTTTTTTTTTTTTTTTTGCAGCCTTGGGGGAAGCTTGGATGTGTCTGTCCCTAGCTCTCAGTCCCTCCCATAATAAACAATCACTAAACAGCTTGCTGCCCTAGGCAACTGTTTGTCCAGTTTGGCCAGGCCCCTGTGACTTAGGTTGGGGAAGAGGGTGGGAGGTGCTCCCAGTAAAGCAGAATTCAGGCTGTAAGGCCAAGGACTTGGCTTTGACCAGAAGTACTGTTTGGAAGCACATCTTTGCAGTCTTGGAGGATCTTTAGAGAGACTCTGGATTTTCACCTGATTTGTCCAGTGATGGGTCCCTGAGGGTAGGGGCTTATGGCTGGGGTGTGGGAGGGCCGCTGAAGGAAGGACTAGCTTGTACTAACGGTAAAAAAGGTCATCTCCTGCCTCAAGTGTCTCATCTGCAGCTGGCCATTCTACCAGTCATCTATCCCTCAGAGACAGCTCCTTAAAACCCATTCCCCCTCCCCCGCAAAAGAGAGTAACATCACTTTCGGTACTGGGAGGAGCTTAAATCAACCGGGTTATTCTCGGCTATTAGAAGATCTTTCTTTTTTCCACGGTGTGATTGGATCTCTTGGAAGCTTTCTACAGAATAGACAAAGGGCTTTGGGAAGCTAGGAAAGGATGCGTGGAAAGTTACTGAGGATTTGGGATAGGTGTCTTCTCTTAGTGCACAGACAGACATAAAGAATTGAAACGATTCCTTTCGATTGTAGTATTTCCTTTTTATTTTCTGGGAGTGGGGTGGTTTCTTGGGAGTAAGAAAAAAGAGATGGGCAATGCAGGAGACGCCGGAGATAATGGGTTCGATTCCTGGGTTGCGAAGATCCTCTGGAGGAAGGCATGGCAACCTGCTCCAGTATTCTTGCCTGGAGAATCCCATACAGAGGAGCCTGGCGGGTTACAGTCCATGGGGGTGGCAAAGAGTCGGACACGACTGAAGCGACACAGCACACATTTAGGGGATAAGGGACCTGTTTAAATGCTTTGTAGGAAGGAAAATTTGGGGCCCTCAGAGGGTGGAAGGTGGGCAGAGAGAGGCATCCTTCTGATCAGCGGTCGCTTTCTATGAAGTCTTTTTTTTTTCCTCCTGCAGCCCAAGGGCTCGCCCCATTGCTCCACTTTTCGAGCATTCTTCTCCAGGAACCTGAACATTCCTCGCCGCCCGCTCAGGGAGGCATTCCCGGCAAGCAGCCGAGGAGTAGGAATTCTCGAGGACTACCCGGGCAGCGGGAGCAGCGGGCCGGGGAAGCGCCCGCCGGTGGCCGGTTCCCCAGCCTCCGTGCGCCGGCAGGCGCCTCTGGGAGGCGCTGGTTTCCCGGCGCGGCGGCTGCAGGTGGTGCGGCCCAGGCCGGGGTCCGGATCCCGGCGCGCCGAAGGACCGCGGACTCTCTCGGGGGAGCCCCGCGCTCCGCCCGCGGGGGCCCGGCCGAGGCGCCCCGGGGTCCCCGCGCCGCCCGCACCCCCAGCGCCGCGCCGGCGCCTCTGCCGGTGGCCGGGGGTTATGAATGGGCGCAGCGGAAGCACCGCCCCCCCCCGGACGTGACGCTCGGCCAATGGCAGCGCGGGCTGCGTGGATGGATGAGGTCAGCGCTGTCGTGTCGGGAATGGAATGTGTAAGTGTAACATTCAGAACCGGGTAACATTCGGCGACCGAACGCGGCGGTCGGCAGCGATCGCGCGGGGGCCTGGGAAGCGCCGCTCGGGGCCGGCACTGCCCGCGGGGAGGACGCGCCGCCGCCGCCACCCAGCGCCGCCGCCGCCGCCTCCAGCCTTCTCCAGCCGGGCCGTCGCGCGTCCCGGGGGCCGGCCCCGCGAGCGCAGGAGTAAACACCGCCGGAGTCTTGGAGCTGCTGCAGAAGGGAATAAAGAGAGATGCAGGGATTTGTGAGGTTACGGCGCCCCAGCTGCAAGATGCACTAGCCGGCTGAACCCGGGGATCGGCTGACTTGTTGGAACCGGAGTGTTCTGCACGGGAGCCTGGATGAGTTGAAGTTGCTTTCCAGGGGCTCGTTTTCCACGCTGCCGAGAGGAATCCGAGAGGCAAGGAAATCACTTCGTCTTGCCATTGATTGGGCATTGGGAGCTTTTTTTCCCCCCCTCTCTTTCTTTTCCTCGGTCTTGTTGCATGCAAGAGAATTACAGTCCGCTGCTCGCCCGCCCTGGGTGCGAGATATTCCGCCCCGCTCTCTCCCGTCCATTGTGCAACCCAAAGATGAAAGACCGAAGGGGAGAAAGTTAAAGAAATCGCCCACATGCGCTGGATCAGTCCACGGCTTGGGGAAAGGCATCCAGAGAAGGTGGGAGCGGAGAGTTTGAAGTCTTTACGGGCGGGAAGATGGCGGACTGGAGCTGAAAGTGTTGATTGGGAAACTTGGGTGATTCTTGTGTTTATTTACAATCCTCTTGACCCAGGCAGGACACATGCAGGCCAAAAAACGCTATTTCATCCTGCTCTCAGCTGGCTCTTGTCTCGCCCTTTTGTTTTATTTCGGAGGCTTGCAGTTTAGGGCATCGAGAAGCCACAGCCGGAGAGAAGAGCACAGCGGTCGGAATGGCTTGCACCACCCGAGTCCGGATCATTTCTGGCCCCGCTTCCCGGACGCTCTGCGCCCCTTCGTTCCCTGGGATCAATTGGAAAACGAGGATTCCAGTGTGCACGTTTCGCCCCGGCAGAAGCGAGAGGCCAACTCGAGCATCTACAAAGGCAAGAAGTGCCGCATGGAGTCCTGCTTCGATTTCACCCTTTGCAAGAAAAACGGCTTCAAAGTCTACGTCTACCCACAGCAAAAAGGGGAGAAAATCGCTGAAAGTTACCAAAACATTCTAGCGGCCATCGAGGGCTCCAGGTTCTATACCTCGGACCCCAGCCAGGCGTGCCTCTTTGTCCTGAGTCTGGACACTTTAGACCGAGACCAGTTGTCACCTCAGTATGTGCACAATTTGAGATCCAAAGTGCAGAGTCTCCACTTGTGGAACAACGGTAGGAATCATTTAATTTTTAATTTATATTCCGGCACTTGGCCTGACTACACCGAGGACGTGGGGTTTGACATCGGCCAGGCGATGCTGGCTAAGGCCAGCATCAGTACTGAAAACTTCCGACCCAACTTTGATGTTTCTATTCCCCTCTTTTCTAAGGATCATCCCAGGACAGGAGGGGAGAGGGGGTTTTTGAAGTTTAACACTATCCCTCCTCTCAGGAAGTACATGCTGGTCTTCAAGGGGAAGAGGTACCTGACAGGGATAGGGTCAGACACCAGGAATGCCTTATATCACGTCCATAACGGGGAGGACGTAGTGCTGCTCACCACCTGCAAGCATGGCAAAGACTGGCAGAAGCACAAGGATTCTCGCTGTGACCGGGACAACACCGAGTACGAGAAGTAAGTGACGGGCCTCAGCGGGTTAGCCCTGGGCCCTGCTCACCTGGGTTCAGGTGTGAGCTTGGGGAATGGGGGTGGGACAGGGGAGCCCCTCCTGTCCTCTTCCTCTTGCTCCAAGCCTGGGACCGAGCAGCCTGGTTCTCTGGTGTGTGGCTTGGAGCTGAGGACCCAGAGTTGGAGCTCCTCGGGCAAACAGAGAAGCCTGGAGCACTTTTCTTGGGCCAAGTAGGTGACAGTGACTCCCTCTTGCTTGGAAAACCTTCAGGGTGATGTGTCTTCTATGAAGGGTGTGGGTTTGATCCAAGTTTGGAACCTGCGCTTCAACAGCGGAGCCAGGAGAGTGTTTGAGAGAGGTTGTAGGGACCCCAGAGGCTCTGAATCCACCCAATCTAGGGACCGTCCACCCAAGATTGATGCTTTATTTGCTGTTTTCTCAGGAGGAGGGAGGGGAAGCTGCTTTCCCTGGGATTCTCCCACCCTCCAATTATCGTCTTTCTGTAAACCCTAAATGTGTGTTAGTAGTGGAAGTGCTCTAATTTTAGCTCCTAAACTTTCTGTGCCTGTCTCTTCCCTACTCCCAGATGGCACTGACTTTTATGAAGGGAGACTGTAAGCTGGTTAGGGCCTGTGATCTTGCATGCATGCATGTATGCATGCTTGCATTCATTCATGTGTGCTTGTTGGTATGTATATATCCTGCCTCCCCCCCTGGGAGAAAGCTGTTTGTAAATCTGGGCCTCAGCTCTACTGCTGTAAACTCCAGTTGCTAATTTAGATTTCCTCTTCCCTTTTGTCTTTATCAATTTGCATGTAAATCAGAGACTGTTACTCTCTGAATGGGTGGTGAGATGCTTCCTCACCCTCTGGAGTGAAGCAAGTTTTGTCCAGTTGCTAAGTAACTGAGCTGGAGACTTTGTAGCCTTTCTCACTCTTGCTTTTCCTTCACAGTGATGGTAACTGACACACTGGACTTGGTGGGGGAGTCAAAACTAGTTTTCACCAATGGGCTTTAACCTGAGCTTGGAGGGTCCCTTTCCTTGTCGATGGGGTGGGAGCTCCAGTTACTGAACTTGTGTCTGGCTTTGAAAGAGTTAGTGAGCTCCTACGGTGCATTTCCACGTTACGCCAGTTAAAAATCAGAGCAGCCTTGTGCTACCCAAGGAAGCAAGGGGAACCTCTCCGCTAGTACAAGACGAACTGGCAGAGGTTGGCGGATTTTGCAGTTGATTCATGAATTGCAGAATAGGGGAAACGCTTCGCAGAACTGATTGGAACAGGAACGGAGGGGCATGGTGGGGAAAGGGCCCTGAAATGAAAGGTTTGCTTGTTGTCTGTGGATTTCCTCAGACACTCAGGCCTCTTGTCGGAGGGATTGGAAGGGAAGTTCAAGTCCTCCTGTACTTGATCGTAGACAGTAAAGGAGAAGGGATCAAACACTGGGATTCCCCAACCCCCAGCACCTCTTGCCTTTCAAGCATAAGCAAAGCCCGAGGCTGTAGGGTCAATTATGAATCTAAATTGTCCCCTGCTTCAGGGGCAGTTACCTGTGAATGTTGGGTGCAGTTGCCCTGGCTTCAATTTTTGTCACAAAAGAAACAAACTGTGGTTGGTAATGAATGCTTTGTTTACACGACATTTACATTGACCTATTCCTGTGGGTGCTTGTAAGAAAAAAATGCTCATAGTCTTTGAAAAATTTCTTTGTCTGGTTTATGGTGGAGTAACTCGAGATGAAGTCTTAACCTTTCAGTCTAAAGCAGTCTCATTGAATTTCGTAGAAAGATCATGATGGTCTTAATTCTTCTAAAGGAGCTGGACCTGAGATCTTACCGTAAGAAATTGGAATTGTACATTTATTTGGGAAACACCCTCCATCCGATACAACAATCATATCTGCTTTACCCTCCTAGGCCTCAAATGAATATTAAATGTCTACATTCTCTGCTGAAGCATTTTTCTAGAGATTTTGGCAATGAGGGAAGGAGGGGTTTGTTTTCTAGAAACTTTTAATTTTTGCTCATTAAATTTCCCTAATTTTTGACCCCTTTGTTATTGCACCAAGAAATCTGAAACCCACGTCCTTGTTTTGGTTTATTTTTAAGGCCACAAGGGGTCAGGCCCTCAGGATTGAGTCTCCTTTGAAAAGTGGCATTTAGTGAGGAAGGCAAGTTGCCTCTTTCTCCTGAGCAGGGATTTCTTTCGCAGCCACTTCTGG
Source organism: Oryx dammah (assembly GCF_014754425.2). Classification (NCBI taxonomy): domain Eukaryota; kingdom Metazoa; phylum Chordata; class Mammalia; order Artiodactyla; family Bovidae; genus Oryx; species Oryx dammah. The sequence goes on from NW_024070203.1 coordinate 58,071,232, forward strand.
ATTTTCTTCATTCCTCTTTTGCATACTTTCCAGCGCTAACCTCGTTTCCTGGGATGGGATGGTGCTGTAGAACGTTTGTATTCATTGGCCTGGTTGACCTGGAGTTTTAACTCATTCCTCTCACTGAGTTATCTGGATGCTCTATCGTTGCGAAATGGTGTTTGCAAACATTATTTCCTATTGCGTTGACTTTGGAAGATATGAAGATGAAGAATGAGCTCTGAAGTGGTGAGAATGCTCTCACAGCAGGCCACCTGTCTTGTCCTCTGAAGTAAGCCCAATTATTGTACTTTGCTATTTATCCTGATGTTTTCTGGAAGTCAGCCGTGCATGTATCAGACACAGAACTCCTCCAATCAGATGCTAATCTCTTTCCAGCATTCTAGAGGAGGATGTTGCAGTTAGGTCTATAGAAGTCATTTAAGTTCCACTTCTCATACTACCTGATGGTGCGACTTCTGATTCATCATCTTGAACCTTAGTTTGTCCTTTGGTAGAATGGGTTTTAGATGGTTCCAGGGCACTCTATAAGCGTTCACTTGATAATGGATTGTGAAAACAGAATCCGTTTTCATCTACTTCTTTTTTTTTTTTTTAATTACCAAGTGTCTATGAAAATGCTTCAGTTTAATTTGCTGCCACAAGTGTGTGTGTGTGTGTGTGTGTGTGTGTGAAGTCGCTCAGTCGTGACCGACTCTGCGACCCTGTGGACTGTAGCCCGCCAGGCTCCTCTGTCCATGGGATTCTCCAGGCAAGAGTACTGGAGTGGGTTGCCATACAAGTAACTACATATAACTTTGCTCTAGAATTAGGGGAATGATAATTAGATTGAAAATTTACGGTCTCATGGCCAAGTTAGGATACCATAGAATATGTACAACTAAAAAAGTTGCTTTTAGTGAAATTTAGTCTTAAGTGACAATAAATATTTAGTTTCTTCATCTCACCGTTACTTTTGTGAAAAGCAGACATTTATTGCTAAAGGTATAGAAGAGCTATGTGGAATAAAGGGAAAGACTTTTCTCTTGTAATAGAGCAATAGTTGTGACCCAGACGTCTAGGATTATATTAGAACATCCATTTTTATGACACTCATAATTAATTTTCATCAGTTACATATATTCACAGATGTAGATGACGGCGGCTGAAAGAAGTTGATGCGGTGATTACATGATTTGTAATGAGGCTTTAGAGAAATTCTATTTTACATCTTTTGAGCTTCTTATGCATTCTTACAGAATGACTGTAGTTTTTGCATGAACTGCGTAGTTCAGATCCCTTCAGAGGGCATTATTGTGAAACTTCAAATTTGGCTTTCTGAAATAGAAGAAAGAGAAGGAAATGAGAGGTGGCTTCTATATTTGACCCCTCCGAGGAAAGCGGTGGAGAATATTTTAAGGTGCTCTTCTGGTAACAGGCAGGATTCTGTGCAGGCCTTTTGGACATCTTTTTCCTGTGTTTGTCGAAGCTCACAATCCTGGTATTTTTAAGGGTCCCGAGGTTAAGGGATCATTCGACTTCCAAACATCCTCCTTTTGCTGATGTGGAAACTGAGGGATAGACTGATGGATTTGCTTAAGGTCAGAAAACTGGTTCGGGGATAGTCCTAGAAAGTAAACCTTTTTCTGACTTTCTCTCCCTTGACCTACAATAGTCTATCTTTAATTACAGACACACTTAAAAGCTCTCCAGCCACTGGAAGGTCCTTGTTGATGGTGTTTCTTATAGGATTTCTCTTGGACTCATTTGGGAAGCTGATAAAGACTTTGGAGAAGCTTTGTGGAAAAAAAAAAAAAAAGAAAGCACATACATGCATAATTTGTCATCTAGTTTTAGGAGCTGATGCACAGCCACTACTAAAGGGCATTGTCAGACTTGAGAACTTTTGCTCTCGGGCTTGCATATTTCTTTTCATTGCCAACTAAGTTGGAGGTCCCTGGAGCTGTTGTGTCTGAGTAGGAGTTGTGGGGACCTTTCAGTTTGGCCTCAAGGAATTAATTCACTGAATGAGAAGCTGAATTCAGATGCATTCATGGCAAGCACAAAATGTGTACAAGTAAATGATGTTTTTATATCCCCGTTTCCCAAGCTGTGTTCCTAGACACCTGAGCAAGTTCGCGATCCAGCGGGGAACCTTGGAGGAATGAAAGGTGGAAATTGTGCTTCTCAGGTTTTAAATGTAGAAGCACCGTTTCCCCCACAGGTGTACAGTGGCACCAACAACATTTCTAAAATAGACCACAAAATCACAGTTTTAAAATAAAGCTAAGGCCAACCCTAGGCTAATCTTGAAGTTGGCAATTGTGTCTTCTTGAACTGAGGTTCTACAACTTTCTCTAACACTTCCGTTAGCCCCCGCCCCCCACCCCCACACTTTTCTCAATTCCTCTGAACTTGCTTTCTGGAGAGAGCCCAAGAACCTAATTTGTAAGGAATCCCTAAAGGTTGGGGTTCTGTGTGCTATTTCTAAGGACACTGCAGATTGATTGAGTCCAGTTCAACAAATGACAGTTGCCAGTAGAATCCTTGACCTAAGCCTGCAGAGAATGGCTTGCTAGGAAGGCCCTGCCTGTGAGAGGCCACTGTTGGTCGTCCCCATGACTGTGATATCAGCTTTGGATGGCACAGACTTGGCCAAAACGCATGTTCCCTTTGTTGGAAGACCTGTGGATGTGCCTCCCCAGAACTGTGGCAGTGAGATACCTGCTGCCAATGACCTTGAGTATGCTAAGGTCACACCAAAGGTTGTGCTTGGTAGAGCCTGGCTCCTCTGCTCACGGGTGTCTCGGCAGGCCACGCTCCGGGTACATAAGCTGAGGCCCGCTCTGGTGAGGTGCATCGTTGCAGGCTGCACAGCGTGTGGGTGCCTGAATGGGGGCGACAGCCCAAGCTGTGTGGCCTCTCTCATTTCTCTGACCCCTCCTGCTGCTCCCTCGTGACCGTCATTTTCCCGCCTCTTCAGAGGAACCTCTCTGGCTCAGTGGTCACCGGATGCCCCAGACTCTGGAGCGTGTTTTTGCCTGGATGTGAACACAGGAGTTTGCATTTCCTTGAGCTCAACAACCATCTGGTTTTCCTTCAGAGCTCTTCTGCCCAGTGACCAGGTTCCTCTAATGTGCAAGGACCTCCTCACAATTGCATGGCGTTTGTCCGGTGCCTGACGTCAGGTTGCCTTTATGAGCGCCTTAAGCCTTTCAACCAGTGTCAAATCTCCATTTTACAGATAGGAGTGCAGGCCTCGAGAAGGTCATCTGGTGAGGACGCGGCGGTGTCCGAACCAGGCATTCTGAATGCCGAAGACGGTGCTCCCTCGACAGGACGTTACCACCCTAAAGAGCCAAACAACATGTCTGCCCGTTCACAGTTGTGTGTGAGTTTAATAGCATTCCAGCGTTTGTGCATCGTATCTCTCCACCCCGCCCCCGCTGCTTTCCTTTCTAGACATGTTTTCCAAGGAGAAATTTGGCTCAGAGATGGGATCAGGATGGCCCCATTCATCAGTGTGGTGTGTTGCAGTTCATGCCCTCGAAGAGAGTCAGACCACAACTTAGTGACTGAACAACAGAGACGTTGAACTCCGTCAACTCTTCCGATCAGTTCAAGGGGTGTTAATAACTGTGTCTGTGTAGATTCTGGCTTTCATTCTCTCCAAAAGCTCTTCCCAGAAAAGTGAGGAAGTGAGTTGTATGTGACCTTTGCCCTCAGTGATAGCACCTTGCGGGGTTTGCCCTGTCCTGGGTGTCAGTGAAGCCGTGAGATTGTACAGGAGTGACCACACTAGGTGTCAGGGAACCTATGAGATGGTTCAAAGATCACAGGAGTGATCTTTGCCCCAGGTAAGAAGAAAAAAGGTGTGATCCTGTAGAAATGGGAGACCCACTGGAAGGTTCCACTTCTGACAGAATGAGCCAAGTTTCTAGAGTATAGCACACCACTGCTCTCTACCCTCAGGATCCCTATAGAAAAACAGTGGTTAAAAAATTATGAGCTATGCAGAGCCTAAGACCTGGGTTCGATTCTTGGGTTGGGAGGACCCTCTGGATAAGGGAATGGCAACCCACTCCAGTATTCTTGCCTGGAGAACGCCATGGACAGAGGAGCCTGGACGGCTCTGCGGCCCATGGGGTCTCAAAGAGTTGGACACAATTGAGTGACTACCACAACCACAACCAGCATGTAGAGCTTTTGTGAAAAATTAGGTAAATGCAAAAGATAGGAATATGAAAATAAGTTTCTTCTCTAATCCCCACAATAAGAGCTCACCACTATTGTTGAACTTCAGAAGTTCACCTTTTATAACCAACATGTACACCTCTGTGATTATGTCATTCTGTCTCTGCATATCCAAGAGCCTTCTATAGATATGTTAATTACTGCTTAATTAATAGTAAATAATGAATCTGACACATTTTCTTTCAGTGTCTTGTTTGTGCCAGACACATAGGTGTTGGAGCTTGGGGCATCCAGGAACGAATACAGCAGACTTCCGGCCAGCCTCATCTGTGGGTTTTATAAAGTCAGAGTCCGACTTTAAATGTATTTTTACATGTTGCTTTTTTCTTAACATTATCCCAGAGCATTTTTCTCTCCCTCTAAATAGGAAAAGCCTATTAAAATATTAAAGTAGGATTTTTAATGGCTGCATAGTTCTTTTTAGTAACTCATGGCTATATCCTAGTTGATTTCCATTTTCTTAGTTAACAGATTTAACTTGTTTCCCGTCTTTTATTATACTTGGGCCTGTGATGAATTTCACTGTACTGAGGATTTGTTTTCTTCTTGACTAAGGTCTCTCTCACTTCCTTTCTCCCAACCCCCACCCAGATCCCTTTTGAAGGAATAGCTGTTCTTGAGGTGAGTCTGAGCACCCATTTAGTGAAGTAGCCATCATGAAATGACTGCTTAGATAAACATTTGTAGGTGTTAATTGGTCCTGCAGGGGGTCTTTGAAGCTCCCACAGCTCTGGTCCCTTTGAAGTTTTGTTTTTGCTGGAGCCAAAAACCTCTGTTGTGTCTCTTACTGAGCAGACTTCTTCCTCCCTGCATTCTGCAATCCTTTCCTGGGATCTCAGAATCTGTGGGCCTAACCTGGGTAGGTATCATTTTTTTTAAGTTAATTGTATCAGTCGCTCAAAGTCCCTCATCTTTTTTCTCTTTGGTTGTTGAGTTTATAGTTCTTTGGAGGTGAATTGAGGCAGGTGGCTTTGCCTGTGGGGTGTCCAGGTCAGATCTGGGATTCTAAGTGCAAATGAGGCACTATTCTAAGTGATTTAAATACCAAGTCAGAGGGGAATTGGTTAGGGCTCAGTGCTTTCACTGCTGAGGGCCTGGGTTCAATCCCTGGTCAGGGAACTAAAATCCCACAAGCCTCTCTGTGTGACCAAGAAAAAAAGAAAAACAAAACAAAACAAAACAAAAACGAGAGAAAACAAAGTGAACCAATCTCCTTACGCCCAGTTAGTTAGGCTCTCTTGCATCGTAATTGCTTTGAGCAGCAGTGAGAATTTTGGAAAACGTTGCCTGTCTTGTGTACCTTCTTGACTCCTGCAGAGCCCTTTAGAAGAGTGCACTGACCCCGGACCAGGGAAGTCACTGACCCACACACGTTTCTGGACTAGGTGATGAACCTCCAGCCTCAGTTTCCACATCTGGGTGTGGGGATCACAACCCCTCACCAGGACATTGAAAGGAGGTAGTGCGGGTGCATGCTTCTGATGCCGAACTGGTAAATGCTAATGTGCTCTGCAAGGTGGTGGTGTTTATTAAAAACCATCTTCCTGTCATTTTCTAATCAGCCACAGAGGTTTGTTTTGTTTCATAACTTGGCTCTTTACTAAGCCACAGAAATAACTGCTCACCTCTCTCTTGATGTGTAATCCTCAGGAAATTGTGGTAGGTGCTCTGGAAGGCCACCCATTGTTTCTGTGGGCTGTGGAAAGATGTAGATGGGCATTGGAGCTTGCAGGTGGCCTGGGGCAAGGGTACAAGCAGGTGGAGCGGGCTGTCTCTGGGGCAGTCAGGCACTGCCTTGCCTCCACATCCTCCAAGTTCCCTGGGGCGACTGCTCCAAGAATGCAAGTGGTCACTTTTGCAGGTGACTTTGGCACCCTGATCGGTTGAGGATAACTTTTGGAAGGATACTGCATATGAACGGGTTGGTTCCACAGGCCCTTAGGTTGCTAAGAGCAGAGTACCATTCAGGCCACCTTACGTCACAGGATTTATTGTGAAGGGCACACAGAACAGAAGCTGGACTGGAACTGCTCCAGTGAGTTCTCAGGACCCAGCGCAACAGCCGGGTATCTCCATCTGGACCTTCATCTCTGCCCTGGCTGGCCCCTCTGTCGCTGTGAGTGTCTGCCAACCATGGGCCAGTCTTTCCTAAATTCTCTCATGCAGGCCCTGGATGAAACCAGCCTGATTGGCTGCCCTGGGGATCTTTACTCCTTCGAGGGAGAGCCATTCGTATTAGGCCACGTCTCTGGGTCTGGTGGCGACCTCATCAGTTAAAAGGCTGCCCTGTCAGATTGTCATTCTTAATTGAATTGGTGGCTATCCTTTTGCAAAGAGCAGCCTAAAGTTGCTTCCTGAAACAGGGGTGTGTGGTTAGGGGAAGTTGGCTGTGGTAAACACTGTTGAAGCCATATCCTGTTGGCACTGACAGATTTGAGCCTGGTTGATGATGATGATAGCATTCTTGAGAGCGTACCGTGTGCTGGGTAATGGGCGGTATCTTCTTGAATCTTTATGTCCACCCAAGCAGGAAGATATGCATTTGAGATGCAGAGCGAAGTTCAGAGAATCTTTATAAGTGACTTGCCTAAGTGCACACAGCAGGGATATCAACCAGAATGCCATCGGCATTCTGCGCCTGCGTTCTTCACGTTGGCGTCTATTGCTTCTGCACAGCTGGAGCTGATGTCATAAAGACCACACACACGTCAACAATAGCGTGATTGATTTATAGAGCATCACTCGTGTTTCTCACCTAGAATTTATTTCATCTTACTGAAGAAGAGACAGTTCTAACCAGCTTGGTAATCTGGTTTCTTAGCCCACAGCAGATTCAAAGCAATCAATTTAAAGAGAGAGCGATTCTTGGGAAGGCAGGTCTGGGAAGAAGGGACAGCTGGCAACCCAAATAGAAGGAAGCAGGCCAGGAAGTGATAACACCCAGAAGAAGTAAAGAAGCCCTGAATTTTTTTTAAAATTTATTTTTATGAGAGTGTAGTTGTTTTACAAAGTTGTGTTAGTTTCTGCTGTACAGCAAAGTGAATCAGCCACACATGTACATATTTTCCCTCTGTTTTGGATTTCCTTGTTATTTATGTCACCACAGAGCCTTGAGTAAAGTTCCCTGTGCTCTACAGTAGGTTCTCATTAGTTACGAATTTTATACATAGTATCAGTGCTAGTCTCCCAATTCATCCCACTCTCCCTTTTCCCTCTTGCTACCTGTACATATGTTTGTCTCTACATCTGTGTCTCTAGTTTTGCTTTGCACCTAAGTTCATCTGTATTGTTTTTCTAGATTCCATATGTAAGTGATATTATACAGTATTTGTTTTTCTTTCTTACTTCACTCTATATGACGGTCTCAAGGTCCATCCACATCTCTGCAAATTACACAATTTCGCTCCTTTCTATGGCTAATATTCTATTATATATATATGTACCACATCTTCTTATCCATTCAAGAAGCCCTGCAATTTAAGCCCGGCTAGCCCAGAGCCTGAGCGTGTCCTACAGATACCCCATAAGTATGCCTGTGAGTCTTGCCCCCGGGCACTGTGGTGGTCACACCGGCCAGAGCCTCTGTAAATATCAGATAAACTATGCCATGGCATAGTGCTGACCACAAGCCATCACTTGTGTACAGTGGCCTTTGTTTAAGAAAGTTGGAGAACATGTAATGAGTTTTATAGCTTTTTTTTTTAACCCCTGTGGTGAAAATAAAAATATTTTGGTGGCCCTAAAAAGAAGCTCTCCATTTGAAAGCTTATCTATTAATACTAAGCTCAGCAAGTTCCCCAAGGGCTCGGGGTACAAGGGGTGTCCTTGGGGTTTGTATCAAAGTTCTGGTATTTGTTGCTAACTCAGATTTCTGGGGTTTTATGATACATATCAGTACTGTAATGAGAAATACGAAGTTTTCTCGTATTGCTGTGTGGGCCTGTGATGCTAGCTATTCTTGATTGACTAGTCTTCCAAGTGACGTGGGCCCTGGGCTCAGGTAAAGAGCTGCCCCCGGTGTGGAGTGTGGAGGCTAGGAATTAGAGAGAGAATGTGCCCATCAAGGGATGAAGAGCCGCTTGTCTAGAGCTTAGAGGCTGCCCTGGATGGTGCGTTGGGGCACATGTCCTGCTTTCTCCCCTTTTCTAGGGGAGTCCAGCATGGGAACGGATGGGTGGAAATCTGGAATGGATTTCACACATCCTGCATATATGCTGGCATCCTGACAGACTGGTGGAAAGCAGCCACAGCAGCACTGGTAACGGAGGACCATGCCACCATGTCCTGGGGTTTGCCTTGGGGGCTTCTCGTGGTTCATCCATACAGTGTGGTGGGGGTGGGGCTGGGGTTGGTACAGCTCCCGCTGCCGCTCTGTCCTCAGGCTCTTAGTGAAGTCTCCTTCCTCCTCTTCCTCCCTTTCCCCGCATACCCTCCTCTCTCTTTCTTGGAAAGCTGTCCCCTGCTCCATTCATTTCTTCCGGAGTCACTTCCTTGATGCCCCAGACTTGTCACAGTCCCCTGTTTTGGGCTCTTGTAGACCTGTTCTACCTGGCACGGCTGTATTTTTTTCCATTTGTTTAACTATCTGTTTTTCTCTCTCTGCAGTAATTGTATAGGCCCTGAGGGGAGGATTCAGGTTAGTTTTCCACTGAACTTACTCAGCTGATACTTACTGAGCACCTGCTGTTTTCCAGGCACTGGGGATTCAACAGTGAACCAAACAGACACACATTCCTGCCCCACGATGGCCCCAGTCTAACGATTGGAGACTGATAGCCATGTCTATTGTGGCCTATGTTAGAAAGCTTTGGATCCTGGGAAGAAAACAACCCATGGAAAGGGGTGAAGACATTGGCTCTCAGGCTGGGGAGCTTCTGGAAACGGGGCCCAGGTCCTCCTTCTGGCCAATCCGACTTTTGGGGGATGAAGTTCAGGTGTTTAGAAATGCTCACCACGTGATGTGGATGCACAGTGAGGATGGGAGGGGACATTTGCAGTAAATGTGGGGGCAGGAAGGCCCTGTTGGTGTTGAGCTCAATCACTGATGTATCTTCACAGCCTAGCACTGTGCCTGACCCACCCACACTGGGCACTCAGTTTTTGTTGGGTAAGTGAAAAAGAGAAATTACATTTATTTAAACAAGTTATGTTTATTTGTAAATTTAAAATTTTAACTTATTTAGTATTCATTTAGTTTACAAGTATTTAATTACATTTCTTTAACGTTTATTTATTTGATTACTGTGTTTAATCAAAATTCTGCTAACCATTGATTTGATGTATGTGTCTGTAGGTGTCCCTGTCTTTGGTTTACAGCCCAGGAATCCCCGTGTTTTCCCCAAGTGCATCATTTACTAATTCATCCAGTTTCTTTTTATTTCCAAAGGGGATATTTCTCCCAATAACCTTTTTCTGCCCCTCCACAGTAGTTTCCTTTCTTTCTTTTTCTTTTTTGTTCTTGTTCTGTTGAATAAGCTATCGGTGAAACCAAATTAAAATGAACTGACAGGCTTTACTATGTAATGTGAATCTAAGGAATTTATTGCTACAGGAGAAACCATTATGGTGTTTTTGTCATTTAATTTTAACAGTCTGTAGATATTGGGACTTTCTGTCCCCCCTTAATTGCAATTTTTCTCCCAAATGGTAGGTCGAATATAACTTTTGGCTTTCATTTCCTGCTCAGGTTACATCCCAACTCTGTTAACTGATATTGAAGCGTTGCCCCAGAGTATATAGTAACACAGTGCTTAATTGAGCTATCAGGCTTCTAATGAATTCATATTGAGATTTATCATTTAATTAAAAAGCAAAGGGGAAAAAAGCAGAGGGAAGGTATTCCATTGTTTCTCCCATTGGCCTCCATTTCCTGCATGTAAAAATCTGCTGACTTGTTTGTGTTAGCTTGTGGAATTGTTCGGATATTGCGTAGAAGTATTCAAGGTGTGTAGATCAGAAAGAAGACACTGGATCACACTTACTTGGCTTCTTAGTAGGTCTTAAATAAGGATTCTGGTTTGGTGGCCATCATAGACACTTGATTAAATATGAATTATGTTTTATGTTTTTACAAAGCTTGGGAAGGTCATTTTCTAAAATGATTTCTAGGTCTGTATATCTGAAGCAATCTGAAAATCTAATCAGAACGGATCTAATACCGAGATGCTTCAGCTTTACTGAGCAACAGAGAATAAATTTTTCTTGAAGACATCATTTCTTAAATGCCGCACACTCCTTTAAAATTCACACTGCATTAAAAAAGCTACCTTTAAGCAACACCTTTTATGATAACTGCATTTTTAAGCATTGCAAGTGTAATGTTGCAAAACTGTAAGTGTAGGGTCGTCAGTCTTTTATTGATTCAGAGACTGGAAATGTATAATATGCTCTGTATTTAGATTGTAGAGCTATATTACATGTTTTATAAAAAACTGAACAGTATTCTATATGAAGATAAAATTTAAGTACCTAAATGTTTAGTAAAGTTCAGAGAAGGAGTAGTATTTTCCTCCACTTATTTTAGACTTAGCCACCTCTAAGGAGTGACCCAAGTAGGGTAAAAGAGAATGCTGCTGCTGCTGCTATGTTGCTTCAGTTGTGTCCAACTCTGTGCAGCCCCATAGATGGCAGCCCACCAGGCTCCCCCGTCCTTGGGATTCTCCAGTGGGTTGCCATTTCCTTCTCCAATGTATGAAAGTGAAAAATGAAAGTGGAGTCGCTTAGTCATGTCTGACTCTTAGAGACCCCATGAACTGCAGCCTACCAGGCTCCTCCGTCCATGGGATTTTCCAGGCAAGAGTACTGGAGTGGGTTTTCATTGACTTCTCTAAAAAGAGAATAACAAGGACGAAATATCAAAAGGGACCTTTTTGAAAAATTGAGATATAATTGACATATAACATTGTGTTTTAGGTGTACATCATAATGATTTTACGTATACATATGTATGTATATATCACATATATTGCCAAATGATGATATATATAGATATATTGTAGAATATTATATGTATATGTACTGTGCCAGGCTCCTCTGTCCATGGAATTCTCCAGGCAAGAATAGTGAAGTGGGTAGCTAGCTGTTCCCTTCTCCAGGGGATCTTCCCAATGCAGGGATTGAACCTGGGTCTCCTACATTGCAGGCATATTCTTTATCGTCTGAGCTACCAGGGAAGTCCACCTATATATTAGCAATATGCATACGTTGTGAAATGGTTACTACAGTAAGTTTAGTTAACGTCCATCACCATACATTTTTACAAATTTTTTTCTTGTGCTGAGAAATTTTAAGACTTACACTTAAAGAGCTTTCAAACATATGTTACAGTGTTGTTAACTCTAGATACCATGCGATACATTATATCCCCAGGACCATTTATCTTAAAACTGCAAGTTTGTACTTTTTGACCACATTTTTATTCATAAGTGGTATTCATATGGTATGACTATCATATGGTATTTGTCTTTTTCTGACTTATTTCACCTGGCATAATACCCTCAAGATCTATGTTGTCCCAAATGGCAAGATCTCCCTCTTTCTTAAGGCTGAATAATCTTCCATTGTGTATATGGACCACATTTCCTTTATCTGTTCTTAGGTTGTTTCTATGTCTTGGCTACTGTAAATGATACTGTCAAAATAAATCTAAAGTTTTTATGAAAATAAGCTCAGAAATTGAGTACTCTTAAGTTCCGAGTATTAAGTAGATATTCCAGGGGTGTTGTGACACTTTGGGCCTCTCTGAGCCCTCAGGTTTCCCTTTACTGGTTTTCTTGCCCGAGTCCTGTGAGTTTGGCCCTGATTGGAGCTGTCACTTCTGTCTGTATACACATCTGTATGTCTTTGCATCTGTCTCTTCATCTGAGGAGAGGAGCTTGGTGTCAGTCATGCTATCGTGGTGTTAGTTTTATCTGGAAGGAGGAGAAATAAGATCATTGGCGTGATCTTAAAGATCTGATGTAACTCTTGTGTTATATAGATAAGGAAGTAGAGATCCAGGGAAGTTGGGCAACTTGTCCCAGGTCATGTGCCTGGTTATGGCAGAATAGGGAATGGAGCACCTGTCTCTTGACTTCCAGGAATGTGACCGTATGGCACGGAGGTCATGCACTTGGGCTTTGGAAACCAGGGGCTTGAATGGTGGTTGGTTCTGCCACCAGCCACGAAACCCTGGGCGTCTTCTTCCCTCCCATTTCTTCATTTATAACATGCGGATGATAATAACTCCTACTTCATAGGGTTGTGACTATGAGGACTAAGTGAATATTATGCGTAAGATGCTTAGAACAGTGCCTACGCAGTAAGCGATCAGTAACCATTGTTACTGTCGTTAATCTTCCTGTGCCATTAAATCACGTTTGTCTTGTACAGTTTCCGATTTACCGCTTGTGTCTATTTATCATCCCTTCCATTTCTTCCATTGGCTCTGTTTATAGCTCAGTCTAACTGTAACCTGCAATGTGGCACAGTAGCTTGCTCGTCATATAGAAGTTCAAGGTGGTTTGGCAAGTGCCCAGAATTCCAACCACCTGTTGTAACTGTTGCCAAAATACAACAGATTTTCATTTCCCAGAAGTTGTTTCACCAAGGATGCAGATCATTAATATGACTTAATGTCTTATAATTGTTTTTTCTTTTGCAAATCTACACATCATGTTTCCCACCCATTCTGTGAAGCTGAGCAATGACATGAATCTTTTTGTTCCTGCCTCTTTTTTTTCTTATTTAAACTTTTTATTTCTTCTTGGAGTATAGCTGATTAACAATGTTCTGATAGTTTCAAGTGCACAGCAAAATGATCCAGTCATACGTATACGCGTATCCATCCTCCCCCAACCCCCGCTTCCATCCATTGTTCCTGCTTTTTTGAAAAAGCAGTAAAACAGTGGCAGACTTGCCAGTGGCATCACCTGAAATGACTTTCTGAGCTAAACCTGCTTGAGACAGAGAAGATAATACTATTTTTTTTCTTTTTTCTTTTCTCTCAATTCAAGTAGATGAAGGCGCAGTCCCCTCATGATGGGGTACTTAGCAAATCAGGAAGCGATAACAGTGAATAACTTTCTACGTTCCCAAATTTGCATGATAGTTAACAATTGATGGCTTTTCTTTAGGAAGGCATTATCAGCTGCAGCAGGAACCAGACCTCTGGACCCTTTCTGCGTGCTAAGTTAAAGCAGTGCTGTACCTACCCTTGATGATAAACTTGTAATTTCAGTCAGGGTGAACACTGGAGAGGAAATTTTAGCCTGTGTTCTGAAGATCTGGGAGGGTTCAGACACATCGTAATTTATATTTTCATTCTTTCTCTCGAGAGACACAGCTGCAGTTATGAACAAACACGTGGTAGGAGCTGTTCTGAAATAATCATTTCTGCCACCAAATCCAGATGTGATCTGATTCCTACTTCATTCCATACTGAAACGGGCCTGACTGTGTGATTAAGATGTACCACACAGGCCACACCTTATCCCTTGGCACTTTATTACATCCTCCTGCCCCCAAAAGAACAGGATCATATCCTTGTTGTAAATCACAGAATCCTGTAGAGTGTTCTTTAACATCAGCTTTTGCAAAAGAGACTCTAGGGACAGTTCATTAAGTGTAAGTGGGACCTTCCGCCGTAATCTCAAACGTGATAGTACTTGGCTGCAGAGAATAAGCAGGTGTGTATTTTATTCATAATAGCGACTCTAATCTTGTGTTTGTTTGTATGTGGAGGAAATATTCAAAATCATTTTTTTTCCTGGGAATATTATTGGGTCAGTGTTGCCTATTGTTTTCTACCAAGAATCAGGGACGTTTTTTTTTGTCCCCCTTTCCTTGTCCCACAGTTCGATCATCTCTTCCCCACAAAATAAAAACTGCTTTTCTTTCTCCCAGTAAGCTGACTTGCAGATTTAGGTAGTAGTAGAGATAAAAGGATCATTTTGTATTTCCAGGTAACTCATTTAATTAGATGAGGTGAACTAATTGGATTTTTTGACATGTCTTTTAACATCTAAGATACTCGCTTTGGAATTCCCAGGTCCAGCAGCTTTCTCAGTCTGCTCCTTGGTTTAGGACTGGTGTAAGATCTGTCATTTGAATTCCCCTTGAGGGGGTAGAAAAGTGGCTGAGTGATTTTTCAGATAGTGGAGCATAAATCAACAGACCCAGGGCATTCCTTGGTTATCACCAGGCTCATCAGCAGAAGCCTGGATTAAGCATGGCTCTGTCCACACACAGCAGGTGAGGTGGTAACCTAAGGGGCTGTTTCCATCACGTGTGGACAGACTCTCTGAAGCTTCCTCACCACTGTTTCCTCACCCGGTATAATTTTAGAGGTCTGCAAGCTTTGGGGGACTTCCTTATGTCCTGTCATTCAGGGCCTGGGGAAGTTCCGGAATTTAGATTGGGGCAGTTTTAAACCTTAACATCATTCTACTGTTCATTGTGATTATTTAGGTTTTGTCTCCCTAGATACCTATTTTGTCTCTCTAGGTGTATACCTGGGTAAAGCTGGTTCCTTTTCCTTTGTACCCCCAGAGTTCACCCCCCACTTCAGTAGCTGACTTGGTAGGTACTTAGTTAAATCTTACAGCATTTGATTAGCCCATTGAAGTCCTTTCTTTGCTCTAGAAATTCCAGAACCCAAACAGATGAAGGTAAGATTATGGTATATATATTGGAATTTTTCATCTTTTAAAAAAATATTGTTTTTTAGTTTAATTTTTCTTTAGTATCTATCTTTTTCAAATACAGATCAAGGGGGCCAAAAAATTTACTGGGATCCAAGTACATAGAACCTCATTTCATGGTGGAAGAGTAACCGTAATAGGCTATCTCTCTACCATTTGCCTCCAGATATCTTTGGATCACAAAGTTATTTGGAGGTTTCATACTTTGTATTCTACTTGGACTTAAGTAAGACTTAAATCATAAGTTTTATCTTTAGACTTGTGTATTTGTTTTTCATCTGTTTTCCTAGTATTAACACAGTGCTGAGCATATAGTAGCTCCTCTAGAAATATTTGTCCAATGAGTATCTTTTGGCCATGGTGACCTATAAATGTGGAAAGAAAGACTTCTGGAACTTAGTAGAATTCTTTCATTTTGTTTGGAATAAGCAACCTGAAGGGGATATTGAATAGAAAAAGTAGGTTTAGAAGAATCCCCCCTCCTTTGCCTGCCCCCCCACATTGGGTTCAGTATAGTTGTTAGTTGCTCAGTTGTGTCCAACTCTTGGTGACCCCGTGGACTGTAGCTGCCAGATTCCTCTGTCCATGGAATTCTGCAGGCAAGAATACTAGAGTGGGTAGCCATTCCTTTCACCAGGGGATCTTCCTGACCCAGGGATCGAACTGGGCCTCCTGCCTGCAGGTGGATTCTTTACCAGGCGAGCCACAAGGGAAGCCCTATGAAGTTAGAGATTCACCAAAATCAGATGATGATTTGCAGCTTTGAAATAACTTGTGTCTCTGACTGTCATTTTAGCTATGAGTAGGTTCCCGGTCATAATTCTGTAATATCCTGAAAAGCCTGCTTTATGGCCCTTGAGCTGCACTGTGTTGTCTAAGGCCTCGGTTCTTGGCCAGGTACAGTTTCTATTGCTTCAAAGTTCGCTTCCTCCCGGAGGGCAGGCCAAGAGAGAGCAGTCCTTGTAGGGAAGTGTGGTGGGCTTTCCTGACAGCTCCGCAAGAGAAGCAGCCTCTGCTCACTCCTTTGCTGTTTCTATTGCCCTCTCCCAGGAAGGGACCAACCATGCTGCTGGGACCAGAATCTCCAGCCCCACTGTCTGCTAATGAATGGGGCACTGCCTACCGTGCTGAGCCAACCACTCTTGGTGCCGTCAGCCTTTCTGGACTCTAATTCCATCTCAGAGACTGTACACAGAAGGCCCAGGGATGCAGTTCTGTGGCCTCACGCACCCCGGGCGGTTTCCTGCAGGCGGGCTTTCAGCTTCCAGGGTTCGTCTCTAGGCTACTTCATTCTTTTCTTCCAGGCCTTCCATTGCCACTCACTTCTCTGCAGAGCAGCTCCTGTCACCTCCCACTGCCTTTTGACAAGGATGGGTTTTACACACCTCTTTTTTCCTGGGTCCTCTTTGGCTGTTAACCAGGGACTGTCAGAGGCATTTCTTTGTGGCTGTTCACGAAAACCCTCCCTCTAGTCTGAGTCACCCACCCTACTCTCTGCTGCTTCTTTTTAATTCTTTAGTTCGTCTTTTTTTAGTAACCCTCCCTCCCTCCTGTGAGGGTTGTGTGCACATGTGTACACACACACACACACACACACACACACACACACTCTCTCTCTCTCTCTCTCTTTCTCTCTCTCTTCCTGTTCCCTAATTCCCTTATCCTACATCACCCCTCTTATTGCCATTCAAATCAAGCTGTTCTAACTCTTAAGGGTTCTTATCTCAGAAGCTGGAGTTTACATTTAACTTTTAAGATAGAGCCACCCAAGGGTACAGCGTAAACCACAATCCAATGAGTGTTTGAGAAAAAAAAGTTTTTAATTACGATTGCAGAACTAATATTTGAGCACTGTTCAAAGTTCAGATGCTACAGAAAGTGAAACTTACCTGTAATGCACCCATATATCATCTTGAACTGTTGATAGTATCTATCCTGTTTTTGAGGCACATAGCATATTATTTATTTTCTTGAAAATAGGATTATTTTACACACAGAGACACACACACACACACACACAATCTCCTCCTTGGTAATTTTTTTTTAATCACTGCATTATACATCAAGTACTGTTCCATGTCAGTACATAGAAATCTCTCCCTTGTTTTAACAGCTATATGCTATTCCATTGTGAACATAATTCTTTTGATTAGGTTACAGCAGAGTATCAAGTATGGCATTTGAATCCTGATCTTAGTCTGTCTTCCTGTATATTTAGCCTCCATTCTTGGTCCAGGAAAAAGAGGTACACTAAGTATACTTCTAGCAAAATGAATGTTTTTTGTGGGGGGCTGGGATAACTAGTTTAGTAGTTTAAGCGGTGTATTTTTTTCAATCGCCTACACCTGATTAAAGATCTGTTTTAAAGGTTAAAAAGCCTTAGGATTTTAATTGCTTTTTAAAATACAAAAAATAATGCACAGTTTAGTGTGTCCATTTAACTAAAGGACCAAATTCTGTTAACTGAAAAAACGTAAGTCTATGTACAGGAATAAAGAAATGTTTTCACAGAAACTGGGACTACTCTGAGATTCAGAATTGCAGACAGTGAAATTTGGGGTGTGGCCCCTTAAATAAATGTAATTTGGAAAAGGTTTTGAGCACTACTTCACATAGTACTTTCAAAATGTCTGTTTATTTTCTCTCTTGGCACAAGTGAGTACAAATCATAACTGGTTAGATGATATCAAAAGTCTGAGACTAGGGTAGGGAGTGGGTCTTCCTCTGATTTGATCAAAAGTAAACAAAGCAAAAGCAAATGGAAAAAAAAGTTAAATGTTTCTCATTGTGGGACTAAAATGCTGCATGCTGAGTTTTCACTTTCTGATTAGAACTGACAGTTGAATAGATATGATTTATGTCTTTGGGGTCAGGAAGAAACGGTCAAATTTCGTGTGGCTGTTCTTTTCTCTGTCTCCCCCCTTCTTTTCCCCCTTAAGCATGACTGTATTAATCAGATAGCAGCCAGTGTGTGACATGTCCTTCTGCGGTGTTTGCAGACTAAGTCAGAGCCACGCCAAAAATCACTTTGCATTTTTCTGATGGAGCAGAAATGAACCTGTTTCATTCCATCTCAACAGCTTTACCCACGTGGGTCAGAGCAGACCTGCCTGATTTCAAGGAGGAGAGTAATGTGGGGTATGGTTTAGTACAGGTGCCATTAAAAGACTACCCCTACCCCCCTCACCTCCAGGTTTTATGTTTCCATGAATATTGGCCTTAATTTACCCCAAACAAGCCTAGGAATGACCTTGTTCTAGTATTGCTTGCTGATTTCAGCTCCTGAGTAGGAAGCCTGGGAGTGTTTTCTTTCTCAGCTCATCTAGGAGGGGGGAGCGGGGTCTTCTGCAGTTACTTTGTGATACATTTACTTTCTACCTGCTGGCTTCAAACAGTATTAATTTTTATGTGCTCCTTGTGCATTGTGTTTAATTAAAAGCAGTTCTATTCACAGAGGTACTTGTAAGATTTTTTTTTTCTCCCTGAAATGAATAAAACAAATAGGCATCTGGTATTTGTTTTGTATAACACAATCCCCATAAAATGAAGAGTAATAAAACATAATTATCTATAAAGGCTTGTTTTATAAGCCTGAGAATGGGCTTGTTTCTACCAGCTTTTAAAATTCTGCTCATACTATAAAGAATCCCTTTTGTACATTAATATATAACAATAATAACAACAAAAACTCCCCAATTACATGCATGAATCCAGCCTATTTTTTTCCTATTATGGCGTAAATGACAAAGGTTTATCATCACATCCTCTCTAGGTAAACATGTTAGGCTAAAAAAGGGGAAATATTTACTTCCTGTTCAATATTCTGTTCAATTGGGATAGCTCCATTTATGAAATTTCCCCGTAATTAAAGAAACAATTTTATATCAGGTGTTGATTTTTTGGAGGGGTAGGTCACAGACCACTCTATATATTCTAAAACCTTCCTTTCTAAAAAGCACACATCAAACTTTTGTATACATTTTGATAGGATTTTCAGATCTTCTGATCCTTGGTTAAAGATTCCTGCCAATGCCTGATAATTGTTTTGAAAACCATAGTTATAATCTGAAGCTAAGGTATTAGCTTTAATATATGAATATCTGATGATGGAAATTTGCTCACTGGTTTAGTAGCACTGGATTTAATTTTGGGGTTGGGCTTCTTTTGGGAAATGGAGAGTACTCCTGTCTGAGGGGGAAAAAAAACCCCTCAGATTGTGGAAAGTATAAAAATTATTAATTCAGAGGTGGATCTGTTGTCATATTGGATGGTAGTGCCTACATCCCTGGGGGCTCCTGTTCCCAAGACCATTTTTATTGTTCCTATCCAGTGCTGGGTGCGAGCCTTGAAGTGGTGAATTCATCCTCTGAGGTTGTGTGTCCATTGCTGCAAGAATAAAAGAAGCAGTAACAAAATCATGCAGTGCAGTACTTCACAGTGACAGTTTTATGTGGTTGTGTGATGTTGCAGAGCCTTGTATGTGATATCGACCCCTTTCTCTTGAATCAAAGCCCAGGGTTTTATCGGAGAAGGGAGGCTTCAGAAATTACTGAGTCTACCACAAAGGTAAGCCCCTAAATAGTTATCCCATTCTGTCTATTATTAAACTAATTGCTTACAGGAAGTAATAAAGTGCATATATCTATTATATAGTATATATACTTACGTCCAGTTTGAGTAATGATGTCTAATTTTAGACTTCTAACCCTTTCTCACCTTATCTTTTGGCATTGAAATTATACTAAAACATTCATATTATTGTGAGTGTAGATGAATTCAATAAGGTTAATACTTGGTTTCTCTCTTGTCATCTATTAGAAAACAAATAGCTTTAAATAAGAGGATTAGTTCCTTATCCAAAGTGGGGAGGTTGGATATTCCACTTCTAGATCGGCAGTTACTTTGCGTGCTTACTTGAAATACTATTTTTGAACATACTTGGCAACTTAAAGTACCCAATTAAAAAGCTCTGTGGAAAGAGGAAGTCTGGGGATATGTAATTAGTCCTTAGGATTCAGAGCATTTCCTTTATGTGTGGAAGGCCGTAATATGAAATCACTGGACACAATAGCTTTATGCCAGGAACTCAGAATAGAAGGCATTTTCAGGATGGGTTATTTTTGTACTCTGGGTCTTAAAATGGTTTATCCAAGGAGACTTCCAATTCCATAAAAATACTGATGCTGTGAAAAAAACCTGGTTTTGTGCTTTCACCAAATTTTAGGTAGTTGACAACCATAACCAGACATTTAATGAGCAAGACATAACATTATACAAGCATTGCTGGCATTCTTACACTCTTTATTTTAGTTGATTGACAGCCTTATCCCTCCCACCTTGTATTTTGTTTTATTCTTAAAGGGATAAAGGTTGGGTTCCAGAAAATTGGCCCGATATGGTGCTGTTCCTTACCAAAACAGTGAGGTCTCCCTGGGTAAAGTCAAGTGAGCGGTATAGTCTGAGATTATTTATAGTGTTTACAATAGGCCCAAAACACTAAGCACTTAATAGCTTTCCTTATTTACAAGTCAGATTCATCTAAGGGATATTATTCTTTATTTTTCCGCTGCTTGAAATGTCCCTTTAAAATAGATTATCGGGGGAATACACAGTGACAGAATTCGTTGGTGGTGAAAATGCAGGACAGATAATCATTTTATTTTTAAATGCTCTGCAATGGAAAAGGTCCATTTTGTCTAAGTAAAAACACCACTTTTTGTCTAAGTGAAGTCACATACATACACGAGTAACATAGAATGGATAAGTATATGTGAGAATGTGGCTTTCAGTTCCCAATTATATAATAGATGCCTTCCATTAAAGTTTGCAGTAAGTGAATGTCTATTAAGCAAATTATTTTTCCCCACTGATTTCTATTGTAGAAATGGTGTTGTCTTTCACTAGGCTGTGAATGTGCTATGTTCTCTAGTAAGAATACTAAGAGAAAGGAAGGAAGGAAGGGAGGGAGGAAGAGGAAGGGAGGGAAGAAGGAAGGAAGAAGACAAGAGAAAGTGAGAAGAGAGAAAAACGTCTTCAATACCATAAATCTAAAGGAAACCTAGACTTTTCAATGAAGCTTCTGTTGGATGCTCAAAGTATAGCCTGCCATAGTGTCATAGTTAAGGTATGGTGTATGACTTTAATAGCAAAATGGGGACACACAATAATGTCCAAATTCTGAAGGTGTTACCCCTTTTCTTCACCCTTCCTCCCATTGTTCCCTTTGGAGAAGCAATGTCACCAAGGAAGCTTATGGATTATTTGAACAGCCTCGGCATCCTTGTCTCCATACTGTATAATCTTGACCTCCAAGTATTGTTTTGTTAACTTGAAGATATAAGTTGAACATTACTCACCTCTTTCGAAACCATTTTCTCCTAACCCTTCACCAATTTGTTAGAAGATATTTGCATGAGAAGTGCTAGTGGGTGATACCTAATACCTAGTGATTGAAACATCCGCACTTTGTTAGCAATAAAGTTTCATCCTAGTTCCTTTCAATTTACATCTATTGTGGTGCATTATGGATTGTAGAAGGCCCTGTGCTTTGGACTCCCAGCGCAAATACCTGACCTGGATTAAACACCAAGAATGTATCATCAGGAGGGAACTATGCTTAACTCACACTTACCCTTGCAAAGGCTTCACTTGGTATGTATTGGTCAGTCTCTATTTTACAGGATGGTGAGGCTTAGAGTTGTCAAATGACTTGCCCAGAATCACTCAAAGAATAAGACAGAGTTAGCATTTGACCCCAGCTCAGATTGGGCTCAGGTACCTGGAAAATGCTTAACTTATACCATGCCTTGGATCTCAGCCTGGGTTGTGCTTTCAGAGTCATCCAGGGACTATTTTAAAACATTGCTATGCAAGGACTCAGCATCTCAAGGAATGGGGTTCTGGGTGTCTCTGTCTTGAAGGTTTCACCAATGACCCTGATGCTCCGTCAGGCAACCTTGACAATGGCTGAATTCTGTGACATGCCCAGTTTAGTTTCTTGCTTGTTTGTAGAACTGCTGAACAAAGATCTGATGCCCACAGTCTTTGAGCCTATGATTGGGTTAGGAAGATGGATGTGCACACAGCCAAGCCTGAGGAAGATGCCGTGTAGCAAGTACAGAGGTAGTTCCTAATCTGGTCAAGCTGCTTTAACAAAATTCTACAGCCTGGGTAGCTTACAAGCATACATTTGTTTCTCATAGTTGTGGCGGTGGAAATCTGGGATCAGGGTACAAACATGATTAGCTTCTGGTGAAAGCCCTCTTCTGGGGGCAAACTGACCCCTTCTTGCTGTGTCCTCACATGGTGTAGGGGGGGAAAGAGAGATCTGTCTGGTGTCCCTTTTATAAGGGCACTAATCCCACTCATGAGAGCCCCACCCTCCTGACCTAATAACTGACTCTCCTCCCCAAAGGTCCCACCTCCTAATTCTATCCCCTTAGTGGTTAGGTTTCAATATATGGATTTTGGGGAACACAAACATTCAGACTGTAGCAGGTAGGACAGAGGGCTTTGTAGTAACTCTGATGAGAGGACTTACAGTGGGTCAGGTAGCATCTGGAACATGGTCACTTCAGACCATAACATAAACAGAATAAGACCTGTTTATTCTAGCTCAGTAGAGTTAGAATCTTTATTCTCTAAACCCTATAATTTCCTTGGTTTAGGTTCTCATCAAGGTTCCCAGGCAGGGATTTGGAGTCTTCCCCACTGAGTTTGTCTGGCAAAGCTTGGGTTATAAAACCATTCATTTGTACATTTCTTTGATTCTCCCCTCCCCGCCGCCACCCCCCGCCCTGCAAACTGACAGGTATGTTCTGCCAGGTCCACTTTAATGGGGTTATTAGGTCAGAGATAATTTGGACTTCCCTGATGGCTCAGAGTTTAAAGCTTCTGCCTGCAATGCAGGAGACCTGGGTTCGATCCCTGGGTTGGGCAGATCCCCTGGAGAAGGAAACGGCAATCCACTCCAGTATTCTTGCCTGGAGAATCCCATGGACGGAGAAGCTTGGTGGGCTACAGTCCATGGGATCGCAAAGAGTCGGACACAACTGAGCAACTTCACTCACTCAAGGCATCAGCCAAGACTTAAGCAGGCTGGAATGATAGTGTGCTCCTTTATGCTTTTCTTGTTTTTGGCGTCTAGTTGCTTTACAGTGTTGTGTTAGTTTTTGCTGTACGACAAAGTGAAGCTGTATGCATACATATAGCCCCTCCCTCCCACTCCCACCCTGCCATGCCACCCCTGCCTCCTCCCCATCCCACCCCTGTAGGTTATTGCCGTGCCGAGCTGAGCTGCCTGTGCTCAACAGCAGCTTCCCAGCAGCTATGTGTGTTACACAGGGTAGTGTATATGTGTCAGTTCTAATCTTCCAGTGCATCTCACCCGCTCCTTCCCTCTCTGTGTCTGTGTGTTCGTTCTCTATGTCTGCGTCTCTGTTTCTGCCCTGCAAGCAGGCTCATCTGTACCATCTTTCTAGATTCCATACAGACCTGCACCTCTTTTACTCTTTTCTTATTGAGACCCATTGAACAAAAACTAGTGCTTGATTCCTGAGTTTAGAAAACCTCTGTTGGGCTTCCTATATGCTGGGCAGTGAGAACACCAGGGTGAGAGACTTTTTAGGAATTAATTAATCTCTTTTAGGTGAGGAAGAGAGGTGTTGAGGTAATAACAACTAGGGCATTAGCAGAAGATCTGCCTAATAACTGGGATTTAGTTCTTGAATTCTTTGTTTTTGGAATATGGATTAGGGCTAGACTGGCATTGACAACGAGGATCATTAAATACGTATGGTGACTGTTGGGTGACTGACCACATGAGAAGAAGATAGTGCAGTGTTCTCCATAAAGATTCTTTAATTGTGGAGAGGACTCTTCTCTATATTTATTCTTTCATGCTTTGAATATGTACTTATTAGTGCTTTTTATGTACCAGGCTCATTCAAAAGTCTTTAGATTTCAAATTTGGTTCTTAGATGACTCAGAATTTAGCTAAAGGCACTGTTTTGTCCTGAGAAGGAATTTTATCCAATTATAATATGCTTAATATAAAGGGGAACGTCAGTCTCTCCATTGCTCAAACTCTACCAGTTCAACGACTGATTTGCTCTTACCAATCAGCTCTATGAGTTACAAAACTTTCCTGAACCATCAGTACTGTACTCTATTGCATATCCTGGTAACAGATTCAAAAACTGATTGGAAGAGAAGTTTAATCATTCATGTGAGTCTCACTGTTCAGAGATTTCAGACTTCTTTTCCTCCCCACCAACTTAATTCTTTCTTCTCTGTTTTTTGTTTCAGAAGAACTTTCGAATGTGCTAGGGAGATTACAAAATGAAGTTGGGAGAACCAGCCAACATGTTATTGGTGCTGTGAATAGGGGAACTTGTGAGAAAGTTACTTAAAGTTGGATTTTCAAAACTTTTATTGCATACTGGTCAACTCACTATGTAATACTGTAATTACATTTAGCTCCAAATGGTGTTTTGGGTTGTATTATCTGTTAAGCTGGAACTTTTTGGTTGAAGAGAATATTGATACCCATATTTAAAAAAATAAGCCCATCCTTTTCTTGCTAAAAGAAACCATAGGCATCTGATAAAATCTCTGTTTTCGCATACTCAGTCTTACTATGGCTTTATATTGGTTTTATTTCTACAAAGTTTTATCCACATTGGTATGATTGAGAAAGAATAGATAGCTCTTTACTGGGGGAAAAACGGAGAATTTTTCAAATAATCAAGTCACAAGGTTTCCAGTTGTAATCTTCAGATATTATCTCACGGCCTCCAGTTTTAGAAGCACGTCTTTTCCCACCAGGTGTGAAGAACAATGCTTCTTAGGGCAATGGGGAGAACTTATCACATGAGATTATCCCTTTTGCATTGTGTTACGTTGCATGGTGTGACAGCTTAGAAATAAACACACTCCTGGACACAACAGGATTCCATTAAGACATCCACTATTTTTAATACCTTTTGCTATTTGGGGGCTGTTATGTTTATTCTCTTAGGGTGAGAAACACCATCCACTTGCTTTAATCTGAGGTCAGAGTTAGCCTTCAGTTCTCTGTAATGGACTTGATGATGTTATGGTTTTAAAATAACTGAAAATTAAATAGGGGAAAAAATGTCTATATGTGTATAACTAAGTCACTTTAGTGTGCAGCAGAGATTGGCAAAACACTGTAAATCAACTATACTTTAATTAAAAAATAAAATTTAAAAATGAAATTAATAGAAATAAAGCCCGAGAAAGTAAAAATAAGCAATAACTGAAAATGAACGTTTCTTGTCTCCAGGATTACGATGGTATCCCTCCATTGTTTTTATGCTGTTAATCACACTCCTCTTTTCAAGAACTACCCCATCTCGCCCGGAAGTTAAATGCCATCATTTAATACACCTATGTAATACCTGGCTAAAATCCCACAGTGTTTTGTTTTGTCCTCAGCTTTTGTGACAATGTGAAGAGGAAGGCAAGTAGCGCAGGGTTGAGCTGAAAGAGGAGAAAATGGAACAGCTGGATTCCCCCAGGGAGTAAGAGATTGTTAATACATTAGTGGTGGGAGGGCTTGTGCAGAAAATATGACTGTACAATTAAATGGGGCTATTAAAAACACGTCTGCATCAATTCATTACATGACAGTTGTGATTTCTTTATAAGCCCGGTTCCGAGTCTTTCTCCTCCTGGGACTCAGGAGTGCAAAGATTGCCAGGAAAGAGCCACAGTCACTAAGATGCCCAGTCCCTCACTGCCTGCCTTGGGGGCTGATTGATGAAA
This sequence comes from Oryx dammah, assembly GCF_014754425.2. NCBI lineage: Eukaryota > Metazoa > Chordata > Mammalia > Artiodactyla > Bovidae > Oryx > Oryx dammah. The sequence goes on from NW_024070203.1 coordinate 58,096,932, forward strand.
ACATTTTATGGAAGGAAAGCCCACTGAATACCTCTTCTCATCTGTAGCCCAGGGACGAAAGCAAGGCATCCTTGGTGACCATCTAGATTTGCCCTCCCAAGCACACCTGGCTGTATAAGCAGATACTTGTATAGAAGACATCTGCCAGGAGGTAAAACCAAGTGAGTTAGGAGGGACTTTTGGGGTTAGAACCTTTTACTCCAAAAGAACACTGAATTGCATTTGTCAATCTTTTGTAAGAAACTGCTCAAATGTTTCTTTTTTTAGTAAAATGTGTTTTAAAAATCAGCTAGAATCTGATTACGTGTATCACTTAGAACTTTGATTAAGGCTTGGGTTTAAGCATGTTTGATATCAAATGGTGTGGTAGAGATTTTGACTTGGCGTCTTTTTTTTTTTTGTGTTACTTAACTAAGATTATCCCATCTCCCACCCCACCTCCATCCTCTACCCTATTTCCTCATTGGTAAAACAGGATACTAATATATGTCTTATTATCGTTGCTTTGTGAGATGAGAGATACAGAATTGAAAGCATTTAGTGTAGTTCCTGGGAGAAGGCAATGGCACCCCACTCCAGTACTCTTGCCTGGAAAATCCCATGGACGGAGGAGCCTGGTAGGCTGCAGTCCATGGGGTCCCGAAGAGTCCGACACGACTGAGCAACTTCACTTTCACTTTTCACTTCCATGCATTGGAGAAGGAAATGGCAACCCACTCCAGTGTTCTTGCCTGGAGAATCCCAGGGACAGGGGAGCCTGGTGGGCTGCCGTCTGTGGGGTTGCACAGAGTCAGACACGACTGAAGCGACTTAGCAGCAGCAGTTCCTGACACAGGATAAGTGCCCACTGAATAGTAACTACTCATTATCAATTTAATTTTAGGACCAAAATAAAAAAAGGCTTGTGGTCTCATCTACCTATTGAAGGATAAGACTGAGGAAACTAAGACCTAGAGATGAAGCGTTAATTAGCAGAAGAGCGAGATAAGAACCCAAATCTATGGCTTCCCGTTGGACTCTGGTGGCACTCACAGTGGAGGTGGTCCTACATTTTGTAAAGGAGGATGTACCCTTATGAATTCTGTCTCATTTTCCTGGGGATTGTATGAACTTCTCCATTTGGCCCCAACATCTTTTCCAGCCCCTGTTATTACATATGATGGATGCTTTTTCTATATTTAAGAACATAGTTTTCAGTTTTCCATTGCTCAGGTTCTTTTGGTGGCAGAAATCCCTGTGCTTTTGAAGGTATTATCATTGTCTGAGTTTTGAAAGAACTACCTTCAGAGGAAAATTCATTCTTTTTGATTATGCCCAAGGCCTGCAGAACACCATTTAAACAGCAAGTGATTTTTTTTTTTTAAAGGCAAGTATTTGATTAAAACCAATCTCCCTTAAAGACAAATGTTTCAGTATGCATCAGGCCCTCTTCAAGGGAACTTCAGTGTGTTTTGCTGATGGCCAGATCCAATTTCTAGCGAAGTAAAAGAAAAGGCAATTATTATTATTACTTTTTAATTCATCTTTTAATTTACAGACTTGATATTGTTGAGTCTAAAAAGTGGTGTGAAGATAATAGAAGTCTGAGTACTTAAAAAAAAAAAGTATGACATAGACTTCAGAGAAACAGCTATTTGATCAGATTTCAGGATGGCCTGAAGTTCTCATTGATAAATGCTATTGACAGGCGAGGGACATTTATCAGCTGAATAACTCAGGAAGTACAGATGATCTGAACCAATGGAGATGCCTCCATACAGTTTTTTTGCATTGCTTTGGCGACGGTCTGAGGTCTGTATGGAGGAGACACTGGTAACTCCTGTTTTCAATACAGATCACAGCATTTGCTGTTTCTATGGCCAGCTGTAGCATCTGCCACTTGCCTCATCCCAACCTAATTTTTTGCTCACCTTTATTTGTTTTAAGACTCAGCTATGGGGACTTCCCTCTTGATCCAGTGGTTAATAATCCAACTTTGCGATGCAGGGGACACAGCCTCAATTCCTGGTCGGGGAACTAAGATCCCACGTGCAGCAGGGCAACCAACTAAGCGCATAAACCACAACTAGAGAGTCTGTGCACTACCAAGAAAGATCCCACATGCTGCAGCTAAGACCTTAGGGAGCCAAATAAATAATATTACAAAACTTAAGTAAAATGTTGGAAAAAAAAGAAAAAACCTCAGCTATCACATTACCCCTGACAACGTCCATCTTGGCTTCCTTTGTTGAACCATCCTGGTTAGAGGCCCCTCTCTTTGGGGTTTCAGAGCACCCCACTTTTGCTGCTTCTCCTAGCCCTTCTGGTGCAGTATTATAGTTATATTAAAATCATCTGTTTCTTGGTCTCTTTTTTCCTATGGAGCTTCCAGCTCTTTGGGGACAGGCTACTTTTTACTGAGAACTGGAGCAGGGTGCCTGAGGCAACAATAAACGTTCATTGACTAAGTGAATGAATCACTTTATGTCCAAACCTGGCACCCCTGGGATTATAGGCCCTGGTCACCTTTTGTAAATGAAACTATTTTTATATAATTAGCCATTTCTCGTCTTCCTGTCTACTGAAGGAACTTTTTATTCCCATGTAAGCCTTGTTGTGCCCGTGTGTCCCTCTTCCCCCCACCACGCCCAGTGTGGCTCATGCTTTGTTTTGCTTTTTTAATTTTTGTAGGGTGTAAAGTACAAGAGAGAATATAATGTAGGCTAAATCCCAGGGCTATTCAACTCAACTCGACCCTTTTAGCCTTCCAGAATGTTGAGAAAGTAATTAGTGAGTGGGGAGAATGTGTTAGAAGAAATGGCCGTGATTCTTTGTACCCAAAAGAATGTTTCTCCTTGGTGATTGTCACCCTTCTGAATAAATCCTTAAGTAAAGTACAAAAACACCAGCAGGCCGAACAATGACCAGCCTTCTCTCTTTGGGATGGCAGTCCCTTGTATGGCAAAGTTCAGAAATGGGTTTCCTGTTCAGATTTTTGACGAGTCATAATGTTGAGTGGCAGGCTGACCTTTGAACTTTCTGCATTTTGAACATCAAAAGAAATTCTGTGCTTTACCAAAAAAAGTTGTATTCGAGGAATGAATACTCTTAAGGCACAGAGAGAAATTAGCATCAAACTTGTGGACAATGATGGAAAAATTAGTATCTTTCATTTGCTCAGTTGCTTTGGATTATAGTTTTTCATTTCTGTTTTTTTACAATGAAGAGGTCAGATTTCCCTAGGTTTTCAGGATGTTGCTTTTAATACTCATAAAATTATTTTTCCTATGCAAAACTGGATTTGATGAAAGTGGGTTTTTTGGAATGACGTGAATATTCCCCTGATTCTTCAAGACACCTAATGGTGTTCCTTTTACTTGTGAAAAATCTTGACTATGAGGACAAGTTTTTAAGTAACATTTTTATAGCATCTGACAACTTTTGGAGCAAAAATATGAATCAGTGAGTGCACGTGCTTTTAGCACAACTAAAAATTCTCTTCATGGAATTTAAGATCTTAACTCTTGTTTTGGCAGCAAATCTTTGCATGTAGTATACTCTTAACATTGAATTGAATCCATTTGGACTATTCTTTATGTTCTGAACATCTAATCTATGTTTCGTTGTGTCCTTCACTTAACTCTTAAGTTGTTTTTTTCTGGAGATGTATCGTGGGATATGTATTGTGCTTGGCTTCCGATTATTAATTAAAAAAAAAAAAGACAACTAAACACATCCATCCGTTAGCATTTCCTATTTATGAATAAGAGTGATTTAAATTTTTCCAACATGGTTTGATGTGATGATGTGTATTGTAACCAGAGGTCACTGTTTGTTCACTTTACTTTCTTATTCACCCTTCATTTTTAGAAAAATGAGTTACATCTTTAATATGTAAAATGCCTTTCATAATGATCTTTGGGGCTGAGTTTTTTTTTTTTTCATAAAATGCTCCTGACCTCACAAGGCTTATTATTAAAATTTAAAAATTAAAAATGTAATTAAATGCCCTTCATCCTTCAATAGACAAATAGTAAGATCAGAAAGGGTTCAAAGGGTAACCTGTAGAGTCAAAGGACTTAAAATATGTCACAAATTTTGTTCTATAAAATGGGCAAGACAAAATCATCATGTCTAGGGAGGCATCCTTGGTTGATAAAACTATAAAGAAACACAAAATATAATGAATGTTAAAAGTAATCTATAAACATGTTGCCAGTAGTGCATAGAATGAAGACTCAATTTATCATAGAAGCATTTAAGTACTTGCCCATTTCTGATTTTTAAAGAAACACAAATGAAATCAGATTATATGCTATAGGTACAGATTTTTTTTTTTGGTCAAAAGTCCTGGATTTTGAGTAGGATTATGTTGAGTCTATAGACTAACACAGGGAGAATTTATATTTTTGCAAGGCTGATACTTGTAATCAGGCCTGGACACCTTTGTTTTACAGGTACAGATTTTAATGGTGGCTAATATGACAGTGCTGAGTTCTTAACAAAAATGTAAGGAATAGTTTCTGAGATATGGACCTAACAGAGATACTAGCTAGAAAGTTGACTGTATTGTTTTTTTAATTGTGAAGGAAATTTATTATCACTTCCTTTGCTATTTATTGCTAGTCTTTATGTTAATTCTGGTTTTATTGCTTTTCAGAATAATGAAGACCTAAGTCTTCTGCTGAATTCTGCTCAATTTTGTGATTTCTTTTGCTTTGTCCATTCATTCTGTAAATGTTACCCAGCAGCTTCATAATGCCATACCATGAGCTGGGGCTACAAGGATTAAATACAGCAAGGTAATCCTGCCTGTAAGGGTCTCCCTGGATAGGGTCTTGAATAGTAAGTCAAAATAATTAATATGGATTCATTATTTTTGCTCTAAAAGTTTGTGATGAGATTTTGTCCAGGGCGATCTCAGCTGAATTCTCAATAGGGAAGCCTCTGAGCTGGGCACTAAGAGATTGTGCAGAGCCTTGCTGTAGTCGCGGATGACTTGAGAAAGCTTGAAGCTGGAAGCTCACCACTCATGGGTGACCTTTTTCTTATACTGCACAACCCTTGACATTCCTGGCATGCTATCTTGAAAGACAGTTTATTGCCTCATAGGAATTCTGGATATTGTCAAGATCATTTGTTATTTTTCAAAATAAGATTGAAAATGCACTTTTTGGAAGAAAAATGAACCTGTTTATTTAACTGCATCGACTTGGGTTTTTCCAGGTGTGGTTTCTTTAATTGAAAGTTCTGTCTGGAAACAGATTTTTCATCTCCCTTCTCTTCTCTCTACTTTTAAAATGGGGAAAATTGGAACACTGCTTTCCAAACATTTTAATAAAAACAACTCCCAGAGTGAAATCTATATGAAGTCTTTATTTTTATTATTCTATATATTTTTATTTTACCATTAATAATTGTTGACTTCCTGCTTATAGAAAGTCCAATAAAAATGCCTGTGTAATTTCCACTTGGTTGCACAGTTTTGTCATCTAATTGTAAGATAAAAATAATTTCAGCAAATGGTTTAATTTTCTAAAATAAGAGGCGCCTCTAGCTCCTAAAAATTCCATCGAACATTCATTCATCAGACACTGCTGTGTAATAGTAGTATCTCGTGTTTATTGAGCACTTACTCTGTGTCAAGCATTGAGCGTCCTGTGGAATTAGCAAGACATCCTCACTGTTCTTGGGCATGAGGGTGAATAACATAGGTTTTGGCCTCTGAAAGCTCAAAGATGAAGGGAGAGCTGTGAGGAGAGCGGTCAAGACAGACGCATGCCCAGGAGGAATTATTACTGATGATAATGGAAGTGCATCCAAAGACTTTGAATATCACAGAGAAAGAGGACACACTGAAAACTTTTTTAATGTTTACATTTGTTGTTAAAATTCATCCAAAGCAACCAATCATGCATACCTGCTCTGGAATGAAAGTCCATTAAGAGATTACAATGGACGGTGTTCAAAATTCTGCAATTCACACCATTTTCCTTCCCTTCTAGAAGGGGAATGTAATGGAAAGTAGAAATTAAAATTTGTTTTTGAAAGCAGGGTACCTAACATTTACTTTTAAAAGCAGCCTAGTTTGTGTCTTGTGGACCTGGGGATCTTACAGTTCTTGTATTATCAACCAGTGACTTTTCTACGAGGGTTTTTTGGAATGATTTTATGTTTTGTTTCAGGAATATGCTTCCCTCAGCCCTGAATTACATTTGTGGTGATATATAAATCTATAAACTATGTTCATAGTGATATATAAGTCCTCACCTGGTTGTATTTATTTTCTCTTTTCAGTATATAAAATGTAAAAGAAAACAGAATAATTACCCCCTACAGTACATATAACAACTCCTTCTTCCACAGAAACATTGTTTAAATAATGAGAAGCTTGGATCCTTAGTACCATTCTTTAGTCCACAGCACCGCCTCGGTATAAACTTTTCCATAGGGTCACAAAGAGTCCAACACAACTTAGCAACTGAACAACAAAAATGCAGCCCTCCCCACTTCCGCAACAGTGGACTCCCGAGGCTTCCTTAAGGTGAATGGATGGGCTTCTCTTCCTTCCTTATAGCTTAAGCTTGGGAGTAGAGACACAGCACAACTGAGGTTGCTAAACGTGCAGATGTGTGGGTCCAGCCAAGTCCTGATTTACATTAGAATTCCATTGCTCTGCTCTCTCAGAGCCCGCGACTTTGGGTACTTTCTGGAAGATTATTTGGCAGATGCCTTGGCAAGATGGTGCAGATAAAAGATTGGATCTCCATTTGCTCAGTCAAGTTAGATCTGTTTCGAGAATTCGGACCTGTGTTTAAGCATCACTTAAAACAGTAACATGTCAAATGTTAACCATGCCATTATATTTGAGAGGGGAGGAGAAAAGAATAAACTTTTAGGAGGAAAAAAAATGTCCTTTAGGAGTGTGCGGCAATTGAAACCCCACTATCCCAGTAGTGCTTTATTGTAGTCATTGAATGGGGATGGTAGCCACACCTACTGGAATGGATCTAAATAAAACTTGCAGCCAGCTCTCCGCTCCCCAAGAAACCCAACCTCCTGTGGTCCAGATTTTCATATTCTTCCCAATTTGCCCTAGAGCACGCTGTGACCCTCATCCATCTTTTTTGCATTTAACTAAGCTGTAAAGGGATTTATATGCTTTCCATTAGTCTTAGCAAAGCTGCTGTCATGAATATTTAATAGCGAGCACAGTTTGTTTTCTTTTTCTTTCTTTCCCAGCACCCCCCCCCAACCCCCACCTCTTGCTCGTCTTTAGCCTGCCAGGAACAACGTAAATATCTCAGCCCCACACCCCTGATCCTATCCTAAACTGGCTCTAGACTCTCAATTTAAAGCCTTGAACCCCTAAGGCTCCCCCCCCCGCGCCCCCCCTCGCCCCCGGCCCCCCCGCCCCGCCCGCCTCCGCCCCTCCGCCCCCCTTCGCTGCATTGGCTTTTGGCCTCTCCGCGCTGGAATTGCTGTCCGTTTCGCGGTGGCGCCCGGTGGTGCTGCGGGGACCAGCTTGCGCAGGGCTCGGTCTCCGCCGAGTCTCCCGCGTACTCCTCCCGCGCAGCAGCCCAGCCGCTGCGAGTCCCCCGGGACGGTCTTTTCCTTTGAACTTCACTGAAGCACAATAGCTGCCCTGCAACTTCGCTGGGGCTCCCTCGGATGCATTCCTGACACTTGCACGGGTCGCTGGTCCCTTTCTCTTTGCAGCCGCAAAAAGGATGAATGTCTGGGACAGAAAATGACTTTCGAAGACACTAAAAGATTTACCACGCCTAGAGCAACCTCTGAACTTTGCGGTTGTTATCTCAGAAAAATGCACTTTTCCTGTTGGAGGCTTAGAGCGGTTCTGGGCCTTCTCTTCCCTCTCCCCTCCCTCCTCTCATTTCAGCGTTTACTTAGGGAATTTCCTCATTTCACCGTGACCCCATCCTCTCCTCCATCCCTTCCTCCTTTTCATTTTTGCATTGTCTCCTCCTGGGCCTGGGAAATGAGAGGCTCCCAAAGGCAAGGATCTATTGCAGTAAACTGAAGAGTTAAATCCTTCTCTGTAGGGGAACGTTAAGGGCCCTGCAGTCCCTTCTCTCTGCTAGTGAGGTCCGGCCTGTGAGAATGCTCCAGTACCTGCCCTAAAGGCTTGTTGAAAAGTTGGACAAGGAAATCCATGCAGAATTTCAGTGTAGTAGTTGACTATAGTAATTGCTCAATAAATATCAGCTATATGTTGTAATTGATGTCACTATACACATTTACTTATTTTTCTGAAACTTCTCCTGGTCTCAAAAATTCTCATGGGTTCTAAATCTTTCCCATTTTATTAATTTTGGTAGAATGGAATAATGTTAGAAGTACTGAACTAGATTCTGTTTATCCTTTATATGTACAAATACAGGTCTTTTTGCATTAGTTAAAAAGCTACAGAGTTTATGAACTTAGATTTTTCTTTATTGGCTTTGGACTTTCATTTTTGACTTTTCACTTTCTCAGTGTATCCTGGACCTCTCCTCTCCTTCCTTCTACCTGTTGGATCCAAGTTTACTCTTGGTTCTTTTTAATGTGATTTTAGCCACTAACCACAGAAGCAGTATTTCTTCCTGATCCAGAGGGCAGAGTGTTTCACTGGTTGCCTTACCTCTCCCACTTCCTCTGTGTCTGACAGTAGAAACTCACTGTGCCTCCTCCGACTTTTAATTGCAGACACTATTAAAAGATATTGTGACATCCTAGCAAACAAAAGTATTCAAGTGACAGCTAATTTATCTTTTAGTTTTCCCAGTGAAAGTTTTTGTAAATCTCATAGTGAAGGCAGCTCTGTGTATAAGTCAACTTTATTTTGGGATATCCAGGGATTATTTCTTACAAAGTGGAAAAATAAAAATGGCTGCTTAGACACCAAGCAGATGTTGACTGCAGCCATGAAATTAAAAGACGCTTACTCCTTGGAAGAAAAGTTATGACCCACCTAGATAGTATATTCAAAAGCAGACACATTACTTTGCTGACTAAGGTCCGTCTAGTCAAGGCTATGGTTTTTCCTGTGGTCATGTATGGATGTGAGATTTGGACTGTGAAGAAGGCTGAGCGCCGAAGAATTGATGCCTTTGAACTGTGGTGTTGGAGAAGACTCTTGAGAGTCCCTTGGATTGCAAGGAGATCCAACCAGTCCATTCTGAAGGAGATCAGCCCTGGGATTTCTTTGGAAGGAATGATGCTAAAGCTGAAGCTCCAGTACTTTGGCCTCCTCATGCGAAGAGTTGACTCATTGGAAAAGACTCTGATGCTGGGAGGGATTGGGGCCAGGAGGAGAAGGGGACGACCCAGGATGAGATGGCTGGATGGCATCACGGACTCCATGGACGTGAGTCTGAGTGAACTCCGGGAGTTGGTGATGGACAGGGAGGCCTGGCGTGCTGCGATTCATGGGGTTGCAAAGAGTAGGACACGACTGAGCGACTGACTGAACTGAACTGAACTGAGTCACCAAGCAAATGCTATTAGGAATCTATGTTAGTCTGCCCTTAGGCTCCTATGACATCATTCTGTTTGCCTTCTAAGGAGTATGCTTGTGGTAATGGTTACCTGATGAGTGAATCAACCATAGGAATGCACATGGAGGAAATGAATGGGAACTCAAGTACGATTTTACCTTCCAGGAGCTTATTCACCTGCAAAAGCTAGAAAAGTATATGACAGGCTTTGGATATGAGTGGTTCTCTTTCTCTTGAATGAATTATTTTTACTAGATCTTGGATCCTAAGTGCTTATCTATCTCTGATGAACACCTACCACCTTCTGCTTAATTGATGAGAGTATTGCTTCATTTCTCTCTGGGTAATCTAAAATTTGAATCCATTAGCTTGCCGGTAACCTTAGCTCGCTAATTCATTGTGTGGTTACAGTTAGCTAAAATCTCTGAAAGATTTCTACAGGGGCTTCTAATTAAACATATCCTCCTTGTTCCTGTTTGGTAGACTTAACTACATATATCTTTAGATTAAATTTCTTCTCAATAGATTTGGCCCCAAATTCCAGCTGATGAGATAATTTTGGATTCTGCCCCCAAAATCTAGCAAGTTCCTCTTTCTCAGCTTCAGACCTCCCTCAGATTTTGTCAGCATACCCACTTGCGTCTTTGGTGGTGATGTTGACAGAGCAATGGCAAGTGAAAGCCCTTCAGTTCATCTTTGGGAACTTCTTGCCTTGAATTGACATAGGCCCACTAGTAGATGCCTTTGGGTAAGAGTTCCTCTAAGGATTTTCCTCTTTAGTTTTTTTATCAAGCCATGAGGCGGACTGGAGAGATGTTTTCAAATGCCTTGCTAAAATCTTGGCACACTTGTGAACAGATGTCGATATGATTAGGCTGGATGAAGAGAAAACGTGTGTAGCTAGATCCATCTCTAAAATAAACTAGTTTCCACATTGCTTTCGATCTCTTCCTGTTTTGTTTTCCTTAAGAGTTAATCCCTGCAAGTTTAATTGACGTGAAGTTAAGAAGTCGGCAGAGGGTCAGGTCCCCGGGTCTAGGGAAGAGGGATAGAAACAAATGGTGGGGAGGTCTCTCCCTTGGAGTAGGTGAGAATCTTGCTGGATCAGACAATTAGGTAACAATGTAAGGAAACACAGTGTGTGCATGCTAGGTTGCTTTATTCACGTCCAACTTTTTGCAACCCCATGGACTGTAGCCCACCAGGCTCCTCTGTCCATGGGATTCTTCAGGCAAGAATACTGGAGTGGGTTGCCATGCCCTCCTCCACGGGATCTTCCCAACTCAGGGATCGAACCCTTGTTTCTTATGTCTCCTGCATTGGCAGGCAGGTTCTTACCACTAGTGCCACCTGGGAAGCCCAAGGAAACAGATCAAATGCTAAATTAGGAAGAGCAGAGTATAGGCAGATGGTTGGGGAAAATGACTGTCTTACAACATCTCTGATGTCTGGAACAAGTTTCTGCTCTCTATTCTGAGGCTGTTCACTGCTATTGAAACTTCTCTGCTTTCTTGAAGCAATGATAATGTTTAACATTTTTCTGAGTACTTACTGTATGTCAGGAGATTGGTCTAAGAACTGATCATAACTAAGTTGATCCTTTGCACACACCTCAGAGGTGGATATGTTTCTTGTCTCCAATTTTTGATGAGGAAACCAAGGTGGGGAGGCTCATACCTGCCTGATGAGAGCTCTGATTAATTGCTTCTTCCTTTTGCCAGGACTTGATACCATTTGCTCAGACGGTAAAGAATCTGTCTGCAATGTGGAAGACCTGGGTTTGATCCCTGGGTTTGGAAGATCCCCTGGACAAGGGCATGGTAACCCACTCTAGTATTCTTGCCTGGAGAATTCCATGGAGAATTCCATGGATAAAGGAGCCTGGCGGGCTATAGTCCAAAAGGTCGCAAAGAGTCAGACACGACTGAGTGGCCAACACTTTTGCTAGAAGGGTAGGCAGGGAGAGATGGGTTGCATTCTGAAAAGAGACCCTGAATTTTTAATCCTGGCTTCATTTTTACCTAGTTTCCTGTGTAAGTAAGACAGTTGGGCAAGTTGCTTCACCTGTCAGATGTTCTCAGTTGTAAAATGGGGCAGGATTGTTTTCTGACTTAAATACCTTCTCTGCAATAGACTCTGAAGGAATGGGCGTGCATGCATGCTTAGTTGCTCAGTTGTGTCTGACTCTTTGAGTTGAAGTGGGGTAGTGGACCAGAATGAGGAAGGAAGCAACATCACCCTCCTCATGCCAGGCCTAGAAGCCCAAGGACTTTGAGATCCTATGAGCTGCAGCCCACCAAGCTCCTCTGTCCATAGGGATTCCCCAGACAAGAATATTGGAATGGGTTGCCATGCCCTCCTCCAGGGCATCTTCCCAACCCAGGGATTGAACCCAGATCTCCCACATTGCAGGCAGATCTTTACATCTGACCACCAGGGAAGCTGTCAAGGGATGGAGACTGTTGTTTTATTCAAAGCAATGATAACAATGTCGTTATCACACTCTCTGCCCAAAGGAGATGTTAGAAATTGCAGAGAAAAGGAGCATGTCTGACTTGATAAGTTTTTAAATCCCAGGACTAAGTACAATATTTATCCTGTATGGAATATTTGTGGAATGGACAGATGGAAGGACCGAATAGGACAGGGATCAGAAGAGTTCCTGTAGCGGGCGGAAATCATGTCATTTTCCAGTGGAGTTATTTTTAGCCTTCGTCATCCTTCATTCATCGAAACAGTCCTTTTCTTACCCTTACTTTCCACCATTAGTGATGGTAATCATCACCACCTGACTTACATTTCTTGGGCAAACACATGCAAACAAAGCTGTCTCTTTGTCTTGAAGATTTTAACAGTAGAAACTCACCTTCTCATTAACTCCTGCCTTGTAATCCTGCCCATGATAAAGAACAACGCGCCATGGCGGTGTGTGTCACCGCATAGAGAACTATGGGATTTCACTCCGTATTAACACATTGTCTTGAAGATCCTATCATCAGATGGCAGTCTATCAAGATGGCTCCTGAACCAAGTGCTGGCACAATTATTTATTCTTCATTTATTTATTCCATTCTAAGGATGGGAATGCTGACGGACACTGCAGAATGCACTACCTACCAATTTATAGGAATTGAATGACAGGCTCTTTGGCAGACCAAAGTAGCTTTTTATTGTCACTATCTTTATGTATTTAAATTTCACACCTTAAGTATGTTTGCAGCACCCACTTACAGGACTGAAGTGAGAGGCAGTTGTTCATAAAAGCTACTTCAAAACAAATAAATTAGTATTGAGTTTGAAAGGGTCAGATCGCAAATGGAGGTTTTCAAACAGCCTCACGAACAGTCAAATTGCATGTTTAATATTTTATATGGTTTTATATTTAGATTGGATATTTTATGTAAAGTCTCTTTCCCCTTCTTAGTGCTTGGACCTCTTGAGATCCCTTTTCTAGCTGGGTTGAGAGAACAGTTACACTTAACTTCCATTTGCAGTAAGTAATTTCAGTTTAATTTATGTCAAGGGAGATTACCAGGAAGTTCCGGCCTTGTATCTTTCTTCCCCCACTTAACTGCATTGATAGGTACCATTCCTTTGATTCCAATATATTATTTCTACATGATAAAATATGATTCCAATGAATTTGCACTTAGCAGCCATAAAAGAGTTAGTTTGGACTTCAGTTTAAGAGATTATTTATATTTGCATTGATTCTAGAATCCAAAAATGGAATCCTTCCCCAGATGGTATGGTTTCTTCGAAGATCAGTTTCAATTTTTGTTTAATCAGTTATTTTCAGTTTTGATTTTTCAAGCTCATAGGTAATCCCCCAATCTCCCTTTCCAAGATTTCTAAAAGGAAAGTAATTTTAAGTTACATTAACTTGAAAATATCCTTATGCCAAACACTAATAGATTTGAGGGGGTTGGTTACATAAGGAAAAGTCCTAAGAGAGAGAGAGCTTCCTCTGTGTTAAGAGATTATTTTTTGAGATAGCCGTAGTGCTTACTCTAGATGTATGTATGTGTGTACACATGCATGTTCATTTGCGGCACACACAAACACACAGATGGAAACGTCTGAGATGCTCTAGGAATCTTGGGACCATCAGAAAAAAGTCAAGTAAATAAAATTAAAAACTTCAAAATAATTCCTGGGATAACAGTGCAACTTCAGTGTTGCATTTCTGTATAAATCATGTTTACTGAAATTTAAAAGCAACCCAAAGCTTTTAAGATTATTTTAAACTTTAGGAACAGTCAGATACATCTTCTTTTGACGAAAGTGGCAGTATGTAAATCATCATCTGTCTGTGGTGTACTCAATTGTGTCTGATTCTTGGCAATCTCATGGACTGTATGTAGTCTGCCCGGAGAAGGCAATGGCACCCCACTCCAGGACTCTTGCCTGGAAAACCCATGGATGGAGGAGCCTGGTAGGCTGCAGTCCATGGGGTCGCTAAGAGTCGGACATGACTGAGCGACTTCACTTTCACTTTTTACTTTCATGCATTGGAGACGGAAATGGCAACCCACCCCAGTGTTCTTGCCTGGAGAATCCCAGGGACGGGGGGAACCTGGTGGGCTGCCGTCTATGGGGTCACACAGAGTCGGACACGACTGAAGTGACTTAGCAGCAGCAGCAGCATGTAGCCTGCCAGGCTCCTCTGTCCATGGGATTCTCCAGGCAAGATTACTGGAGTGGGTTGCCATTTCCTGCTCGAGTAAATGATCACATTTTTCCTTTAGAGCCTCGTTCTTATGGCTATAACAGGTATGTAAGGGTATCATCTAGTTCACAGGGTTTTTGTCAGAAGTAAATGAGCTAGTGTCACAGAAACCTTTCTAATGAGCCTGGATCATAGCTAACCTGTAGGGAAAGATCGTTGAATTCTTATATTGTCACTAGAGCTAGGCTTTCATCCTGGGTCTTATCAGAATCATTTCCAAGTCCTTTGCATGGTACAGAGTGGGAGATTAAAGTAACCCTTTCAAATGTCTGTGACATCACTACAAAGAATCTTTGAACCCTTCTGTGAAGTTTTTCCCTGGCATTGACCTTGGCCATAGGTTGTCCTTTGTTGGTGTCTGTTTTATTTCTGCTGTATGTCTCCTCCTGTCTGTCTCCACTAATTCCCAATCTGTAGTCCTTCCAAATTTTCACTCTGCCACCTAGACTTTGCCAAAGAGTACTTTTCACTTCCTTTTCAGCAGCACAGGAAACCTGTATGATTTATAAATGGAAGAGGGTGGTAGGTTTGCAAGATTGGTCTCCAGCAGGAGTTCTGAGATAGCCAGCCCAGAACGGAGGACATGGAGACAGAACGAAACAGGACAGATGGGGAACTGGGCTGGCAGTCGCCTGGGCGGGCAGCTATTGGGGACTGACGCTGTCTGTCACAGGTGTGAAACTGCCCTCTTTTTCCGTTAGAAGAAACCTTAGGCTCAAAATGCTGCTGGGTTGTTGTCTCACTTTGTGCGAAGTGTCACACATGGGAAGTTCACCTCAGCTACAGAGACAAGTCGTGGGCAAGCGGGAAGATCTCTGTGGTTTAACTGCGTCCTTCGCGCGCACCCTGTCTCGTCCTCTCTGGTTGTGTCTCACTGTTTGCTATTTCCACCTACCGCAAGCTAGCTTTCTGTCAGTCTGCTCTCTACTCAGTCACTCCATCGTGTCTGACTCCCTGCGGCCCCGTGGACTGTAGCCCTTCAGGCTCCTCTGTCCATGGCTTTTTCCAGGCAGGAAGCCTGGAGTAGGTTCCCATGTCCTACTCCAAGGGATCTTCCTGACCCAGGGGTCGAACCCGAGTCTCTTGCGTCTCCTGCATTGGCAGGCAGATTCATTACCACTTAGCCACCTGGAAAGCCTTTCTCTCAGTAAAGAACTACCGTTTAATGGATACTTGCTATGAGCCGGATACAGTACTGGGGGAGGTGGGCCGCATCTGTGGGGGTATCCCTTCCCAGCAGGCTAACTTGGCCATGTTTACATGCCAACAGGGTTCCAAGAGGGCAGGACTTGGAAGCTGCAAGGATTCTTGCAGTTTTGGCTTGAACTGAGCAAATAACAAGAGCAAAACGATAACAGTGATAGCAGTAATGCAAATTGCTCTTCTTTGGGACAAATCTTTTTCTTGTCCATGAATATGAAAAATGTTTATCATTCAAGATGATTTTAAAAATTATTTTCTAAGCAATGTCTGTTGTTTTTTAGGCACATACACTTGGAATGACATATTATTGGAACATATCCTGCTGATTATAAGGAGGCAATATTTTTTTTCAGATACAGGTTTATCTGATAAATTTATACAAGTTTATCAGTGCCAATTTCTGTTTATCTTTAATGTTACTACTTTAACCAGACCATTTAACATGTGGTTAAATCCAATATGATCTTTCTTCAAGACAGGTATGATTTCAGAAGTGTATCTACATTTTTGAGCTTTCTTTTGCCAATAACAGGCACTGACCACATTATTTAAGAACTCAGACTTTGGAGTGAGACAGACCTGGGGTCTAGCCCCATGCAACCTTGCTGAACTCATTTGCTTAGCTCTGAAATGAAAATGGTTTCTCCATGAAAATCTCTATGAAGATGAAATGAGAGAGTGTTTGTAAAGATGGGAATGCAAGGGGTGGGAGGCAGCTCCAGCAGTCAGAGAGGTATAGTCACTGTTGTTCCAGAAAATGCTCTAAAAACAGGCCTCAGTGGTGGCTTCTTGTAGCTGGAGATTTATGCTCACCTTCACACTGAAGAAATCAGTGATTTACTTGCCTTTCATTGTTGTCACTCAGTTGATCCAGCCCTGAAATGCTTACAGCATGGGGCTCATGAATCATGGATCAACACAAATGTTAGCAAGCTAAGAGAGAGTTTAGCAGAAGCAGCCTGTGTCAAGATAAGGTCTCTGATTTAATGTGCAATTTCTGAAAACCAACCAGCATGTAACTGGCCTTAACCCTGCTGAGATAAGATCTCAGGATAGTTGTTTTGCAATTTTAGGAATTGGGGGAGGATAATGTCCATAATTTCCAGTTAGTATTGATCTAACTACTGCTTTGGTCCAGGATGAAGCCCCTTTGTCTCTATCCACTTTCCTTAGCTATGATGTGTACAGTTTAGTTTAATTTTTATTTTCTAATATTTATTTATTTATTTTGCTGCATCGGGTCTTAGTTGCATCATGCATTATCTAGTTCCCTGACCAAGGATTGAACCCAGGTGCCCTGCATAGGGAACATGGAGTCAGCCACTGGCCCACCAGGGAAGTCCCCAGCGTTGAGTTTAAAGCTGGGCTCATTGATGTGCTGGGTCCACACTGGACAGTTTATTGGGCAGGAAACAGCCAGTGAGCTCTGGAGAGTTTCCTTCCCTTTTGCTGGTATGGCTTCTCTCATTCTGTCTCTTGCTGTCTTTTTTTAAAAAATGCTCGTTATAGTTTTTTTTTTTTCCAGGTTCATTTATTTATACACTTTGGCCATGCTGGGTCTTGGTTGCTGTACTCTGGCTTTTCTCTAGTTTTGGTGCATGGGGGCTTCTCATGGGGGCTTCTCTCGTGGAGCACAGGCTCAGCAGCACATGCGTTTCAGTAGTTGTGGCACGTGGGCTTAGTTGCTCCAAGGCAGGTGGGATCATTCTGGACCAGGTATCAAACCCATGTCTCCTCCATTGGCAGGTGGATTTTTAACCAGCGGACCACCAGGGAAGTCCTCTCATTCTCTCTTTTTCCTTGCTTCTTTCATCTAGTCTAAGCTATGTCTTAAGTCAGAATTGCCATCTCATGAATACTTGCTGCGAATCAGACTCTGTGCTGGTGGGATTTTAACACACTCCAGGAGGAAAGAAAGCCCCAGACTGGTCCACGTGGCTACAATGTCCCAAGAGGACAATGAGTGGAAACTGCAAGCTTCTCACAGTTTAGGCGTGAAAGTCTCATAGTGTCATTTCCACTGCATTCTTTGGGTCCAAGCAAGTTGTCTGGCTACACCCAGAGTCATTGAAGAAGGAGATTTCTCAAGATCTTTACGTGGAGGGAGAGGATTATCATGACCATGCTGCATAACAACCTACCGGAGACTTAGAGATGGAAGCTTCAATTTCCCCACGTGGCTGTATCACTTATGAAGAGACATTTATCTAACGAATGTTAGCTGGCAAGCATCTAGGATATTAGGTTTTAGTTTTAAAACTTTTTCAGAAAGTTCAGCTCCATCTGCAAGTAGGTGATTAGCACATCCATAAAATTATCTAATTTTCAAACAAGTGTGGTGAAGAACTTTTAGGACATTTCAGGCTGGTAACCTTATTAGAACTAGATGTAGACCTACAGTTGTCTTTAGAATCTTTTAGTCCAGTTTCTTCTCACCTTCTCTCATGAACTTTCCTTTTTTCCCACTGTGACATCTGGGACCCACAGAGATTTTAGTCACATGTCCAAGGTCAGGTGGATATTTAGTGCAAGGACTTCAGCCTCTTTCTGTAACCCCATCATCCAGTTGAAAGAATTGGGACAAGAGGAGTATTTAAAAATGCCCACCCACCAAATGTTATCTTCCCAATTTTCTCTATACACAGATATGCTAGAATTCTTAAACACTTATCTTCGGTGGTGCTTGGTTTGCAAAATCTGTGTTTAAAACCAGCCTTTCTTTAGCAGATTTGCAAGGTGTAAGTTCAAATGTCAGGGTTCTTCTCCCCCCCCCCCCCCCCCCGCCATTCCCCACTCCCACCCCAATGCCTTAACACAGTAGGTAGTTTTATAACATGTACCAGATTCTTAGATTCATTTGGGGAAGACTGTGAATTCAAACCCTTAAAAATGTTCTGACTTGAAGCTGGAGAAGAAATAGAGAAGGGACACAACTTTGTGAAATCGTGGTGGTCCTGGTCTCTCTGGTCTGTTCATTGTTGCCTTTTAGTTGCTTGTGTCCACTCTAGAGTCTTTGGAGTGTTATTCTTTGATTCCGGGGGAACTGAGAGCCTTTTCAAAGGTTTCATCTGGAGGCACATTTAAAATCATATTTAAAAGCATGTCACTTGGTCTTATTAAGTATATGCTTTTTGTCTCCGTGGAATAAGAGTAACACAATAATAGTAACATAAGAACAAATAGTTCAATAAAACCTACAGCAAAACAGTCTCCTGAATTGGACTTGTGGTCTCACAGGGGCAGGTCAGTTGGAAACTGAAGGCCAGAATTTGTAGCAGATTCTGCAGGGTTATTTCTAAGAGGGTATTTAGTCTGTCCTGGTTAAGAGGACTCCTCTGTGTTCCCTCAGAGAAGTCAAGCAGTTTGTTTTTAAGACCCAGATGAGCAAAACATCTGCCTGTGATGGGACCATCGGCAAATGTATTGAACCTGGTAGTCACAGCAATTGCTGTGTTTCAACTCCATCCAAACTGTGATGGTGCGATTAGCGCTTTAGCAAAAGCTTGGGAACATGCCTCATCCACTTTTGTGGAGAGGTAGGAAAATAACTAAGTAGCTGCTTTCATTGAATATCATGGCAAGCCTTGTTGAGGTGTACACCTTTCATACAAAAACGCCTAGATGAACTGCAGTGGAAAATAGGGGTTTGTGATAATTTTGAATGGTGTGTGATTGCCTTGATTAGCGCTATAGTTACTAAGCATATAAGCACTTCTTTGTTTTAAAAGGGAACTTGAATTTTTTTTTCTTTTTTTACTATAACTGCCAGTTGCTTAATCTCTACCATCTTTTGTCATTTCAAAGAAAAAAATTTCTACTTAATCTGTGCTTGTCAGTGATGGCGAGTTTTAAAAGTAACTCAAGTTAAAAAAAAAACCAAAACTCTTTAGAAGCTATCATTGGTCAACTGTTAGCAGTGGATGTTTCCTTTCAGATAGGTATGAGATGTTTTCTGCTTCTGTTTTTTGCACATTTGCATGTACCTTTAATGTTCCAGAAAGCTAGGCTTCCATATTATTTTGAGTTTATGAAATTATAATAACCTAGTGATAACTATGGGGGTGGTTGTGTGTGGAGGGGATAGATAGGAGAAAAATGGCAAGCAGCATAAATTGTACATTGTTTTTTTTTAAATAATTTATTTTTGGTTGTCTTGGGTCTTCATTTCTGCATGGGTTTTTCTCTTAATTGTGGTGACTGGGGGCCACTCTCTAGTTGTGGTGCTTGGGCTTCTTATTGCGGTGGTTTCTCTTGTTGCAGAGGCCAGGCTCTAGGGTGTGGGCATCAGTAGCTGTAGCAGTGGACTCAATAGCTGAGGCTTCCAGGCTCTAGAGCAAGGCTCAGTAGTTGTGGCGCACGGGCTTAGTTGCTTCTTGGCATGTGGGATCTTCCCAGATCAGAGATCAAACCCGTATTCTTCCGCACTGGCAGGCGAATTCTTTATCTCTGAGCTGCCAGCAAAGCCCATGCATGCTTATTTTTGACAATAGTCTAGTATACAGTTTCCTTGCTTTCCTCAGTCCACATATAGAACTTCTCTTCCTGAAAACACTGGTCCAATTGGACCAGCTTCTTGTTTAAAGCTTTCTGTACTTGCCTCAGGCAAAAAAACAAAGAGACAAAAACAACAACAACAAAATCACACTTTGAGGCATGAGTCTTTCTAAATTGGTCCAAATCATTCTTCCCAGGTCACCCTTATTTCTGTTACTCATGAATGGCTCACATCCCTAGGCTGGCACCATGCTGTTTTTTCTGTTTTGAATGCCCCTAGAATTCCCTCCTTCTCCCCCAGCTGGTAACATTCTGATGATACATGTAGACTTGGGTCACCTGTCCTCACTTTGTTGAGTTTTGAGATCATGCTCTAGGTGATGCTGACCGGGTCCGTTCCTCCTCTGCTTCCTGAGCCCTTGAGGGAGCTTTTTGTAAAGCATGACTCGTCCTGTGTTGGGAGTTTGTGTCTGCCAATCTGCCTCTCTCCCGCGGATACAGTTTATCATTGGAATTATAGGCCAGTCAGGACTTGACACATACTGGCCCTCTGCCTAAATATTGCGCAAGGTATTGAATGACCTGCAGTGGAATAGTTTAGCTGATCCCAAATGGTCTTTTCCTGGAACCCATGTCAACTGCGGAAGGATTGTGGAGAAGTAGAGACCATCATGACCAGGAAGGTGAAAAAAAAAAAAAATCAATGGAAGCGTGTAAATGTCTCTTTGTTGTTGTTCACTCGCTCAGTCGTGTCTGACTCTTTGTGACCCTATGGACTGCGGCACACCAGGCTTCCCTGTCCTTCACCATCTCCTGGAGCTTGCTCAAACAATTGTGCATTGAGTCAGTGCTGCCATCCAACCATCTCATCCTCTGTTGTCTCCTTCTCCTCCTGCCTTCTACCTTTCCCAGCATCAGGGTCTTTTCCAACGAATTGGCACTTTGCGTCAGGTAGCCAAAGAATTGGAGTAACCTCTAAAAATGAATGAGTGCTACCTGAGAATTGTTTTTGTTGTTGTTTTTTAGTGCATTTTTTCTTAAAAAAATAAAACTCTACCATTATAAGTCATTTTCCAATGAGTCGGCTGTTTGCATCAGATGACCAAAATATTGGAGCTTCAGCTCCAGCATTTCCTTCCAATGACTACTCAGGGTTGATTTCTATTAAGATTGACTGGTTTGATCTCCTTGCTGTCCAAGAGACTTTCAGGAATCTTTTCACTGGACTCATTGGAAGAGTCCCCAATACTGGGAAAGATTGAGGGCAGAAGGAGAAGAAGGCGTCAGGGTATGAGGCTGGATAGCATTACTGATGCAATAGACATGAACTCAGGCAAACTTTGGGAGATGCTGAGGAACAGGGAGGCCTGGCGTGCTGCAGTTCATGGGGCTGAAAAGAGTCAGACACGACTGACAGACTGAACAGCAACAACCATTATAAGTCATTTCTTCTCTATTTTCCTGTGGAATGTTATTTTCTATTATCAATGTGACAATACTCGGGAGTTTTGAAACTTTAAAATCCAGTCAAAGCATTTTCTCATTTTACCTACTCAGATTTTTTGTCCTATAAAGTGGGGATAATGTCCTTGCTTTTCCTAATTTATCTTGAGAGAGACAGAATGGAAATATTTGATCTCCAAATCCTCTGTGTAGATGAAGAACTCAGTTTATTGGACTTTTTGTTAGAAACCAGCCTGTGCTTTTAAAATCTTCTAATGTTATTTGGCTGATCAACTAGACATATGAGTATTTTACCTCATGTGCCTCCTTTAGCTTCTTAGACTCTCCAGAGACCTAGTCAGTCCTGCTCCCTACCCTATGATGAACTAAGCCCATCATGGGGAATTTATCTTACTTAACATTTGAACATTTGGGTAGAAAGCTTGGGGTATTGAACCTTGTGGGTTATGAAATGGTTTTAGGTGTGTAATGAGCCACACCACAAGTCTACACAGATGGAGAATTTTATTAGCACATTTTCTAGGAGACATAGTTGCTGCTTACTCTTGAACCAAACACAAACAGTTTCCAAATTGCATTGCATACAACCCCGAGCTTATAGACTCTTGATTTATAAATGTCTCTCTTTCACTGGCGTGGCTGCCAAGGAATCCCCTTCCCAGCTTTGATTGAATGTGCTTTTAATTTTGGCATGAATTGTCTGTATTGTTAATAATAAAGCATAACAGTAATTTGAAGCTCTATTGAAAGTGCGTGCCAGCCCCTCTGCCAAGTGTTTTGCAGGCAGGGTTTATTTCATTCTCACTACAGTGCTCTTACAATGACTGGTTTTAGCCGAGGAAGCCAGGGCAGCGAGGAGGGAAGTAACTGCCCTCAGTTGTCCGGCCGCAGTTTGCAGACCTGGGCTTTTTGTGGAGTTTCCGTGTATGTCTGCTGCTGGTCCTTGCTTTCAGGCTCAGGCATCTTGCCTGAAGATCATGTTTGCTTGAGAATATCTGCTGTGTAGCCGTTTCTGCTTTTCCTCTCACTCATGATGTAAAGAAGGAGAAAATGATATCAGGCAATATTTTTGATAATAACAAGCAGATGTATTTTCATCAAATAGCTCTCCTTGGTGAAGAATAACAGGTGTGCTTCGTGGACTCTGATGCTGTGATTTTTACCTGGGGCAGCTGAGCTGGGTGGTGTTCCATCTTGTTGTTGGACGTGTTGCTACAGCCTCTTAATTGCGCAAGGTATGTACCTGTTAATCACCTCTCCTTTGACATGAAGGCTGTGCTATATTAGGACCTGGAAAATGTAGGCATTTTTAGCAACCCCAAATGTTAATGACCCTTATCTGCCAAGACACCTCAAAACCACAGGTCACCAACTCAGAAACATCCTAGGTTGAAACAACTGGAAAAACTCAAACATCATATAAAGGTAATCTCTTTGAGCCTGTGAGGCCCTTGAGTAGTGGCTTCTTAAGAATACATGTTGCTGGCTGCAATCTTGAATGTTCTTCCAGCCCTAGCAGGTGTTGTGAGTGGAGTACAGGGTGGGAGCTGAGGTGGTTGCCCTGCAGGAGAGTGGGGCTGGGGCAGAAGGAGTGTGGGGGTGGGGGTGGGGGAAACGACAAGATAATCAGGTCTTTCAGGAGAAGTTGGAAATGTGGAATTTTAGAGGAAATCTTCCAGTTTTCAAAAATTGAAACTAGTTCAACCATTTGAAAAAGTCGTGGGGGAGAGGGGAGCCCCCCCACCAAACATGCCTGTGGGCCAGAATCAGCTTGCAGGAACCCAGCTTGTGACCACTGGTTTAAGGCATGTTGATAAATGAATTTACGGGTAGTTGACTAGATGGAATCTGAGAAAGATTTATCTTTCAGGTAAGAAGGAAGTCACTTAGGCATTATTGCTCAAGAGTTGTTGAGTTGCAAAATATTGGAAACTTGGCCGACTTGGGGCACTGGTGGAGAGCCATCAGGGATGAGGCTGATATTTTGTGAAGAGCTGCAGGGGTTCAGTGTGGTTATAGTGTTTGGATGGGTCATGTGTGTGGAGCTATAGAAACATGTTCTCTAATGAACAAGGTTTTGATCCCTGTATCCCAGTTGCATGAAATTATAACTGATTTCAAAGTGGATAAGTAGTAGGCACAGGGGCTGTTGCCTGAGGTCTTATCTCTGCATTATCTTATTTATCAAATAAATTTCAGACAAAGAAGCAGTGAGTGAGTGTTATGGGATGAAGGAATTTTTTTTTTTTTTTAAATAGAAATTGGCTGTTTCTTGAATATCAGAGAAGCGAAGGCCTTGAGGGGTGGCAGGGAAGACAGAGGATTTAAAGAAAGTTCTACCTGGTCTTAAAAAGGGATCATAGCAAGGAAGCCCATGAGATTTCGCTAAAAATTGTTGTGGTTGCCACCTCTGTGGTCTGCAGTCAAGTTACTCAGTAGGGCAAATTGGGAAGACAAAGATGTGAGAACATAAGCAAGGACATGCTGGGCCCTACCAGGTATCTTCCATCTGTCCATTGACCCTCTGAGAATCATGGACTGAATTTCACTTCTACTTTCCAAATCTGATACAAGCAGCTCATATGGCCAGCTATCACTGGAGCATACTCGGAAGGGTATTCTATCAAAATAGGGCTCCCAGGTAACCAAGTTGACCCATGTACCGTCAGCATCCCCTGTGCCTAGCTAGGAACGACTCCATCCTCAGAAGTGTGTACTCAGAACTGCTGAATTCTCTCCTTTGCCCTTAAAAGACTTCTTGCTCTGAGACAAGGAACTGAAATAGCAGATTTAGGAACTCCTGCTTTTGGCAGGCCAAAGGAGGTGCTTTTCTGTTTAGGATCCTTCCAGCATTTTATGAGTCACTCTTATGTATATTAAGGTTAATTGCTTTATCTGATCTTCCTGGAAAATTTGAATCTGGTGGGTTGGAGGAAAGAGGTGGTATCTGGGAGAAGCAAATGTAGGGATGTAGAGAAGCGGAGGGGAGAAGGGAGCTTTGAAGGTTAGTTTGAGGGAAGCTGAATTCAATTTTGCTTTCGGCCAACACACATAAATTTGCTACCTTATAGTTTTGTCTGCCTGTCAATCAGTCAGACTGTTCATCCATCCATCAGTATCTATTTCTATTCATTCTGATCCATGTCCATACACTTATCTATGTATTTATCTATCTGAATTTGTTTGCAGTGTAATCTGTATCCTGCTATAAATACATACATCAAAAGCTTTTCAGTGGAGACTTTTATGGGTCTTTGACTATCTTATGTTGAAAGAATTTTGTATCAATTAG
The DNA here is from genome assembly GCF_014754425.2 of Oryx dammah. Lineage (NCBI taxonomy): Eukaryota > Metazoa > Chordata > Mammalia > Artiodactyla > Bovidae > Oryx > Oryx dammah. Next base: position 58,121,590 of record NW_024070203.1, read on the forward strand.
ATACAATAATCCTCTTCAGAGAGAAATTTCAGTTCTAGAAATTCTCACACAAAATAAACTCAAAACAGTCTTAGATGTCAGCCTCTTTTCAACCTTTCCGTGAGATAATTGTTTTCTCTCCATTTGAGGAGATGCAAGGATAAATGAGAACTCCAGCTTCCTAATTTGTCTGCCCTTTGTCTGACTACAGAGTTGTTACAGAATTGCATACTTGCAGTTGAGGGAAGCATGTTTGTAAGTTTATGGCTGAAGTTGGCAGTTTTTGCCAAAGTGTGGGCTGCTTTTAGGTGATAGTTCAGCTTCTTATTGAAAAGTTGGCTACTTCTTCTTGACTGGTAGGCAGTATGACTGCTGAACAAGATAAGGGAAATTACTCTCAATCCTTAGAACGCTGATTTGGAAGTTACCTAGTGCACAGCAACAAGTTTTCCCTCCTTATTTCTTCCCGCCGCAACCAGGTTTTTCCTTATCACCTACTTTCAATTTGGTAGATGCTTTTTCATCAGTTTTGCTTGCTGCAAAAATGACCAAACTCCATCTTTCCTCCTGACGTTAGATGTTCTGGTGTGTATTGATGTCTGTGTGTATGTGGGAGAGGGGAGGGTTGTGTGATGTAGAAGTGTAGAGAGGTGTGCTATCTTCAAGGAACATTCTCCCCAATCTCCCCAAACAGCTAAGCATTCTGAGTAGAGATAGTGGTTTGCTCAGGTGCAGATCCTTCTAGAATATTTTAAGAGAGCAGTGAATTCCTCCACGTTCTGGGCACTGACCTGGGTACTTGGCCCTCTGAGGTACTCAGTGGGAAGGTTGCCTAATTGTCATGGCCCAGGTGCGGAACAAAAGAATGGAAGTTGAACAGACGTGAATTCGACTCATCACATTCATTAATTTACCATGTATTTATTGAGCATCTGTTCTGCGCCTTAGGAATTGAGCTGTGCTGAAAGGTTTAGTGGTGAGCAGAGCTTATACTGCAGCTGGGGAACAGACAGTCATCAAACGATTATACAAATAAATACATACACTCATTACTATGGTAAATGCTCTGGGGAGGAGGTGGTTAGGTGTTGCAGTGGGAGCACAAATTGGGAGCGTAAGCACAGAGGTTGTTTACAGAAGGCAGGGCTTTGGGGTGGAGATAAACTCGGGGAATAGACTAGTCTGTCTGTCATGTCTGCATTAAGCCATCCTGTAGCTGTGGTCAGACGTGCTGTGGTCAGCAAAAAGAGTGTCCTTGAGGATATTTCTGCTTCAGATCCCAAGGCCCATTTGGAAGAAACTAGGCTGCACCTCTGGGGCTTCCCTGGTGGCTCAGTGGTAAAGAATTGGCCTGCAAATGCAGGAGACTTGGGTTCCAGCCCTGAGTCAGGAAGGCCCCCTGGAGAAGGAAATGGCACTCCACTCCAGTATCCTTGCCTGGGAAATCCCACGGACAGAGGAGCCTGGTGGGTCACAGTCCACGGGGTCGCAAAGTGTTGAACATGACTTAGCGATTAAACAACCACAGAAGTTGTCCTTCCAGCGCTCTTTGGCCCCAGGCATAGCTGACTTGTCATCTGAGGAGTATGCTCCTCCAGGCTGACACAGTCAGCCTCCCAAGCTCTCCAACCACACCTGCCAAGCCCGCCAGTTTGTTCCCAGGCAGGGTAGGAAACTCACACAGAGATCCTTCTCTAGTAGAGCTCCTTGACAATCTGTCCTGTCGTAGCTTTACTTTCTTTCTTTCTTTTTTTTTTTTCTGATTCCATCAATGTCGAGTCAGGTGCCTATCCTCTCTTTGTGGAAATCTTACTGTTTATTTGGACCAGACCGCCCACTCCAGGCTTCCTTCCTGGCTTCCTGGTAAGTGCTCTGTTGTTCAGTTGCTCAATCGTGTTGGACTCTTTGCGACCCCATGGATTGTAGCACGCCAGGCTCCTCTGTCTTCCACTATTTCCCAGAGTTTGCTCAAACTCATGTCCATTGAGTCGGTGATGCCATCCAACCATCTCATCCTCTGTTGTCCCCTTCTCCTCCTGCCTTCAATCTTTCCCAGCATCAGGGTCTTTTCCAGTGTATCGGCTCTTGGCATCAGGTGGCCAAAGTACTGGAGCTTCAGCTTCAGCATCAGTCCTTCCAATGAATATTCAGGGTTAATTTCCTTTAGGATTGACGGGCTGATGCTCACCCAGGCTCAAATCACACACGTTTCTTCTTCACCTGGGGCCAGCTGCTTCTCTTTCAAACACTCCCTTTTTAGACTTGCCTGCACATGTGCTGGTACAAGGGGTGGATATTAGGGGCTGGGTAAGTTGGGGAGGGGAGGTGTGGGGTAAGTAAATCAGTTACACAGAGCATTTATCACTGTTCATAGGAACTAGATGGGTTTCACTAAATCCATTCATTTCCTTCTTGCTGCTGAGTGAATAATCAGGTGACTCAGAGACTCAGAGAGAGCTACAGGTTCGAAGATTGCAACACGTTCTCACTGGTTCTGTCCTGTTAGACCTGGGAAAGAAGCTTCTATTGGGTGTGTTTTTAGGCACAATGTGTCCACTCTTCTGAGACTTTTATTATTATTTCTTTCTTTCCTCCAAAGAAGACATGGTTTGTAAAACCATGAGAAGCACTCTGTTAGATCCTCTTTTTGTTTACTGTCTGCCTTAGAAGTGGTTGAGTGATCACTTAAGGTAAAAATCAGTCTAGAGGAATTTGACACAAATAACAGGAGTTCTGTGGTGCCTCAGATGGTAAAGAATATGCCTGCAATGCAGGAAACCCAGGTTCAATTCTTGGGTTAGGAAGATCCCCTGGAGAAGGAAATTGCAACTCACTCCAGTATTCTTGCCTGGAGAATCCTATGGATGGAGGAGCCTGGAGGGCTATACAGTCCATGGGGTTGCAAAGAGTTAAGCACTACTGAGGCACCGAAACTTTCACTTTTCTCTGTTTAAAGGCGTGATGGGGAGGCTTAGTCATTGTTTAACGATAGATACTCATATTAACAGTAATCTTATCCCATATTTATTGAGTACTTATACATTGGGTACAAGGTTATGATTGTATGTAGTCATCAACATTTAATCTTTACAACAGCCCTAGGAAGGAAGTCACGTTACCTTGATTTTATTCATCAGGAAAGTGAAATAAGGTTAAATGATTGCTAAGGGATGGGTCCAAATGACAAGACACACCATCTTCCTGGAAGAACATGTTTTTAGCTATTTCTGCAACATATGCTCAATAAGAGCATGGTTTGGTTTCTCATCTCCATTTCTGTATGCTGGAAAGAGGGTTCAAAATTTAACACAGTTTTATGATCTGGCAAAGTGTTTCTCTGGATGTGAATGAATTTAAAAGAGAATGGCAGGACTTCCTGGTGGCCCAGTGGTTAAGAATCCGCCTTCCAGTGTAGGGGATGCAGGTTCCATTCCTGGTCGGGGAACCAAGATCCCACATGCTGAGGGGCAAATAAGGCTGCTCGCCACAACCAGAGAAAGCCCGGGCATCACAATGAAGAGCCAGCATTTTGTAGCTAAGACCCAATGCAGCCAAATAAATAAGTGGGGGTGGGGGTGGGGAAAGAGAGAGAATGGCATCTTGTACATAGATGGATGTTCACAGCAACTACTTGTAGTAACCCTCAACTATGACAACTCAAATATCCCTCAACATCTGGATGGAGAGACTGTGACCTAGTCATACAATGGGATAATATCCAGCAATGGGAGGGAATGAACTATTCATACACACCAACATGGGTGTGTCTCAAAATATGCTGAATGAAAGAAGCCGGGGCGGGGCGGGGGGTGGGGGCGCGGGGAACAGTGTATGTGACGTATGATGCCGTTTATTTAAAATTCCAGGAAATGCAAGTTAAGTTACAAGGACAAAAAATAAATCAGTGGTTGCCTGGGAGTGGCTGGGACTGATGGTAAAGCAGAAACTTTCAAGGGTGATGGCTTGATCATTAACTTGATTTTGGAGTTGCTTTCATGACCATGTATATGCTTCAAACTCTCCAAAGTGTACAATTTAAATATGGGCAGTTTATGGTATGTCAATTATACCTCCGTAAAGCTGTGAAAAATATATGCAGCAGGAGAAAGCAAAGAGAATGGTGTAGATAAGTGTGGGGGAAATAAAAACGTGGTGGAAACCTCATTCACAGAGTGGCCGCTGAACCCCAGTGAGGTCATTATTGTCAGGCCAATCCTCCAGTGGGTGGATTTTGAACATTCTACCAGGTATTTTGGGAGAATTGGAGGTGTGTGTGAGGCACACGGTTGCCTGAGCCTGGTGATGGGACCTCTTCAGAGAGAGCTCAACCTTTTCCCTTGGGTGCCGGAGCTCAACCTTGGGTGTGGATTTGAATCTGGGCTCTTCTGCTTCTTTAGGATGAAGCCTTTGAACTCCCTTAACTTCTCTGAGCTTCAGTTTTAGTTGTAGAGAAAACAGGACAGTATCTTTACTTCGGGGTTGCCTTTTGTAAACCTAAATATGTATCATCTGTTTGGCCAAAGTCTGGGTCCCATGGTAGGAATGCAATGGCAGTGATCATTATTAACCCTGTGAGTTGGTGGTGCATTCTAACTTTTAAACCAGAGATGCACATTCTAGGGGAAGGAAATAGTTACTGTGGGCTGGTCTTCTCAGGCAAAACCTCACTTGAAGAAGCTTCTGATGGGAATTCCTTGGCGGTCCAGTGGTTAGGACTCCAAGCTTCCACTGCAGGAGGCTCGGGTTTAATCCCTGGTCTGGGAACTCAGATCCCACAGGCTGTGCGGAAAAGAAATAGCTTTTGAAGGCTGTACAGGAGTTAGACAGATGGCATTAGCTGAGTAAAAATGCACAGGTGACCTGGCATGAATAAGTTTTGACGAGGGGGGTAAGGTGGGAAGAACAAGAAAGACTGCTTGTTAGGAAAGATGGTTTCCTAGCTAGTTTTGGGTGCAAATAGCATGTAGACTTGAAAGTGAGGGTGAAGAGAAGGAATGTGGGTAAGAAAGGTCTGTGTCATGTGGGTTCTCATCTGATCATTCTGCGTTACTGGCATTTTGGTCTGGATAGCTCCTTGTTGTCGGAGCTGCCCTATCCACCTTAGGCTCTTTAACAGCATCCCTGGTCTCTTACGCACTAGATGCTAATAGCACTCTGGCAGCTACCCAGTCGTGACAATTCCAAGTATCTCAACTCTGAAGTATCCCCGGGGGCACTGAGGACGTGTAGTGGTTAGACCAAGCTTCATGAAGATGATATTTTCTTTTTCATGTTGGGAGGGAGAAAGGATTGGAGCTTATACAGTGATAGAATAAACCATTCTAGCTGTAGAGGTGTATTTTAGCAGAAGTGGAACAGTTCAGAGCATTGATCAGGCGTCAGAACTGATTCGGACCCATCACTTACAAGCCGCGTAGCCTTTGGCAAATATCCTATTTGTACCTCAGTTCCCTTACCTGTAAAATGGGGACAATCGTGGTACCTTCCAATAGAGTTGTTGTGAGAATAAATAAATTGTAATGGAAGCCATGAATTATTTGCTTGAAGAAAACAGCCTAGCAATTCTTCCTTTATTCAGAAGACTTTGAAAAGCACCTATGGGAAGACAGTGGTGTCTTCCTGTCTCCAGTCTTCTTGAATTGATTTTTAAAGTGTCCATCTCTTGAAAAGACCAGTTAAAAAATTAGTCTGAAAAGAAAGCATTGAAAGACAAGTGTGGAAACCAGTACTTTGTCTCCACGCTGATTCTTTCTCCCCGAGCCCATGGACGGATCCTTGTGCTACTTCGTAGGGGCCAGGTGTCCTTCAGCAGAGCAGAAAATGATGTCTAAGGCATGAAGTGGCTGTCATTGAGGTGAGTGGCTGTGTGCTAGAAGAGAACTTCTGTGAGTGGCCTTGGCCTCAGGGAAATCTCCTTGGAACTGAAGGAAGCCCTTCGCAGACACAAAAGCAAAAACATGAAAGGGCGCCATTCCAGTGGGATTTTTGAGTGGAATGATGGCTGGATTTGCCTCCTCGGACCGTTTCCCAACCTGGGCCTTCTGCTGCTTTTATGACTTAGGAAATGCTATTAGGGATGTGTCAGGCTTCAACAAATGAGAACTTCCTCCCCGCCATCTCAGCGACGAGAGAGCAGTGTAGAGCCTGGCAGAATGACGGATGCAGTGGCTTATCAAGGTCATGAGTGGCAGCTGGCCCCTTTGTAGCCTGCTTTCAAAGAAGGCTCCCCCAGCACTGCTGCAGTCCAGGGTTCTTGCGCACATTCCTCACATTCCAAACTCAGAGGAGGTACCCTGATGTCCCCTGGGGCAAAGGCAGATTATTTTTAAGCTCTTGTGTAGCCTTCACTACAGACAGATGGGCATCCTTTGTCCTAAATAGAGGCTATTTGATAACATTTTGCTTCTTATTATTAACTTTATTTACTCATCTCATGAATCAAAACTTTTGGGGACAGCGCTTGAAATATTCCAAAACAAAGGGAGAATCATTTGGCCCAGTATTTCTTTCCTTTGGAGAGGTGAATATTAAATAGGGTTTAAAGATTTTTTTTAACCTCAAAAATGTTGAAGCTAGTTCTGGGGCTTAACATATATCATTCTGTGAGTATGTTGCTTCTGTAAGCAAACTCTTCCCAATAATTCAGGTTCATTTGACGTGTGTGTTGACTTTATTGGGGTTAGGGTTGAACTGAAGGAGACAAACTATAGAAATACAAGCAACCCCCAAAAGAAAAATACTGAATAGCAGATAATGCAGTATCAGTGGCTGGGAGTTTTCTACATTCTTTCTGTGTACTGTGGTGAAGACTCTTGATTCGTCCTAAAGTGGGAATGAGGTTTTCAGCAACATTTTATTTCCACCAAAGCTCAATGTTTGTCCCTGTCTTGCTGTTCAGACTTACTGATTGAAATTTAAAAAGCACAAAAATTAAAAAAAAAAAAAAAAAAAAAAGAATCCCAAGTAGGAGGAGGGAATGTCCTAAGGATTTTTTTCTTTTTTGGATAGTCTTTCCTAAACATTTCAAAACTGATTGACAAAGATTAAAAATTGACCGTATTCCCTACTGGCTAATGTTTTGTGGTACCTGAGGTCTCTGAGGTCAGAGGAGTAGTCTTAATCATGTTGTTGTTTAAGTTGCTCAGTCGTGTCCAGCTCTTTGTGATCCCATGGACTGTAGTCCGCTGGGCGCCCCTGACCATGGAGTTTCCCAGGCAAGAACACTGGAGTGGGTTGCCATTTCCTCCTCTCCCAACCCATTTGATCTTCCCATTTGCCCTTTGATCTTTCCGACCCAGGGATCAAACCCACATCTCCTGCATTGGCAGGTGGATTCCTTAATCATGTTCTCTTGCAAATCCTTTTCCCATTTTTTTAAATTAAAATTTTTTATTGGAGTTTGATTTACAATGTTGTGTTAGTTTTTGGTGTGCAGCACAGTGAATCAGTTATATTCTTTTCTTTTTTAGATTCTTCCCCACTTTTATCCCCCCACTCTTAAAGGTTTGATGATGCTAGGGGTTAGTTGACCTGATTCACATATGACCGTGTTCTAGAAAGACACTGAAGGGGCAGACGCTCCTGGTTTCTAAGTTTTTGTTTTCCCTCTGTTCTCCTCAGAGCTGTTTCTGACACCTAGAAATGCCCCCATCCCTTAGCAAGCATTTACTTTTCAGGAAGCATGCGATATGGTAACCACCTTTCCGAAGGCCAAGGGCAAGGCTGGGTTTGACTTCAGAACATGGTTACACTTACACTTTCTGTTGGGAATGCATAGCAGAATATAACAGGCCAGCCATGTGGAGAAATAAAGCCAGAAGAGACAGTTTATTTTTAGGAGCAATTTAGAACATGATTGATCTTCCTGATAACTGCTAGTGTAGTGTTTATAGCTGACTAGGTTTACCCACAGCGGCTAGCCAGAACTCTGTGTTTGGAAAAATCATGGGAGAAAATACACTGATTAGTTGGTGAGTTAACTCCACACTCTTAAGTGAGGAAATCAGCCAGTCCTTGAGAACTTGGAAAGATGTTCATAATGTAATATGTCTTGTTCATCTCTGGCCAGGGTCACCTTTGTTTTCCCTGCCCAGTGACATCATCTCTCTACTTTATTTTCCCTGCTTAACCAAATTTTCAACCGATTTTATTCAGTCTTCTTTTCCCATCAGAATAACAGAGGCAATTGTACCCAAGAAGCAAACTTAATTCATAGGATGCTTCAGAGATCTAAAAGAAGAGATGAATTTCAAGGTTGTATGCTAGTTTGTGAACTGAGTTCATTTTAATTAAACATCACTATATCTGCATGTTTCATACTGTTCCTGGGGTTCTATCTCTTCCTCTTTACCTACTCTGAAATGAATCAACATGTCATCTATGAATGCTGTAGAGCAGGGCTGCTAAACTACGGCCTGTGGGCTTAGAATGACTTCCACATTTTTAAATGCTTAAAATAACCGAGAGAAGAAAAACGTTTTGTGACATGAAAATCCCCTGCAATTCCAACGGCAGTGTCCACACATAAAGGTTTATTGCAACCAGGCGTGTGCATTCATTGACTTGCTCTCTCTGGCTGATCTCTTTTTACAGTGGTAGAGGTGAGTTGTAGCGATAGAGAATTTAAGGTCAGCACAGCCTAGAATGTTTACTCTCTGATTCTTCATAGAAGAGTCTGCTGCCCCTGCTGTGGAGGCAGATTGAAAACTGAGAAAGTAAGAGATGAAAGCATAAGCTTTAGAGGCGGGCAGGATGGAGTCCATGCCTTGGCTCCTCAACGGTAGGTCAACTGCAGATTGTTCTACTCAGAAGATGTTGGTAAAGGTGAAATGAGATAATGAACATAAAGTATGTGTATATATTATATATGATGTATATAACTATATAACATGATACTTTATATAAATAAATATGTATAGGTGGAATGCAATAATTTATAGTATTATATATCTACATTTATTAGTATATACTATGTATAATATATATAAATGACACATAGCTATATTATATCTAATAGCTATATTATGTCTAATAGCTGTATTATATATAATATATATATTTGTGTGTGTGTGTGTATATATATATATGTGTGTGTATATGTGCCTCGTAGATACTCAGCTAGTACTTGTTATCGGTGTCACCAGTTTTTCAGTTTCTTTTTCTTATCCCAGGTCACCTGTTAACAGAACTGTAGCAGAAAATACTCTTTTCCAAGCCTGACAAGAGTTAGAAATGTATTTCTCACTCCTGCCCGCCTCCTTCCTTTATTCACCAGCTTCTTTCTTTGGCCCAGGAAGGCAGCGAAATGCATTTTACCTTGAGGTGAACAGGTAGATAGAAGTGGTCTGGCCCTTGAATGAAAGGAAAGCACGCCAGGCATCCTCGTGCTGGTGGAACTTCAGAGAGCGCGCTGGGCGCGGGGGACGGGGAGCACTGACCTCCAGAGGAGGGGTTCGCACCTGGTGTTGACTTTCCTGTCTCCCTTGAGGATGCGAGGGGGCTCCTGGGGGGTCACGGGACCGCTTCCACCCACCGGCCATGCTTTTTCCCAGTTAGCAGGCTTCTGGTTAAGCTGATGTGGCTCCTTCTACACTGCATCTCCTCGGGCCAAAAAAAGAAACACAAAGCCGCTCCAGCGAAGATGAAGGTTCTTTGGCAGTGTCTTTCTCTGTCTCTTAGCGAGCACCGCAAACAGAGAACTCCCTTCTTTCCTGCTTAAGTTACACATATTTCCCCCCCCCCACCCCCACCTTTTTTTTTTACTTTCAAAGCTGGCAGCCTCATAAGAACGGCATTCAAGTTGGCTGCTCCAGGGATGCGGGGCGTCATGAATGGGGCATTTCTTGTCTTCCTGGCCTCCTTTCGCTTTGTGCTGTCTCTGCCGTGAGTATTATTAGCCATCTTGTGAAGTCGGAACTTTGCCAACCACTTGGTTCTGGGGCCTGTGGGTCACCGTCTGAATTTTGCTGCTTGTGCATGAAAAAATAGTTCATTTTACTACTGTTTGTAGGAAAAAAAAAAAAGAATCAGATTATATCAAGCTCATTTAGGTTATTAGGACATGTGGTAACTTACCTAAGTAAACTGGGAGTAAAGCTGATGCTATGCAATGTGCTCATTGCAGTTGGGTTTTAATACGAATTTTGTCTGGGCTGGTGAATGATACGGCCATATGAGCTTTTACTTTTCTTACTGTTTTTTAAAAATAATTATCTTCTATCTTTCTGTCTTTCTTTTCTTTTAAACATATTTTCATGTAATCTACCATTCCTGATTAGTTGGCTGTAAAGAATTAGAGGGATGTAATTTCAAGCCTTTTGATACTTGGCTTTTTTTGGGGGGGAGGGGAATGGATAACAGCATTCGTTCTTGTTATTGGCTTATGATGATCGTCTGGAATTATTTTATAGATTGTGTTTGGCTGCCAGCATGGTACTTGAGTGTGATTAATTTGTACAGCTTGCCTTCGGATAAATAATATTCATTCCTTGGATCCTTGTTCAGAAGGGATTAGCCAAGTGAACTGGAAACCATGCCTTTGCAGGAGAACTTTTGCTGTTTGTGATAATCAATGAACAATCTAGTGGTTTAATTCATTTCTCATAGAACTAGCTGACTCACTGGCACTTAATGCTTTCTGACTTCTTTTGTAGTTTAATCTTTAGTTTCTCACACATCCACCAATACTATAGTGGATATAGTTCAGAATTAAACATTTTCCTAGAGACTTTGTGAATTCAAAATGAATACCTTGTGAAAGAGGTTTCAAGAAAGTTGTTTTTCTTAATGGGTCTGTTTTTTTCTGTTTTTCTTCTCATAGACCAAACATGAAATAAAGTAAAATAAGCTTAGTTTTTTGGAAAGGGAGGTTTAAAGCAAATATAACATGAAACAAAACATGTACTGTCAAAGTCCATAGCGTGGCTTTGGGTTTTGATATTGGATCATTTATAGGCTAAATAATTTATAATTAAGCTTTTGCCCTGTGGAGGGTTGCAGTGTGTTCCACCAGGAGGCAAGGGTTTCTTTTCAAATCTCCAGTTCACTTGATTGATGTGTAAGGTAAGTGACTGAAAAATAGAAGGGTCGGTTTGGGAAAACTTTCTCCCTTCTGGTTGTCCTTTGCCTTTGAATCATTTCCTACAGGGTTTTGTTCATCTGAACAATGCATTGCCTTGCCCAACGTGGGGGAGCTGACTTGTTGCTCATAAAATGCATGTCTTTTGGCTACCAGGGAGTGAAACAGAAAAGGTACAAGGTACTAATTTCCCCACCTCCCCCTGCCCGTGAGTTTGTGTGTGCACGTGTGTCTCCATGGTAGACTCTGCTTCCCCCCTGAATTTTGGCCTAAATTTCAATAAAAGTTGAATGTAGGTTTGTAAGATTTTAGCAAGTAAAAATAGAGCACAGCTAGGTAAATTTGATTTTCAGATAAACAGTGAAGTTTTTAAAAATTATATTGTATTTATTATATTTGATCATATTGAGTATACCCCTGTCTTTTATCCGGTAGCCCTCAGTGAGTGCTGGTGAATTAAGTTTCTCTATATTAAGGGCCCCCAAGTTGGATCAGGTATTCAGAGAGAATTGTGAGTGGAATGTAAGAATGGGAAAAGAGAATGCCACTTATTAAGCAGTTAAAAAATATCAACTCCTTCACAGTTAGTCCTTAGCTTGAGAAGTAGATACAGTTAATCTTCAGTATCTATGGGGGATGGGTTCCAGGAACCCTTTGGATACCCAGGTCTGTGAATGCTCAAGTCCTTTATATAAAATGATTTAGTGTTGGCATAAATACACACCCTCCCATATACTTTAAATCACCTCTGTCATTGTTGTTTAGTCACTAAGTCGTGTCCAACTCTTTGTGACGCTATGGACTGTAGTCTGCCAGGCCGCTCTGTCCATGGGTTTTTTTTTGGGCAAGAATGCTGGAGTGGGTTGGCATTTCTTTCTTCAGAGGATCTTCGTAACCCAAGGATAGAACCCAAATTTCCTGCACTGCAGGCAGATTCTTTACCACTGAGGCACCAGGATTACTTAAAATACTGAACGCAATGTCAGTACTTTGTAAGTAGTTATAAATACAGTGTAATTGTTATGAAAATATTGCTGGGTGCACAGCAAATTGAAGAAGTCTTGCATTTCGGAACATTCTTGAATTTTTACATTTTCACATATTTTTGATCTTCAGTTGGTTGAATCTACAGGTACAGAACCCGAGGAAATGGAGGAGTGATTGTATTATAAACCCTTTATATCTTTGTTGATAAAAAAATTTATAATAAATAACATTTATTGCATGCCTTCCATCTGCTGGGCACTGTTCTGAGAAGTTAGATGTACTCCTCGTTCAGTTCTGACAGTACTCCTATGAGGGTTAAGTACTGGAAGAATTCCCATTTTATAAGGGGCAGGGGATTGAGCTGCAGTCCTGTAGTTCATAAGAGATTGTCTGAAGTTTGCAGGGGAAGGATGAGAGAGGAGCACCTTGGTCCAGGTCACACGATTTGTAATTAGTGGGGCCAGGATTCCCAGAAAGGTCCCTTCACTCCAGCAGTTTTCACTTTGGCTGCACTCTGGACGCCCCTGGAGAGGTTTAAAAACCAGAGATAACTGGAACCCACCCCCAGAGAGTTGGATGTGCTTGGTCTGAGCTTGGCCCGGCTCTCAGAATTTTTAAAACTTCCCCAGGCGATTCCTGTGTGCAGCCAGCGTTGAGAGCAGAGCTTTAGCCCATTTTTTGGAGCGAGATGAATTACTCTCCTTAGGAAGTCTAGTCGCCCTATGTGGCCATTCCTTTAGTTCCTCCTCCTCCACAGTAACTCACCATTCCAAATCTGGCAGCTAATTTTTCATGGTTTTTGTTTCTTCAAAATTATTTTCAGGAAGTCCCGGTGGATATATGTTGGGGTATAAACAAGCCATAAAGAAAGACTTCTTAGAGGTATTCTGTTGATGGATTTTTTTCTGAGCAATCTTTTCTTTTTCATTCATCCGTTAGACTTCCTGGAGGAGGGAATATCCCTTTGTTCCTCATTTGGCTCCAGCTGGGTACCAGGCTGGGTATTTGAGAAAGTCCACAGATTAATAAAACTAAACTGCTGCCCTCCAGGAGTTTTCAATTTTGGAAGGGAAGTATATAAAAGTAATTCTAGGTTTAATTTTCTAAAAGTCATATTGGAGAATTTCAAGGTATTGAAGAATTCAGAGGTGGTGGAAGCAGGGGGCAGTGGAGTGGTGCGCGAGCTCTCCTTGGTTTGAACTCCTGCCTCATCACTTACCCACTGTCCCTCAGCCTCCCTGCCCTCCTTGGCACAGCAGATGTTCCAGTCCTTTGCTGGGGGCAGGCAAGAGTCAGTCCTTGTCTGCGGAGTGAACACAGCTGACCTAGCCCAAGTTGGAAGCTCAATCAGTATGAGCTGTCATTTTGTATTGCTTTATTTTTTATTTTATTTTTTCTGTGCATCACTTTAACCTTTCCAGCTGGCCTTTGCAAAACTGATGGGCCTAAAGTACTCATCTTAGGTCACTAACCCCGGTGCTGCAGTCTGTGGGGTCACAAAGAGTCAGATACAACTTAGCGACTGAACAATAACCATAACAAAGCATGCCTTCTAGCTCACTAAACTTCCTCTATTAGTCCTTGAATTCACTGGGTCAAGAATTTGCCTTCATCCTGGGTCCATGAGGGGTCAGGAAGATGTGTGAATGGGGAACTGGACATGGTTCTAGAAACTTGTGACCCAGTAGGAACTGGAGTAGGATGTGATAGGGTCTCAAGATCCTGGCTTGGCTGAAAAAAAAGAATAAGCCAGAAGGGAGCAGGAATAGAAAGAAGGGACGGATTTGGTACAGGGACTCAGATACCTACTGTGTATGGTGGGTGGGGAGGAAGGAGGACTTCCCAGCTGGCACTAGTGGGAAGTAACCCACTGCCAACTCAGGTGACATAAGAGACGCAGGTTCAGTCCGCAGGTCAGGAAGATCCCCTGGAAGAGGGTATGGCGACCCACTCCAGTATTCTTGACTGGAGAATCCCACGGACAGAGGAGTCTGGAGGGCTGCAGTCCATAGGGTCACAGAGTCAGACACTACTAAAGCGACTTAGCACACATGAGGAGAAAGGGACTGAGCTCTCAGTCTGAAGGGAGATATTCACAGATGGACAGCACAGGATGAGAGGCTGATTGTTAAAGAGCAAAGGATGGGTGAATGAGGTTCCAGGTAAAGTTACACTGCGGCCTTCATCCCAGGCAAAGCAGTGCCACGTTATGTATTTTCTGCATGCCCTGACTGCCTATTTGGGGATAACGTAGAATCTTTCTTTAACTTTCACTGGTGTAAGAACTTGAATGAAGAAAGGTTCATACCACAACTAACATCCCATCTGTCCTTTATATTGAACTTGTACTTTCTTGCCCTGGTGTGTGTAGATCTGAGTATAGTGTTTTGCATAGGGACTCGATAAATCTTCTGTTGCTCTTTGACTAAAGGGGCAGTTTCCTTGCTACTGGACAGTTCTGCAAGCAATAAATTCTTAGGATATTCCGAGTATGTTTGTTTCTAGATGGGAGCAGGAGTGGTAAGGCATTTACTAATGCCCCACTCCAGTTATAGTTTAGTAACACAAGGCAGACGACTCGCAAAGACTGTTCCCACTCGAGATTTTTAAGGTCACTGGAAAGCTTCCGTTTTTATTGCAGGCTCTGTACTTTGTGAACGATATGTTGAGACTTTTAGGGGATTGTTATGACTTAAACATTTTATCTTTGCCAGTGTAGCCAGGACCAAGGGTTGGCAGATTTGTTCTACAAAGTGCCAGATGGTAAATATTTTAGGCTTTGAGGGCCATAGAGACCCTGTTGCAGTGACTCAGCTCTGCTATTGATACATGAAAACAGCCAGAGACCATATATAAACAAATGAGCTTTGCCATGTCCAATAAAACTTTGTTTACAAATACATGTGGTAGGCTGGATTTGGGCCTCAGGCCAAAGTTTTCTGACTCCTGGCATAGTATATGGGCACTATAGTCTTCTTTTTTTTTAAAATATAAATTTATTTAATTGGAGGCTAATTACTTTATAGTATTGTAGTGGTTTTGCCATACATTGACATGAATCCGCCACGGGTGTACACATGCTCCCCATCCTGAACCCCGCCTCCCTCCTCCCTCCCCATCCCATCCCTCTGGGTCATCCCAGTGCACGAGCCCCACGCACCCTGTATCATGCATCAAACCTAGACTGGTGATTCATTTCATATATGATATTATACATGTATCAATGCCATTCTCCCAAATCATCCCACCCTCTCCCTCTCCCACAGAGTCCAAAATACTGTTCCATACATCTGTGTCTCTTTTGCTGTCTCACATACAGGGTTATCATTACCATCTTTCTAAATTCCATATATATGCATTAATATACGGTACTGGTCTTTTTCTTTCTGGCTTACTTCACTCTATATAATAGGCTCCAGTTTCATCCACCTCATTAGAACTGATTCAAATGTATTCTTTATAATGGCTGAGTAATATTCCATTGTGTATATGTACCACAGCTTTCTTATCCATTCGTCTGCTGATAGACACCTAGGTTGCTTCCGTGTCCTGGCAATTGTAAACAGTGCTGCGATGAACATTGGGGTGCACGTGTCTCTTTCAATTCTGGTTTCCTCGGTGTGTATGCCCAGCAGTGGGATTGCTGGGTCATATGGCAGTTCTATTTCCAGTTTTTTAAGGAGTCTTCACACTGTTCTCCATAGTGGCTGTACTAGTTTGCATTTCCACCAACAGTGTAAGAGGGTTCCCTTTTCTCCACACCCTCTCCAGCACTTATTGCTTGTAGACTTTTGGATCGCAGCCATTGTGACTGGCGTGAAATGGTACCTCATTGTGGTTTTGATTTGCATTTCTCCAATAATGAGTGATGTTGAGCATCTTTTCATGTGTTTGTTAGCCATCTGTATGTCTTCTTTGGAGAAATGTCTATTTAGTTCTTTGGCCCATTGTTTGATTGGGTCGTTTATTTTTCTGGAATTGAGCTGCAGGAGTTGCTTGTATATTTTTGAGATTAATTCTTTGTCAGTTGCTTTGTTTGCTATTATTTTCTCCCATTCTGAAGGCTGTCTTTCACCTTGCTTATAGTTTCCTTTTTGTGCAAAAGCTTTTAATTTTAATTAGGTCCCATTTGTTTATTTTTGCTTTTATTTCCAATATTCTGGGAGGTGGGTCATAGTCTTCTTTATAGTATATGGGCAGTGGGCCCAGAAGCTCTTGGTTTGATTGGCCAGTTCTTAGCTGTGTGACTTACCCTTTATTGAGTCTCCATTTCTTCAGCTGTAAAATGGGATCCATAGAAGAACCAGCCCCATGGGGGTTATGTTGATGTTAAATGAGATCACGCAGGACTTCCCAGGTGCCTCTAGTGGTAAAGAACCTGTCTACCAGTGCAGTAGACATAAAAAAAGGGAAAGTGAAAGTTGCTCAGTCATGTCCGACACTTTGTGACCACATGGACTATACAGTCAATGGAATTCTCCAGGCCAGAATATTGGAATGGGTAGCCTTTCACTTCTCCAGGGGATCTTCCCAACTCAGGGATCAAACCCAGGTCTCCCGCATTGCAGGCAGATTCTTTACCAGCTGAGCCACAAGGGAAGCCCAAGAATACCAAAGTGGGTAGCCTATCCCTTCTCCAGGGGATCTTCCCAACCCAGGAATCGAACCGGGGTCTCCTGCATTGCAGGCAGAAACATGGGTTCAATCCCTGGATCAGGAAGATCTCCTGATGCGAGGGCATGGCAACCCACTCCAGTGAGATCACACAAGTAGTTCTACAAAGTGCCTAAAAATAGTAAGGGCATGCTGCTGCTGCTGCTGCTGCTAAGTCGCTTCAGTCGTGTCGGACTCCGTGTGACCCCATAGATGGCAGCCCACCAGGCTCCTCCGTCCCTGGAATTCTCCAGGCAAGAATTCTGGAGTGGGTTGCCATTTCCTTCTCCAATGCATGAAAGTGAAAAGTGAAAGTGAAGTTGCTCAGTCGTGTCCGACTCTTAGCGACCCCATGGACTGCAGCCTACCAGGCTTCTCCATCCATGGGATTTTCCAGGCAAGAGTCCTGGAGTGGGGTGCCATTGCCTTCTCCCAGTAAGGGCATAGAAAATGTTAAAGAGGAGAAGAAACCTAGCAGTGCATTTCAGTCTTCTTTATACAGGAATCTTGAGGTTTAAAGTTTTCTTTTTTTAAATTTTATTTTACTTTTGCTTGCACCACACAGCAGGTGGGAATCTTAGTTCCCCAGCCAGGGATTGAACCTGTGCCCTCTGTGTTAGAAGCACAGAATCTTGACCACTGGGACCTCAGGGAAGTCCCAGTAATCCTGAAATTTGATTATAATCATTTTAAGGTTAAGAAGGACAGATCAGCAAACCACAGTTTTTGAAGGACCACTGCAATCACAATTCCACAACAAATGTAATGTAAACTAGTTATATGTTAGCTTTTAACACACAAGAAAAAGTTGATGAGATCGTAGGAAGCCCTACGTGGCCAGTATTGTTTATTCTTTGGATGGTTTGACTTCTTGGAAATTTTGTGTTGTTCCCTTTCTGGAAGTGAGTTAGACATTTACCTATTTTGGGGGGATGTATAGTTGGGCTCCCCACCCCCAAACCCACCCAGGATAGCTGAAGTGTAAGGAATGATTTCGCAAAGTGAAATGTAACAAGCACTTATTGAGTATCTGCTGTATGTTCACACTGTGAAAGGTGTCGTGACCACAGAGGGCATTTCTGTAATCATGGACCTGGTGGTGGAGTTGAAAGAAAAATACATCCATGTGTGAAAGAGTCAGGCACAGTGCTCAGGCAGTATATAAATAACTGAAATAAGTAAATAAATAAATAAAGACATAAATAAATAAGTGAAGGCTTGTGTGATGCAGGGGGCACTGTGTAAAGGTACTGAGGAAATTCAGCATGAAGACAGAAGTCCTATCAGATGGTCTTAACCAGTGAAAGCTTCAGGAAGTAAAATCTGGATTGGGGCCCTTGCGAGGGTAGTTCATCTTAGCTGGGAAAATCTCTTTGCTGGGAAATACTTCTCCCTCCTTCCCCATAGGCATCAAGTTTAATTTTAGATGGATAAAGTATCTCTTTATTTAAAAAACTGCTCCAAATCACTAAGGCAGTGATGTAAAAAGGTGGGACTTGGTGGTGATAGCCCAGGGTAACAGTCATGGCTTTAGGCATTGAGTTTGCTTCACATTTCAGAGAACTTACAAGTCAGAGTGATTTATTTATTCATGAAAACATGCCATGCACATCGCTACTCATGCCTGAAATTCTTGTTGTGGGTGGTCAGGCTGCTCTGGTGAGAAGGATGGTGGGCAGAGGGAGGTGAGGAGTACTTTCTCCATTAGAATTGCAATTCCACCAGGCAGGCAGGCATTTGGGGCTTTTGGATTCATTGCCGTATACCCAGCATACTGGAACCGAATGTGCTGCCAAGTCGGAGCTCAATAAATTACTTTCTGAGTAAATGAGCAAAGGAAATATTTGATGTGTACCTGTTGCCTTAAATTTGATATTGAGCATTCAAGCGGAGTAGTCTAATGACAGAATGGACGTGAAACAAATCAGAATAATCCATAGGTGGGGGTGTGATAAGTCTTCAGAGGGGCAGAAATGAGAGAACCAGCTGTCCGTCTTAGAGTTCAGGAAGGTTTCAGATGTGCTTTGTAGGAACTTGGTCTTCAAGGATGGGTGGAATTATGGCAGGTATGTCAAGGCACAGAGCACAGGGAAGGGCATACCTTGCAACAGGAAGAGCTGGGCAGAGGCATGGTGGGATTAAAGAATGAGGCAGATTCAGAGAACACTTAACAAGCCTCTTGTGATTGAAGCGAAAGGTTCTAGAGAAGGGTTATTGATACACATATCCAGAGCACCTTGGCAGATGATTTTCTGATGTTCTTTGATGCTGCTGCTGCTAAGTCGCTTCAGTCGTGTCTGACTCTGTGCAACCCTATAGATGGCAGCCCACCAGGCTCCTCTGTCCACAGGATTCTCTAGGCAAGAATACTGGAGTGGATTGCTATTTCCTTCTCCATCCTTTGATGCAAGGACCACAGTTTCTTAGAGTTCCTTCCTGCACTCAAAGATCAAAGACCACTTTGGGGTTCCCAGCCTTAATGGGGAAAGAGGAGAGAGGACTCTAGTGCTCATTCTTGTCGTCGGCAACTCTCCTCACCCGGCCTGGCTTCAGTGGTGTCCACATGGAGTGTCACGTGTCACATGTGGGCACTGTGTCTTTTTTTTTAATACACCCAGTGTATTTTCTGCAACTTGTAGGAACTGACATTTCCGGCTTTAATTAACAGCTACCATTCACTGAGGGAGCGTGATTCAATTGCCAGACCCTGTTCTAAGGGCTTCATCTCTAGTTCTTGGTATGGAATGCGTATAATAGCCCCGTGAGATAAGTATCCCCGTGAGGTAAGTATCCCTGTGAGACAAGTATCCCAGTGAGACAGGGATTTTAATCCCTACCTTACTGTCTGCAGGCAGGGACTTTATCTCTTTTGTTCCTTGCTGTCTCCCACACCTTGAAAGGTTCTTGGCACATAGTAGGTGCTCGAGTTTGAAAAGATTAATTGAGGGCAGACATTATTTGACCACCTCATACTGGTTCTGTGTGGGAATTAGAAGCCAAGACTGAATGATTTCAAAGTGCGGATTCTTCACCCTGCGTGATATCACCTCCCTGAGGCCTAGAGGAGGAAATCGCAGTGTTTTTCTGACTTGAGGTCTCCGTGTTTTCTTTTCTTTTCTTTTTTTTTTTTAACTGTTAGTTTAATTTATTTATTTGGCTGCACCAGGTTTTAGTTGCTACATGTGGGATCTAGTTCCCTGATTAGGAATTGAACCTGGGCCCCTTGGATTGGGAGCATGCAATCTTAGCTACTGGACCGCCAAGGAATTCTCAAGGGTTTTTTTTTTTTTTTTTTTAATATTCTAGCTGTGGGATGCCCACACAGATACTTTTGGTCACTCTCTAATCTGTTCTGGATAAAAAGTTATAATAAGTCAGGTGCTGTTTAGAAATGGCTTTGTGTTTTATGCTTGTGCAACAGTGTGCCTGTTCACTTCTCCCGATTTCACACCTGCTAAGAGTGCTTGCTTTGCCCAAGATTGAGATCCCCTACTATAACCTAACTCTGACAGACTGGAAAATTTGTGACTTGGAGCCTGAACCCTCTCCTGGAGTCTGGGTCAGGCCTGAGTTTGGAGAAGCCCCAAAGTTGGAAATATAGGGGCTCAGCCACTGAAACTCATGTGAACAATGGACAAAAACAGTCCAAGGATTTACTGAACAAGGACAGGCCATTCCATTCACAGATATGTCCTTATCCTCTGTACTGTGAGCAATGAGAGAGTTCTTTGCCCCAGGGAGCTTCTAGTCTGCTGGAGGAGGTAAAACTTCTGGAAGTGGGGCAGAATGTGGTAAGAGCTTTGATTGAAGCTACACGAACTGGGAGGAGAGAAGAGATAGATGGCTTTTGAGTGCCTCACAGGCTTTTCTGAGATCCTGGATCCTGGATCTGGAAGAACACAATAGCATGGGTGATCTTGTGATCTTCTACTGATATGAGTTGAACATAGCCCTGGTCCAGTAGGCTTGCAATCCAGTTTATGGAAACAAAGCAGAACATAGACAAAGGGAAAGAGGTGATGAAAGGGAGATGTTTGAAATAATTAGTAACTCCAGCACGTGTGCCCACCACCTCCTCCTATCCTCATCTCCCAAGGTTACCAAAAGGTAATTTCATAAAGATATGTAAAGATGTTTTCTGCAACCCTCCATCATTTTAATTACCCTTGGGGCTCCCATCTGTGGACAATGAAGATACTTGTAGGAAGAGAGAGTTTCTGTGGGGGTTTGTGTGAATCTGTGGTTTGAGGACTGGTCACGAGGGTTGTTTTTTTTTTTTTTTGACAACAGAGCAGTTTGTTTAAAATGTTTAAAACATGCACACACACGCACACACACACACCTGCTCCAAACTCTGGTTTCTTACTGTAATGAGAAGGAAGGTTTCAGAGGTCAAACGCTGGCTCTTTCTACTTCTCATTTGAGATTTTTGTGAGCCAGAAATCTTCTTCATCAAACAGCATTTTCAACATTACTGGGCTGTGTGTTTTCTGGGGGCTGTTGTGCCTTCACAGAGGTTTTGAAATGTAACCACACTTCAGGATGAAAATGTGAAGTGAAAATGCTAACGTAGTAAACACCAATAGTAGAAGTGCTGTTACTGGCCTTTCTGCTTGAAGGGTTTTGTGTTTTTGGTTTGTTCATTTATTTTTTGAAAAAAAAAAAAAAAAAAAAACCATCAAGCCTGCTTAGTCACTGCTCCCTCCCACCTGCCCAATTGAAGTTTCAAACCTTTCACCTTCACTCAGAATTCATGTGAATTATTAGCATCTGCTTGCGGGTTCGGTGAAAACACTTCATCAGCATTTTCTTCAAAAATTCTCATTTATTTTCTGGCAGTTTTGACTTGATATTTCCAGCTGGTGGTCTTTTCATTGTATTTTCTGGTTCTTAACAGACTATAGGCTTACCCTTAGAGTGAAAGAAAGAATCAGGACATAAAATATCTGGGCATGTCTAGCCCAACATACATTAAAAAAGAAAAAACCTATATATATTATCTTCCACTGTTTGGAATGAGATGATGCCACAAAATCTGATGAGTTATTTATTCATCCCTACAAATATTTTTTAAGCCCTGTGTTCCAGATAGTAAGATATAGGAGAGTGAACTAGACATTCAAAACCACTGCCCTGAAGGGACCTGTCTTCTTCTTCTTCTTCTTCTTGGTGTGTGTATATAGAAGATAGATAATTCAATAAATTAGCAAGACCTTTTCTGGCTACAGCAAGGTCCATGAAAGGAACAAACTGTCCGTCTCACAGGAAGGGGGCTAAGGTAGGGGAGCTGGATGTTCAGGTCATGGTCAGCGTTCAGAGTCCTTTATGGAAAATGGGTGGGGGCAGAGAGTGGGCAGGCGTCTCAGGCTCGTTTTGATATGGTTTAATGAAGAGTGCTGTAAGCGTTGTGTTCCCTTAGCATTTCGTGTTGAAACATAAGCCCCAGTGGGGTGGTATTTGGAAGTGGGGTCCTTTGCAAGGTGGTTAGGTCGTGAGGGTGGAGCTCTTGGGAGTGGGATTAGAGTCCTTATGAAAGAGACCCCAGAGAGACCCCTGGCCTCTTGTGTGAGGACACAGCAAGAACACGGCAGTCTAAGAACTACAGAATGGATTCTCACGAGACACCGAACTCTGCCAGAACTTTGATCTTGTATTTCTCAGCCTCCAAGAACCATGGGAGATATATGTCCATTGTTACAAGCCACCCAGTTTATGGCATTTGTGCTATAGCAACCCAAGTGAACAAGACAAAGAGTAATGGCTTGACATGAGACAAGGCTAACTTCAAATCTCAAATTTACTTCTTGGATGTCCTCTTAGCAAGAGGGAGGAGTAATCTCTACCATGCATAGTTGTTAAGAGGAATAAAGACGAGCACAGGGTCCCAGCGCACAGTCAGTGCTCTGTCAATAACAAGTGCTCTTATGAGTGTGAAGTGTCCTGTGTATAGCTAGATCCTCAATGAATGCAAGTTTGGAAGAAGGGGAATGGCTGATCATAAATGAAAATTAAAATCACCTAGTTTAATTGGTCCGCTAGCTGAGAGAAGTCCTGGAGGCTGGGTCAAAATAAGGGTCAAACAAAGAGTAGACGGCAGGCCTTAATAATTGCTGAGTTCTTTTCCCCTGCCTGCTTCCCTGCCTTATATATTTAACTGAATTTGTATTTTATTTATTAAGGGAGCAAATAAATCTCCAATATAAGTCATTCTTTTTGTGATTTGTCATTATTCAGCAAATCGTTTAGTTTTTTTTTTTTTTTTTAACATTATGTTTTAAATACTGTTAGGATTTATCTCTCTCTCTCCTGCATTAAAACAAAATGCTTTTGGGACCCAGAACTTAAATTCTTTTTGAGTTTTTTTTTTTTTTAAACTTCCTTTAAAATCTCTTCTTGATATAATAAGATATCTGGAATCATTTCAAAGGAGGACAATTGAAAGACTAAAAACTGACTTATCCAAGGATACTTACCCAGCTGGTTATGGAGAAGAGAATAGATTTTGGACCTTTCAGTTTACAGTGGGGAGGTCATATTTGGTTTTAACTAATGTGTAAAATTAGAGACCACTCAACAGTATGCATGCGGGCTGCATCGGAGCAGTCAGATCATTAAAAGTGTGTGTGTATAACAGAAAATAAGCACAAAGCCCCCTTTTCTGATTTGTTGTAAGAGTGGATTGCTTTTCAGCATCCTTTTACCTGAA
The DNA here is from genome assembly GCF_014754425.2 of Oryx dammah. Classification (NCBI taxonomy): domain Eukaryota; kingdom Metazoa; phylum Chordata; class Mammalia; order Artiodactyla; family Bovidae; genus Oryx; species Oryx dammah. Next base: position 58,144,992 of record NW_024070203.1, read on the forward strand.
AATTATAAAGTGCTTGAGGGCAGGCATTGGTGTTTAGATGTGTGTGTATGCGTGTGTCCATGTGTATACCTGTGCACGCTCATGGCCACCTCTCATGCCTTTCCCTAATGCACACTTGTACATCTCAAGGTCAGTAGGAGACTTGTTTATTTCATATAGGTGTTTTCCTTAGAATATTCTGGAGAAAAGTTTGAAGAGAGCCATCTGCATTGATCATAAAGTTAGGAAATTTGACGTATAAAATGATGCTGAGATAGGAATTTAAATTCCCTTTGTCAATTTCTTGCAAGGATTTTTTGAGGCCAATGTTTCCTACTCTTGCTTGAATATAAGCATCTCTTGGGGCGCAAAATTTGGATTGCCTGGTTTCTTTCCCAGAGATTGTCATTGACTTAGCCTGATGATAAAGCAGATTCTTAACACAGGAAATTAAGACGGGAAGAAGATAAAAGTTCACTTGGAAGAAGAGTATTGCAGGAATAGGGAACCGAGTTGGCAAAGTCTTGCAAGTTCAAAAGAGCATTGGAGAAAGGGGTGTTGTGACTCAAGGGTGTGGGTGGTCAGGTGGGGAAGATGAACTCCAGGAGGTAATTGACAGACATGTGGTCTAGGGCCTTGTGTATAAAGCTCAAGAGTGCTTCATGGTGGGCCTAGTGCCTCATTCAATGTGTATGTTTTTTTGTCCTTACTGATGATCACAAAAGTAACATTTGGCCATTAAAAACGGAAACATTTGTCGAATAAATTGATCCCCAAAGCAAAATGTTCCCATAATTCTACCCTGTCCAACTTCAGTGAAATTACTGTTGTAAAATGTTTGGTGAATCAGATACTATTCTTGTTCAGTCACTAAGTCGTGTCCAACTCTTTGTGACCCCATGGACTGCAGCTCACCAGGCTGTCCTTCAGTATCTCACGGAGTTTGCTCAAATTCGTGTCCATTGAGTCTGTGACACTGTCTAACCATCTCGTCCTGTCTCCTCCTGTCCTCAATCTTTCCCAGCATCAGGGTCTTTTCCAGTGAGAGCCCTATGAATCAGACAAGTGATGTAGAATTACAAATCTGGTGGTGGAATGCAGCAGGAAAAGGGTCCAGCTTAGAGATAAGGTGTGATGTCATTTCAGTGTTCCAGGCAGGAGATGAATTAGGCTCTCAATTAAGGCCTAGGATGATGCAGAAGAGGGGAGGCAGCCAAGAGATATTTAGACAGTGGAATGGATAGGACATGGGGGAGTGAGAAAGGCCGGGGGAACCAGAGGGACCTCTGAGGTTTCTGGCTGGATTAACTGGCTGGACAGGGGCACTGTATCCTTAAGGACACTTAGGATTCTAGTTAGTAACAGATCATGTGGTTGGAAACATGTCAAATTTGAAGGGCCCAGGGGTGTGTGTGGCTGAAGATATCTATTAGCCTTCTGGAATTTTGAAAGTGGAATTTAGGAGTGAGTTGGAATTTTAAGAGTATAGATTTGGAAGCCACAGAGACATGAACCGTCTCTGGGGGGGGG
>NW_024070203.1:58146600-58200457 GCF_014754425.2 Oryx dammah
GGTTAAGTGCTTTTGTTTGTAAGGCTTAATGAGATAAGGGCCAACACTCAGACTTCAGGGAGAGGGTTGGGGACGGTATCTCCAAAGGTCACAAAGAGGTTATAGGATCTGTTCCCATGAATCCATGAAATGCAACTTCTCATGCTGAAAAAGTAGAACATTCCTACAGGAGCCATCATGTCAACTTTCTGTTATTGTTTTGTTTTTTTAACTTGAAAGAGGTTCAAATGCAGGGTATTTATAAATTCAGAGAAATGTTCAATTTAGATTCCAAGTGTGGTCATTCCCATAACTATGTGGTGAAAGAAATCATGTTTCTGATGATGATACGGTTTTAAATATTGTACTAAAAAATTGTGACTGTTATGAGTTTTGGATTTGCTGGTGTGTGTGTATGTGTCTTTGAACTGAGTTATAGAAGTTACATCTGAAATCATTTTTCTGTGGGACATTTTTATTTTAACATCAATTTTTTTCTATTTTTTCCTCTAAAAATTCTAGATTAAGAAGAAATGATAAGCCTAAAGTTACAAAGTTTAAAAGTTTACAAAGTTTAAACTTAAAAAAAGGGGCAAATTTAGTTTTAAAATTTACAATAGTTGTATTGTCGGTGGATTTGCGGCGGATTCTGTAGAGTGTGGTTTTGGGAAATACATTGACTTTTCATGGCTTTGGATGCGGTTGACTTGCCAGTGCTGCCACTCATGGGCTCTTGGAAGTGACTCAGGACCTCTGAGCTCCAGGCTCCTGTTTGCAGGTTAGGATAGCAATGCACGTTGCATGAGAGAGTTTCAGGGCCAAGTTACACTTTGGATAAAAACCCAAGCCCAGTTCTAACCTGTCCTGGGTTGGTATTCAAAACATGTCCATTCCCTTTCTATTGTTTACTCCCCATCCTCCTTTCCACAAAAGTCATGCTCTGTTTTTGCTAAGACCCTGTTGTAATGTTCTATTTTGCATGCTTTCTCTCAGTCGCTAGGTCATGTTCCACTCTTTGTGACCCCATGGACTGTAGCCCGGCGGAACTGCTCTGTCCATGGAATTCCCCAGGCCAGAATACTGGAGTGGGTAGCTGTTCCCTTCTCCAGGGGATCTTCCCAACCCAGGGATTGAACCCAGGTTTCCCACATTGCAGACAGATTCTTTACCACTGAATGCTCTATTTTAACATGATACTAAACATATTGTCAGAAACCATGCTTTCCAAAGCATCTGGTGTAGTTTTATCATTTCTAACTTAGCTATTCTCATTAAAAATTTGAAAACGTTTTAGCTTTATAAACTTGCCTTTTGCTGTTAATGTTTGGGTTAGGAGGACAGTTTCTAGTTCTACTTTTCCGGTAGCCTCGGCCCTGCTTGCCCTGCAGTGATTTCCCTGTGTCCTAACAGCATGACGGGTGTCACGCTTTGGCCATTGGTGCAGCTATTTCTCCTGCCTCTGCAGCTTTTGGCAAGGGTAGAATTAGAGAGTCCCTGACCCAGCCCCCTATGTGAATTGGTGGTTATCCTGAATGTCACAGCAGCCTAAAATGTAGGCCCCATCAGGAACGCAACAAGTGAGAATTTTGCCCCGTGCCACCCTGTGCCACAGTGCTGCCTGTCATCAGGACCATTGTAACTCTGGATGTGTGTGAAGCTGGAATACCGTCACATTCATATCTGTGTGATCCGATGCCATTTTGCTTTTCTGTCACCATCAGGGCTGTGGTTGTTCCTTTGCCTACAAATAAACAGCCCATCATCTAGAACTCTAAGAGATGCTATCGAACTTTATCAGGCTTCTCTTTGAGAAGCAGATAGACTGTGCTCAGGTTCCAGAAATGTTGTCTTAAGATAGCTGGAAGGAAGTGTTTGAAATGGCACATATGCTTGTGATGCTGGTAACCAAGGAAACGTGTCCCTAATGCAAAGGTTCCTTTAAAAAAAAAATGATAGTACCTTTGGAGGATTGTCTCAGAATCACCCACAGCAAGAATCCAAAGGGACTGGAAATTAAACTAGGTCACTTCTAGAAATTGTGTCAAGAATGAACAAAGTACACAAAGAATTGCCTCTTTAAAAATGATATGTTTAGAAGAGCAACCCAATACATTGGAGATATAGTATTCTGCCATCTGAATAATCTGAGTCCTACACCCGTTATAATGGATGTTGGATAAATCTTACTCTGCTCATGTGTTATTATTTGTACTATTATCGTCATTCTCAGTTTGTGTCCTATTCCCAATTAATCTTTAGATTCTGTCCACCTTTTTTGTTACATGATTAAAATTATATAGTGATGGTTCAATGCAACAGCTCTCTAGCATGCATGAAGTGAAAGTGAAAGTTGCTCAGTGCTGTCCAACTCTTTGTGACCCCATGGACTGTAGCCTGCCAGGTTCCTCTGCCCATGAAATTCTCCAGGCAAGAATACTGGAGTGGATAGCTGTTCTGTTCTTCAAGGGATCTTGCCAACCGAGGGATCGAACCCGGGTCTCCTGTGTTGCAGGCAGATTCTTTACCTTCTGAGCCAGCAGGAAAGCATGCATATGGAGTTTGCTAATACATGCATGTTGTGCAGAATCAGAGAAAGCGGAGTTGTTTTAGAAGATACAAATTTTTCTTTCAACAAATGAGACATTGAATTGAGGAAGTGTTACTTAGAGGTAGAAAGCATGCCCTGAATCTGAATATACACATTTTGATGATGTTCTTGACACAAAGACCTGAGTGTTGGTATAGTTCATATAGTGTGATCATCAATACCATTTTAACATTTTTTTCTGTTACAGAAGATTTCTGAGCACTGGACAACAGGGAAAAAAAATTACTAAATTTACAAACAGCCGAAGGAGTAGGACAGTCTTGAATGGAAAGGTCTCAACCTCATATGTTACAGCAGCAAAGCAGTCTTTACAAATATGTAGACTGATCTGTCCTGAAAGAACAGAGATTGGGCAGGTGTTTGATGAACCACAGTGGGTATAAATACTTAAAGTTACTTCAAGGACTCTTGACAGCCACATGGGTAGCAACCCTGCTTTAGACTTTCTTGTAATAAGCTATAAACTGAATTGGTGCTGCCTTTTCCTTAAGTGATATGTTTCATAATTAAAGAGGTTGAAGTGGAAAGAAGTGTACATAGAATATTCATTTGAGAGCTAAATTTACACCTGATGCCTGGTTATTAATGAAATTATATACTCGGGAATACAATTTCAGTTTAGCTTAAAAGTTGAATTCCCACTGTGTATGAAAGATACTATGGAACCTTGATGGGATCTTAAAGGTACTAGATTATGTTAGAGTCATGAAAGTGAGCACAGACCCTGAGACAAATCTGTATTGTCTGAAAGTTGTGGTTCTCAAACAGCCATGGGCACCAGAATCATCTGGCGGGCTCCTGCTATAGGTGGCTGGGCCTTGCCCCCACATTTCTGATTCACTGGGTGTCGGGGGAGCCTGAGAATTGGAGTTTCTAACAAGTTCCCAGGAGATGTTGCTGCCTCTGCTCCAGAAACTGTGCTCTGAGGACCACGGATTAAAAGAAACCCAATAGTTTACTTCGTTTTACATGAGCATTCCAATTAACCTGGTGCATTCATTTTATACTCAACCTACTTGCTCAGCCAGTGACTTAAAGACTGTGGCCCCTTAGATGGAACGTCCTAAGCATGGTGTTCTAACATGGTCAGTGTTTCACAAGGGGCTTTAGGGTTGAGGAAGAACTGTAGTTTGTCCTGTTGCCAGTGGGAGTGGTACATACACATTCTTCCATCATGGCCAGTTTAAAGCTACCAATATCTCAACCATCACCTTGTGTAAAATTTTTGAAAATCGAACCATAATCTTCAGCAAAGCCTGAATCATAAAGAAGTGTCAAAGTTCACGTTGAAATTTAACCTTAAGAAAAGGGAACTCTTGTGCACTGTTGGTGGACATATAAGTTGGTACGACCATTATGGAAAACAGCCAGTATGGAGGTTTCTCAAAAAATTTAAAAAGCTATCATGTGACTCAGCAATCTCACTTCTGGGTATATACTCAAGTGAAATGAAATCAGTTTCACAAAGAGATAGCTACACTCTTGTGTTCACTGCAGCATTTTTCATAGTAGCCAAGATACAAAAACAAGCTAAGTACATTGGAGAAGGAAATGGCAACCCACTCCAGTGTTCTTGCCTGGAGAATCCCAGGGACAGGGGAACCTGGTGGGCTGCCGTCTATGGGGTCGCACAGAGTTGGACATGACTGAAGTGACTTAACAGCAGCAGCAGCAAGTGTACATCAGTGGATGGAAATTTAAAATGTGTTATGTGAATACAATGCAATACCATTCAGCCATAAAAAAGAAAAAATTCCTGTAGTTTGCAACAATATGGACAAACCTTGAGAGTATTATGCTCAGTGAAATAATCTAGATGGAGAAAAACAAATATTGTATGGTATGTATGTATGGAATCTAAATAGGTCATACTCATAGAAGAGTAAGTAGAATTGTGGTTGTCAGGAGCTGGGTGTGGGGGAAATGAGGACATGTAGGTCAATGGGTATAAACTTTCAGTTGTAAGATGAATAAGTTCTGGGAATTTAATGTACAACATGGTAAGCCTAGTTAATAATAGTGAAAGTGAAGTCACTCAGTCGTGTCCGACTCTTTGCGACCCCGTGGACTGTAGCCCACCAGGCTCCTCCGTCCATGGGATTCTCCAGGCAAGAATACTGGAGTGGGTTGCCATTTCCTTCTCCAGGGGATCTTCCCGACCCAGGGATTGAACCCCAGTCTGCTTCATTGCAGGTAGACGCTTTAACCTCTGAGCCACCAGGGAAGCCCAGTGTTGCATACTTGAGACTTACCAAGAGAGTAGACCTCAGTTGTTCCTACTACCACCACCAGAAAAAGGGTGAATATGTGAAAAAAAGGAAAAGAAAACAAGGGAGGGAGGATGGAAGAAAGTCAACTTACCCTTATGTGAGACAGACTTTGACCTTCTCTTTGAGGGTCAGGTATGGAGAGGTATAAAAAGTACATTTTTAGTTGCACGTGGCTGGTCTGACAAGATGAGTCTAGTTGAGGGGGAGTAGACATCAGCATTCAAAAGTCAAAGACTGTCTGTCCACCGAGGAGTTTTATTGGCTCTAAAGCCTTTTAATTTTGAATTATTTGCTGACTTTAACTGAAGATTTTTCATTAAAAAAAAAAAAAAAAGAACAAATTTCTGGCTTCTGTTGGATGAAAATTAGAAGTTGTGGAAACTCCAGACCCAGATTCTTACTCATCAGCCGTTAGCTGTCACTGCGTGGCTGCTGTTTCCTCCTCCGCCTGCTCCGCATTTAGACTAGGCAGGACCTCTCCTGTCCACCCTTGTCCGTCACTCTCAGCTGTGACACCCTTGGGCCTTTCTCATCCATCTGCACTCATGCTGACTAGGGGTGCCCTCTGCGTCACTAGCTGCAGACCCAGCGTTATGTGCATCCTCTTTCATGGTACAAATGCCAGTGGGGAGAAGGGAAGCATTTAGTCACTTCAAAGACCTTTACAGATTGAACAGTGAAAGTGGTCAGGGGTCTGTTTTTATTTCTTATTCTGTGTTTTCATCCTCCCTTTACTTGGGGAAAGGGAGAGGAGAAAGGAAGAATTATACTTTCTAGAAACAGAAGCCAAGACCTGGGTGCTTAGGCACTCAGTTGTATCTGACTCTTTGCAACCCCATGGACTATAGCCTGCCAGGCTCCTCTGTCCATGGGATTTTCCAGGCAAGAATACTGGAGTGGGTCGCCATTTTCTTCTTCAGAGGATCTTCCTGACCCAGGGATAGAACCTCCGTCTCCTGCATTGCAGGTGGATTCCTTACTTGCTGAACCATCAGGGAAGCCTAGAGAACTCTCTAATTTCTTTCTAAACTATAGACCTATCTAGATGATGATATTCCTGATAAGAGAATATGTGCTCGTAGGTGGTTTAATTCTTATTTGTATGGTATAGACATTTTTCTTTTCTGAATCCTGCCATTTATTTGTCCCTCTGGTATTTCTTTTCCCGTTTGCTCTCAGCACCTTGAATCTGCCCCGCTCGGGTTGGTTTTTATATCCTTAACTTCTGTGCATCTGGGAAGACACAGAGCAGAAGGAAATCTTTCTCACAAAATCTTGGACTTGCATGACCCACACTGGTTATTTTCTTTGAGGGAGATATTCTAAGTGTCTCTGGGAGAAAAGCCTGGGTTTAAATCTGATCATTATCAGATTGAGAGCTAAATACTTTGGCAACTTTCAGGAGGAAATATCCCTGGGAATTTTCTGGATAAACATATCATTCTTACATTTTGACAGTGTGCAGAAATTCAGGCCACCCACATTGTGTGGGGTCCAGAACTGTTCGGTGAAGTTTAAATGATGTGTTTTCAGAGTTTGGTTGAACTTGTAATTTAACCTGGGGGAGAGTAAACAATACTTGTGGGAAAATATTTATGCTCAAAATCAATAAGGAGCAGGCAGTATGTTGCCCACACTGAGAGCTCTATCTACTTTGCAGCTGAAGTCAGTACCCTGTGGCATTTGTTAAGAGCGGGAGAAGGAGTGAAGATGTTGAGTCTTGGTTGGGCATGCTGACTTGCTAAAGACCACGCCTACTGACTCTGTCTTAGAATATTCAAGTCAAAGTTTATCCACAGACGAATAATCAGTGAGATTTATTCAGCATTTCCTTTGTGCCACGTGGTGCATCATAGAAATTTAGCATTATCAAGAGTCTCATTTTGGGGACAGACTGACCGTCTCTTGGAGAAGTCAGTTACCCTGTGGTGTCTCACAGCTCATATGTGAAAGAGCCAGACCCGAGTTCACCTTTTGTCTTCTTTCTCCCTGATTTCTAGTCTTAAGCCATTGTGATCTGGGTCCATCTTTAAAATAATTGTTTAAGTTGATTATTTGGGGCTCTGCTGGGTCTTCACTGCTGCACAGGCTTTTCTCTAGCTGTGGCGAGCGAGGGCTCCTCTCCAGTTGTGGTTCACAGGCTTCTCATTGCGGTGGCTCCTCTTGTTTCCGAGCACAGGTTCCAAGTGCACAGGCTTTAGCAGTTGCTGCTCCCAGGCTCTAGAGCATAGGTTCAGTAGTTGTGGTGCACACAGACTTAGCTGCCCTGTGGCACGTGGGATCTTCCTGGACCAGGGATCGAACCTGTGTCTCCTGCACTGGCAGGTGGATTTTTCTTTACCACTAAGCCACCAGGGAAGCCCTAAGTCCACATTTTGAATCACATATTTTGTGTATATGTCCTGGCCCGTGGAAGACTTTTCTTTTTATTTTTTTATACTCATAAATGTTGAATCTACAAATGCATCACTATAAAATTTCTTATTTTAAACTCCTAAACTGGGTGGTCTGTAAAGTTCTTTGGATATTGCTTAGCACACACCATCTATCTGACATGGCCTGAACATGTTTATATTTTTAATGAATATTGATGTATATATTATGGCGAGTTCCTCTTTGTAACACATAGCTTTATGCCTTAAAATTTCTTTTTATTTTTTCCTTCTGTGGTTGATTCCTCCACCAATCAGCTATATGTATAGAGAAATAAATATTTTAATCTCTTTTCTTTCATTTATGAAAATTGAAAGACATAGGTTTTCAGATTCCCCCCTAAATAAAGTAGGCAGATTCCTCCTATGTTCTGTAAAAAGCATAGCATCTGGTGAATAGAGCGTGTTAGATTTTCCATTGAGAATTCTAACATGTATCCAGTTTTCTGGAGATACCTTGTACTATCCCAGTTAACCTAGAAGTGTGTTTTTATTAAGAATTTCTTTTTCCTTGAGGCCAGATGCATCCCTGCCCTTTGGCTGAGTGATTCTGGGCCATCAGTGGAGTATTGGTAGCTCTGGGAAGAGAGCGGCTGCTCCAGGGTCCAAGCTTTGGGGTCTGTCACCATCTGTCTGTTTTTGCAGACTCTTAAGCATTTTAGTTGTTGTCCTCACCACAAGGGCCTTTGAGGGCTGGGGTCACAACTTTCCCTCTTATTCTCTGGTTGCAGCCACATAATTCATTGTACAACTTTCACTTGTAGGTGAAAACTCTCTCTTTTTGGCAACCATGAACTCCCACTGTAATTCATTTAGAAACTGTGTTATTCCTATTAATGGAGGCTATGGTTTTTCTTGTGGTCATGTATGGATGTGAGAGTTGGACTGTGAAGAAAGCTGAGCACCAAAGAATTGATGCTTTTGAACTGTGGTGTTGAAGAAGACTCTTGAGAGTCCCTTGGACTGCAAGGAGATCCAACCAGTCCATTCTGAAGGAGATCAGCCCTGGGATTTCTTTGGAAGGAATGATGCTTAAGCTGAAACTCCAGTACTTTGGCCACCTCATGGGAAGAGTTGACTCATTGGAAAAGACTCTGAAGCTGGGAGGGATTGGGGGAAGGAGGAGAATGGGACGACAGAGGATGAGATGGCTGGATGGCATCACTGACTCGATGGACATGAGTTTGAGTGAACTCTGGGAGTTGGTGATGGACAGGGAGGCCTGGCGTGCTGCGATTCATGGGGTCGCAAAGGGTCAGACACAACTGAGCAACTGAACTGAACTGAAGCTCAAACATCCAACAGCTTGGCTCATATGTGTTGTTAATTGTGTATTGTTGATAACTATAAACTCTGAAATTGCACTAGTAAAAGGTAATAATTCCCAGACAGTCAGGAAGGGAGCTGAGGACGGCTTCAAATTCAGCTCTGGCCAGTTTTCCATGTCTGACTGTGTGTAAGCAAGCAGAAACTGATCTGAGTGACAATAATGCAATGGGAAATTTTTTTTGGACTAAATATTGGTGATCACGATGCAACAGACATGAACTTGGGCAAACTCTGGGAGATGTTGAGGGACAGGGAAGCCTGACATGCTGCAGTCCATGGGGTTGGGAAGAGTTGGACAGGACTTGGTGACTGAACAGCAACAGGTGATGAGAGACTGAAGACTTTGTGTCAGTGTGAGAGCAGGATGACTGCCCATGGAGCAGATGGTTTTTTCAGATAATTGCTGAGGGCTTGCAATGCCGTGGCAAGTGCTTCTCAGAAGTTGTAGCTCAGCCGGATATGGTCAAAAAGGAGTCTTCTTGCCTTTGGATCTACATTTCATGGAAGCTGAGGGCTTCCTGGTGGCTCAGACAGTAAAGAATCTGCCTGCCTTGTAGGGGACCTGGGTTCAATTCCTGGGTTGGGAAGATTCCCTGAAGAAGTGCATGGCAACCCACTCCATTATTCTTACATGGAGAATCCCATGGAGACAGGAGCCTGGTGGGCTACAGTCCATGGGGTCGCAAAGAGTCGGACACAACTGAGTGACTAACGCTGTCATGGACACTGATACTCAAGGCAAGCACTTGTAGAGGGAGAAGAGGATGAGGATAAGTCAGGTTTGGGCTTGAGTCTCTCCCTTTGCTGAATGCCCTCAGCCAGATCCATTCAACTCACTAAACTTCAGTTCTTCGAACTTTGTGGAATGTGGCTGCTTTGTTAGAGCACTATGAACATTCCCTGAGATAATGTAGGATATTGAGAAATGACTTTGTGAACTCTTCTAAACATGCGGAAACCAGATACCTCCCCTTTCTTAATTTCCCAGTGAGACAAATGGACCCATAGGATGTACCACAGTAAATCTAGCCTTTACACTTGAGGTTTTTCAAAATACCACCCCCAAGTAGTGCTTATAGTTTCTCTCTTAAAAAAATATGATTAAAAAGTCAGTTTTTGACCTATTCTCTGGGGCTAGAGGTGCCTTTTTTTTTATTATTATTATTAAATGGTAACCCAGATTCTCATAGCTTGCACTGGCTCATTACTTTGGGCAGTCTGATGCCTGAGAAGATCTTGTTCTCTGTGTTCCAAAGGAACCCTCTTGGGCTTGGAAAAGGCACTGTCGAGAATGTGTGACTAACTGACTGTTGACCGTATTAGACGTAGCCCAAGAATCTGGTGCATCAGCAGATGACATTTATTGTTAGTAGCTATCACCATTTCCCCCCAGAGATAAAAGACACCCCAGCCCCTAACAATTAAGTTTGACTGCAACAGCATTTATGGCAGAGCTGAAAATCAAATAAAAGTTAAGTTACTACTCGTGGCTTAGCAGAAGTCAGACTCCTCAACATGGGTGGGGGAATGAATATGTTGTGTCCTTCAAGGAGAGAGCTCAGAAGTTTATTCTGCCCTTTTGAAATTGTGGGAGTTTATATTTTATTAAAAACCTATAACTGGGAGGCATATTTGTTATGTTTAATTGCATTCAAAGAAAGAAACGTAGCTGAGTTGAAAGAGAGGTGTCTAGAAGACATTGTTACCTTTTAAAGTCTTTGTCAAGATTACACCATAGACTCTGAGCAAACAAGAAGTGATAACCCAAGCTTTTCATCTTGGGATTTAATGAAGTACATCCTTCGGCTGTACTGTTTTCTCCTGCAGCCCTCACTTCAGTGGGGCACGGAGGGTGTCTTGGACAGGGGAGGTGGTATCCTCTCTGAAGTGGAAGCTGACTTCTCTTAGAAAAGTTAGTATGGATCCCAAGATCCCAAGAAGATCGCAGGGCTGGGCTTGGGCCCCCGTCTGTCTGGATGGAGACCTCTGTGTAGTTTCATCATGGCAAGAGGACGAGCCGTATCTCCTAGACTCTGCGTAACTGCAACCTCTGTAACTCAAGGGTCACTCCTGACAAGAGAGCATCAGCCTTTCGCATTCAGAGCGTGGCACCTCTTTTCCGCATGTGCTTTTTTCTTGCATTTTTTGTTCCCTGCAAAACTTCCTGCAGCCAAAGATTGATGTGCCTGGGTGATTTATGGTAGTGATTGTCAGGGACTTTTGAAACCCATCCAATTTCAGGATTCGGCTTCTCATTTCTTGTCGTCTGTGGCACATTTGATGAATTCTCACTATCAGCTGACATGTTTCATAATTGTCAAAACTTTGATGGAACTGGTATTTCTGGGAAAACAACAACAGCAACAACAATGGGAGAAAGAAAAAACAAAACTCCTTTAATCACTGTTTTCCCCCTGTGCCCCAAACTGCGCTGTAGGAGGTTCTCAGCCCCCTCATTTAGCTGCGCAGTGACTTGCTGACCTTGCAAGCCCGTCCCGCCTCTCTCCCTTTTTTTCCAGTCTTCTGCCTGTGCTTACGGTGCCTTGTATTTTGCTTGTTTGGACCTTTTCTGCTCCAGATGGTAAACGCTGTTGAAAGTAGCAGTTTGGAGAAAGTTTCTTTTCCCTTCAGTTGTCTTTCAAGGCACATCTGAGTGGGGCTGGGATAGATAGTATCAAGCTCTTTACCTTATCTTAAAGCTGGTGTTGGTTTATTTTGTTTTTGTTTTTATTCCACAAGCCAACATTCTTTGGCTGGAATGTCTGCTCTCCAGGTCTTTGGCTGCTTTTACAACCTAGAAACGCGTTTTGCACTTTGCCCTTTGTTTTCTTCACAGTGGAGGCAGCAAGCATCAGTCAGGGATGGATCTGGTCCCTTATTAAGTAGAGTTGATTTTGTTGTTTGCTTTTCCTTTTCTATTCTTTTCTATTTCATTTCATTTTATTTTTGCCCACCTTAGTCCTGTGCATCTTTCTCATCCAGTAAAAAATAATAATAATATTAATAGCAACTGACTTCCTTCCCACTCTGCCCCAGGATGCAATGACAATGAGGTCTTTCTTTTACCCTGGCTTATAGTTTCTCAGTTTCCTTCCCCGGAAGCAATTACTAATATCAGTTTCTTTTGTATCCTTTTAAAGATATTCTATGCACATATAAGGATTCATTAGCACACATACATAAAACACACATATACAAACATCAAGATAAAGTTTGAACTCATATAAATCTGAGCTTCTCACATTACTGTTTAAAACATATTAATATCTGTCATCTCCCTCCTGCAATTTAGGTGAAAGACAGTCTGTTTAAGTCCTGTGAGGATGTGCCTCGTGTGATCTGGTTCCTCGCTGACTCTCCAGCTCATTATCTGGGTCTTCCTGTTACTCAATTCCCCAAGCTCACCCCTAGTTCTTCTGTTAGTCCCGCAAACAGAAGCCTTTCCTGGTCCCTCACAACAGTTACCTGGACTGTTCATTTGTAGCATATATCATAGTTCTTAAATTCTGTATTTGTATGACTGAAAAGTGTCTTTCCTGTTCTAAACTGCAAGTTCCATGAAGACAGGCAGCTTTGTTTTGTTTTGCTTTTTCCTTACCCTTTGCTTTTTTCCTTCCTCTCTCCCTCCCTTTCCTCAAGCCCTTTTATCCTAGAGCCTGTGCTTTGCCTGAAATATACATAGCAGAGTTGCCATAGATCACAGTTGCATGAATGGATAGTGAATGACAAATGGTTGACTGGATGGATAAACGTATGGTCGAAGTTTCCTTTGGGTAGGGAGGAAATGCTGCCTTTTGGAAAACAGTTGCATTTTACTGTCAAACACATTTTCAGTCCATAGCATTATCTTTTTGTTGTTTCTAACCAATTCCTAAGAAGTTAGCCATCCTAGAAAGGTTGATCATAAAACAATGTCAAGAAGAATCTTGGTTAAGTAGGGTTCTTCCTTCTATTTTTATTTTTATTTTAGTTTATTTTTTGAAACATAAACACCCCCCCCACTTTTTAAAAAAATTCTTTCACATTATCATTTCTCAATCCAGAAAAGAAGGTAGGGTAGATTATAGAGAAGAAGAAGGCAAAGTGGACTTCTGGTCCACTGAAAGCAAGATCCCTGTCAGATATCTCTGTTCCTAGCATCTGGCACGAGTGCTTAGTACCTGATATGGAGCCAAAATGGGCAAGTGAACAAATATGTGGCAGAAAGGAAGAAATGGCACTGCTAGTTCCAGAGCTGCCATTATCATGAGTGAACCACTCTATTCTTTGCTCAAGTCTTGAGTCTGATAAACTGCTTGAGATCTGTATTACTTATGCCGCAGCCACTTTTTCAAATTTACCATCACTTTTTTTCCTTTTTAGTTTTTTCCTTTAACTCTGGAGTTTTCATCTTGTGTCTGTAAAAATACAGAAAGTATAGGGAGCATTTCGGGCAGGGATGGTGTGATGAATTTTTAGATACAGCTCAGCGTCTGGACTTGGCGCTCATCCATTTTTCAAGGTTGATCACTGTGTGTTTCTCTTAGCCTAGGATTCAGTTTACAGTCACATCAGCCCACTTCTTGGATCTCAGATGTTCAAGGGAGTCAAGGTATTCCTGTTTAACTGGGCTTTCTTCTAAACCAGAGTCAAGGAAGGGGTACTTGTTGCTATTATCCATTGTGTGGATTGTGGCAGCACCATACTTAATTGCCAATGGTCAGGAACTTTCCTTCTTAAGTTTGGGAACGCATGTACACCCGTGGTGGATTCATATCAATGTATGGCAAAACCAATACAGAATTGTAAAGTAAAATTAAAAATAAATAAATAAATTAATTAATTAATTAAAAAAAAGAATTCTGGAGATATTTATAATTAGCCCATTGCTTGTTTGTTACTGGATTTGAAGTGCTTGAAAAATCTCTCAAGTCAATTTCTCTCTACCTTATTCTCTACAAAGTTCCTTTTTCCTTAGCTAATCACAAAAACCAAGCTAACCCTAAGTCATCCTAAGTAGTGAACTGGTTTTGCTCTTTTATGAAGCATTTGGAATACTGTGTCACATTTGGTTATTTTCCAGGAAGTAAGGCAATGGCACCCCACTCCAGTACTCTTGCCTGGAAAATCCCATGGATGGAGGAGCCTGGTAGGCTGCAGTCCATGAGATCTCGAAGAGTCGGACACGGCTGAGCAACTTCACTTTCATGCATTGGAAAAGGAAATGGCAACCCACTCCAGTGTTCTTGCCTGGAGAATCCCAGGGATGGCAGAGCCTGGTGGGCTGCCGTCTATGGGGTTGCTCAGAGTCAGACAGGACTGAAGCAACTTAGCAGCAGCAGCAGCAATGGGACCTTGCTCTGAAATATCATGTGGTTTGTGACTTCATTTATGACACCAGACGGAAGCCACAGACTTAAATCCCCTACCCACTTGTTCCTCTTTTCCTTCCCTTCATTCACTTGACTTGACTTTTGATACAGTTCTTACATATCAAAATATGCCTAGGTGCCAAGCCTCATGTTATGAATGATCCAAGGATCAAAGTATTTGACCCTTACTGTGTCCCCAGGCGTTTTCCTCCATAAATGATGGGACACACTTTATTCCAGTCATGAAAAGTAATTGGTTGTTTCTTTTAATCTACCCAGCTGCATTCCAGAAAGTAATAAATCTGAAGTTATTGAAATAATGAGCAGCAATTACAGACATTATTGGGTTAACCTTGGGAGCTAATCTTAAGGGAAATTAAGAGTGTATCCTTTATTCTCTATCACTCCCATTCTTCTTTCTTTTTATTTCCTCCATTGTATATTCAGGTGTATCAGCTTCACAGATACCAAACAAGTTATTGCTCTTTGGTAACACAATCTTTGGTCTGCCCTAGTGGCTCAATGGTAAAAAAAAATCCACCTGCTGAGCAGGAGACTCAAGTTCAATCCCTGGGTCGGGAAGATCCCCTGGAGAATAAAATGGCAACCCACTCCAGTGTTCTTGTCTGGGAAATCTCATGGATGAGGAGCCTGGAAGGCTATAGTCCGTGGGGTCTAAAGAGTCGGACACAGCTGATTGACTAAACAACAATGTCTACAACGCAATCTGTACCTAGCATGAAAGCTGTTACTGAGGTTTCAATGATGGTTAGTTTAGCTGGGGTTTTATAAGTCAGAAGGCTTATGGAGGTTCTTGGTTCCCAGCCAAGTTTCTATTCTATTTTGGGTGGAAAACCCAAGTCTCTTTCTGCATTCATTAAAATAGATTGATCAGGGTGACTAAAGTGATCAGAGCATAATGTGGTTTCCAGATGAAGAGCAGAAAGATAAGGACTTGAGAGTGGTAGGATGAAGGGAGATGTATAGGGTCGGGACAGGTGGAGTGAAGACTTGCTCACCTAATCCCAGGATGCTGGCGCAAAAGGGCACCTCTTTTAGCTGGAGGGAGTAGCTTTCGTTCAAATAAAGGGAAATGGAAAGGATTTTCCCAAAGGATAACAAGCATATAGAACCTATTATCCTAAGCGCCTGTGCCTGGTGCTTGGTGTCTGAAATGCCAGGGCGTGTGTTTAGGGGTGGGTGGTTTAGACAGAATCCAGTGAAGACTTCTCAATATCCAGCAACGTTCAGATACCACCAACCTCTGAGTTCACCATCACATGGGCAGACAATCCTGTACAGTGTATGTTTTGTTGAGATTATCAGACATTACAGAGTCCACTGGAAACTTAGACTTCTGGTCTGACCCAGGGTGACAGTTTTTATGTTCTTAATATTGGTCATCTTCCAGAAGTGTCCATTTGATCGTGCTCATATCTCAGTACCCGAGCTTCTAACAGAGAAATTTTATTTGAGTCATCAGTTTTTAATGTCAAAACCTTCCTGACAATTATTAGCTCAATGTTTAGTCCAAAAGAGAGATTAAATACATTTATCTTGTAACTTAGCTATCAAATGACTTTAACCCAATAAGGATTTTCTGGTTGGAAGTAGTTCCATAGGACTTTGGCAGAGAGACCTAAAGATCTCATATTTTAGTGATCATAACAAAACCTTTGTAATATATTATTAATGACCCACTGTATGAAAAACATGTTCCTAGAAGCAACCCAAAGTGTATAGTGAGGCAGTCCTTATCAATTAAAGACTCTCTCTTTTTAAAAAAATTTTTTTCATAAAAGTTCATATTTACACAATAAATGATTTATAGAGAAATTTTAATGTGTAAGCTTTCCACCGAGTCTAACTGAAATTAGAAAGCTTTGAAATGAACTCATAAATATTATTCTAACATACAAAAATATACTGGAAGCTGTAAAACATACATACAGCAGTTTATCACTGAAAAGTTAGGATGTATTAAAGGATGTAGATTTAGTTTAACTCTGTCTTCCCCACAGGGCTCAATGATAACTCTGATGCTCAGCGTTTTGCAGAGTCCTTTTTTCTTATAATCGTATTTGTGTATTTTTGGCTGTGCTGGGTCTTCATTGTTGTGATGGCTTCTCTTGTCACGGAGCTCAGGCCCTAGAGCTCCTGGGCTTCCGTAGTTATAGTGCCCGGACTCTATAGAGCACAGGCTCAATTGCTGTGGCGCTCAGGCTTAGTTGCTCCACAGCATTTGGGATCTTCCCAGAGCAGAGATCGAACCCGTGTCTCCTGCATTAGCAGGCGGATTTTGTAAAGTACTTTTTGCATATCTTGTTTTATTTGATTTGTGGCACCACCCCCTCAAGTCAGAAGGAGAGTTGGTATTACCATCCTGGTCATCCTGGTTTTGTAGGCAAGGGAGCTATGGTGGAGAGAGGCTAAGGGGCTTGTTGGAAGGTCACCAGCACAGCAAAGTGGGACCTAAGAAGACACAGATTCTATGACTCGCAAGTCCAGGTCTCTCTTTCCCTCAGTCATGCTAACCCATCATATAATACTATTCGATCAGGCGTGGTCCTGAAATAGCCTCAGACAGACCTTAATGCTGAAGGGCATACGTTTCCTTTTAATCAGAGAAGACCATGACAGCAAGGATTAGCTTAGCACGCATCCCTTGTATGCTGCTGGCTAGTTGAATATTTGAAAAAGCTCTATATTTGTATCTTTGATCAGATAATACACTAAGCATTGTTTTCTAGAGGATTATTGTAGCATCTGCCGTGTGTTTTAGGTAACACAATTAATACAGCTCTGATTCACTCAATGCTTTTAAAACCATCTCTACCTTGGAGACCGCCGTCAATAACTAGGTCTGGGTCGAAATGTAGCACAGAAGTTAAAAGCAGGGGTGTATGAAGAAGAGACCTCGAGCTGTCTCTTTCTGACTCTAGCAAAGGGGGAAATTTGTACATAGAAGCTCAAATGGTGTCAGTGAACTCAGTTGTTAGAGTGAACTGTTTTTGTTTTCCATGGCTGTAGGAACTGAGACCAGATGATTGCAACATCTCCAAATGACATTTTATTAAAATTCTCTCCAGACAAGCATTTTCAGAAGGATTACAAATGCAGATTTTTGGTTCTCTTCCTTTGTTGAAACAAAATAAGTGTTTTTTCTGAAGCCATTGGAAGAACAGTAAAATAATAAATGCCAATAAAGGTGGAAAAGAAGCAGAGACTATGAATAATCCCCTAGACTGATACCCAGGGCTGACTAGCCGTTGTGGCTACGTTATCTTTTCCACGTTGGACTAGTCAGAGGTCTGCAACATGAGACTGTAAAAAGCATTCTGCATGCATTGGATGTATGACTTTTGGTTACTTAACTACTGTTTACTAGAAAGCAGTGTTAGTGGTAGTGAAGATGCTAGACCAGTCCTGGCTGTTCCACTTACCAACAAGGTAAGTAATTTGGGGCAGTTGTTTAACCTTTGCAAATCTAAAAAGGGGATGTTAGCAATATTTCATAATACCCAGTATTTAAAATAGTGCCTGACACACAGAAACCTTGAGTGTGTTCAAATCATCATGTTAAGAATGGCTGGGGAGAGACTTCCTGGGCAGTCCAGTGCAGGGGACCCAGGTTTAATTCCCTGGTCAGGGAACTAGATCCCATGTGCTACATGCTGTATCTAAGACCTGGTGCAGCCAAAACAAGAAACATGTCAAAATAGAAAATTTTAAATTAAAAAAAAAATGGTTAGGGGTGAGAGGAAGAAAGATAAAGACTCCTGGGACCTCAGGGCTTGGGAGATGACCATTCCATTTCTACAAAGATGTAAGGAGTCCTATTCTGGGTGTAAGTGATACAAGATGAATAATTAAGGAAAAGAATCTTTTTTACAGTAGAACCCACCATTTGTGGTTCTGCTAACAATTTAATGCTGGGTTCAGTTCAGTTCAGTTAAGTCGCTCAGTCACGTCTGACTCTTTGAGACCCCATGAATTGCAGCACGCCAGGCCTCCCTGTCCATCACCAACTCCCGGAGTTCACTCAAACTCATGTCCATCGAGTCAGTGATGCCATCCAGCCATCTCATCCTCTGTCATCCCCTTCTCCTCCTGCCCCCAATCCCTCCCAGCATCAGAGTCTTTTCCAATGAGTCAACTTTTCCCATGAGGTGGCCAAGTACTGGAGTTTCAGCTTTAGCATCATTCCTTCCAAAGAACACCCAGGACCGATCTCCTTTAGAATGGGCTGGTTGGATCTCCTTGCAGTCCAAGGAACTCTCAAGAGTCTTCTGCAACACCACAGTTCAAAAGCATCAGTTCTTCGGTGCTCAGCTTTCTTCACAGTCCAACTCTCACATCCATACATGACCACTGGAAAAACTGTAGCCTTGACTAGATGGACCTTTGTTGGCAAAGTAATGTCTCTGCTTTTCAATATGCTATCTAGGTTGATCATAACTTTCCTACCAAGGAGTAAGCGTCTTTTAATTTCATGGCTGCAATCACCATCTGCAGTGATTTTGGAGGCCCCAAAAATAAAGTCTGACACTGTTTCCACTGTTTCCCCATCTATTTGCCATGAAGTGATGGGACCAGATGCCATGATCTTAGTTTTCTGAGTGTTGAGCTTTAAGCCAACTTTTTCACTCTCCTCTTTCACTGGGTTACTAATATTTGCTGAGTTACTTGTATTAATTAGTATTCCTGTTCTGCCCAACCTGTCCCTGATTCACAGACTTTTTCTTCCTCTCTCTTTCTTTCTACACACACACACACACACACACACACACACACACATACACACTTTTTTCTTTTTTTTTGAGGATAACATTTCAGAGAACCCCTTACTTGTATTACTTGTATTCAAGTCTTAGGTCCTCTTCTGCATAGGCATTTGAGTCTATTTCTCCCATTTCTACCCCCCCCTCTTTTTTTTTGTTACTAACCTCATCTTACTCTCTCCTAAGGGAAAGAGAAAAGAATTAATTAAAGTTAAGGAAATCATAGTTTTCAGAAATGAAGAAACATGGATTTCTAAAGCCACTCACACTGGACTAGGTTATTTCATGTGTATTTCTTTAAGTCTTTTTTTTTTTTTTTAATTTCTTTCCCTTCTGCCTCTGGAGCTACCAAAAGCACATTGATCACTTTTTACAGCTTTGCCATGATAGGTGCAGTAGTTGTTTTTTTTTTTTTTATTGAACCATAGATTGCAGTAGTATAAAACACACTCATTCAGAGGAGCAATGAAGGCCATTTTTAATTGCACTTGGGAAGCAGGGCACTATTATTAAATTATACCTGTATCTGTATTGGAAAGAAGAGAGAGAAAACCAAATTGTGTTTCTCTTTTGGGATTTGAGATTTCCCAGAGCTGAAGTGAATTTGGGGCTGCCTGACAAAATTTGGAGCTTCCGCCTTTGGGGAGTGTGAGTCAGAATTTCCCCAGTCCTGTGATTAACCTCATATATCCACAACTATTGCAAATCAGACAACCAAGGGGTCAGTAATCTAAGGTTAGTCATTAGTGGGTGCCTATGTTTGTGCACAGACAGATAGGACACAGGTACATGAAGGTTTCAGTTAAAAATGTTGTATATGTACGTGGTATTAGTTTGCTAGGGCTTTCTTAACAGCCTTCATAAACTTGATAGCTTGAGTAACATCAACCTCACAGTTCTGGAGGCCAGAAGTCAAGGTCAAGGTGTTAGGAGGCCTGATTTCTTGTACAATTTGTTCTGGAGAGTCAGTTTTATATATCATACTTGGCTTCTGGTGGTCTGCTGGCAATTTTGGTGTTTCTTGGCTTATAGAAGCATTGCCCCAATCTTTATATACATGTATGTGTATACACACACACACACATGTGCGCACGCACGTGCGCGCGCGCACACACACACACTCAGTATTTGGTTCAGATGGTAATGAATCTGCCTGCAATTCAGGAGACCCAGGTTTGATCCCTGGATCGGGAAGATCCCCTCGAGACAGGAATGGCAACCCACTCCAATATTCTGGTCTGGAGAATTCCATGGACAGAGGAGCCTGGTGGGCTCAGTCCACGGGGTCACAAAGAGTCGGACGCAACTGAGCAACTAACGCTTTCACTTTTCACTCCGTATTTGGTTTTTCTTTTAGTATTCATTCATTTGTTTATTTGACTGCATGAGGTCTTAGCTGCAGCATGTGGCATCTTTGTTGCACCACGAAGGACCTTTCCTTGCAGTCCATGGACTCTCTAGTTGTGGTATGCAGGCATAGTAGTTGAAGTGTTCAGGCTTAGTTGCTCTGCAACATGTGGGATGTTAGTCCCCGACCAGGAATTGAACCTGCGTCCCCTGCAATGCAAACCTGTGTCCCCTGCATTGCAAGGCAGATTCTTAATCACCGGACCACCAAGGAAGTCCTTGTCCCAGTCTTTGCATTCATCTTCACATGGTGCTGTCTCTGTGTGTGTTCAAATTTCCTCTTTTTATAAGGGCACTCATCAGATTGGATTAAGGGCTCACCCTGCGCCAGTATGACCTCATCCCAACTTAACTAATTACATCTATAATGACCCTATTTCCAAATAAGATCACATCCTAAGGTACTGGGGTTGAAACATAGGCATTTAGGGAGGCATTATTCAACCAGTTTATCTTTATTGGTATATGTATATATCACAATGTTCTGCTATAAGTTGTTGAGAATTTCTGAGAAGAGTGGAAATGAGTTGCAAGGGGGAAAAAATTCCTTGTGCAATGAACAGCACTAATTTCCTTCTTGACATTTCAGGGAAGCATTCTGGAAAGTGAAATTGCTTTGAGTGAATGCATGGAAAATCCTCTGTGAGTGATCATGCCTTTTGTTGCATTCTTCTAAAGATTCTTTTGGCATCCCTGTGCTTAGTCCAGAGGCCTCCACGTCCGGTGGTTTAGGCATGTGTGTACACGATTGTGCGCAGGGTTGTGTGAAGCCAATTATGGTTGGAAACACTCGCTTAACCAGCAATTAGGTTCCTCATGGTCTTGAATTATGTTGCTTTAAATTAAGATTGTGCAGATTTGAGCTGCTTTGGTAATTTGCGAAAGACATTTTGGAGTTATAACTAGCAATGTAATCTTCCAATTAAGAGGTTTTCTATCTGATACCTGTTTTGTTCATTAAACTGCAGGCTTAGTTTAAGGATTTTTTCTTTAGTTTCCAAAGCAGTGGCGTGAGTGTTTGCATGCCATCCAGGTGAGTAGGGATAGAGGCAGAATCCTGAATCTTTGTCTGGTCCTGACCTCAGCTTTTTAGGACCCAATTCTGGCTTTATTGCTGTTCACTTTAGCAACCAGGTAGAAACAAGCATCAGAAAAACTCTACCGTTGAATATAAAACCTGAGGTTTTGCAAGAGAGGAAACCTTTCAAATGTGAGATCTATTGTTTAAATATGAAGTAATATTCTGTTATTAACCCAGGCCAGCCAAGACATGCTCTTTAATTAGCCTACAAAAGAGAGGATAATATGTAAGGAGAATGGAGGTGATTTTACTTAGTAATGTCTTAGAGGTTTAAAATTCATCCTAAGGTGATCAGATTTGGATTCAAGGGGACAAAGGGATAGAAATAATTGAAGTTCAAGATGATGGACATCTTATCTTTATAAATAGGATCGTGTCAGTCCCTCTGGAGGAACAGGAGGCCATATGTTGCATTTTCTCTCTTTCATTGCAAATTTTATGAAAGTACCATGCTTATAGGGAAGTTCACAAATCACAGGTTCTCAGCTTGATTTTTCAGAAAATGAGCTCACCTGTGTAACCAGCACCCAGATGAAGAGACAGAATCCTGAAAGGATGCTGCGTCTCTTCCAGTCACTTGCTCCAGGTTTTGTGATTGTGCTGAAAACTTGTTTTTAACAGCAGTAACTGCTGATGATTTTTGAGAGCACACTTCCATCCTGGTGTTGTTTTAGTTGATGGTTCATTTTTCCTGGAAGCCCTTCTGTGCTTCTTGTACACCCTCTTGAAGGTTGTGTTCCATCCTCAGAGTGGAGCATCTGGTGCTGTGACACAGAGGAGAGGATGGACTTTGCTGCCCCAGGGACAGTTTCCTCCAGCCACTGCCCACATTCCCTTCTCCCCAAGTGCTCAGTCGCTTTAGTCATGTCCGACTCTCTGCAACCCTAGGGCCTATAGCCCATCAGGCTTCTCGGTCCATGAGATTCTCCAGGAAGAATACTGGAGTGAGCTGTACTTCCCTCCCCCAGGGGATCTTTCCAATCCAGGGGTCAAACGTGCATCTCCTGTGTCTCCTGCATTGCAGGCAGATTCTTTACCCACTGAACCACCTGGGAAGCCCAACCAATCTGAATTTCCTTTGCCCCACCAACCTGAATCCATGTGGTTCCTTGAAACCAAAGCCTTCTTCCCCTTTACCTTCAGCTTTTACACTTGCTCTTACCCCTGCCAGGAGCCCATCTGCCCACGCCGGCTCAGTCCAAATCTGTTAGTTTCCTTGGGTTGTCGTAATAGAGTATCACACACTGGGTGGCTTTAAACAACAGACATTTGTTCTCCTATAGCCCTGGAGGCTAGAAATCCAAAGCGGTTAAGGTGTTGTCAGGGCCTTGTTCTCTCTTAAGTCTCTAGGCTTCTTCTCTTGTGTCTTTCGGCTTCTGGTATTTCTAGATACCCTTGGTTGTATGACTATCACATGACTGTTTTCCCTTTGTCTTTTGTGTTTCTCTGCAAGGATGTCATATGGCATTCTCCTCCCTGTCTCTTTTCCCTTGGATTATCAGGACTCTAGTCATCTTGGATTAAGAGTCCAACCTACTCTAGTCTGATCTCATTTTAATGAGTTTTTATCTCTAACAACCTTATTTCTGAAAAAAGAAATCATATTCTGAAGTGTTGGACTTAGGACTTCAGCATCTTTTGGGGGCAACAAATTCCAACCTTCCTTTTCCTCTTTCAACACCTACTTGTCCCTCTTCCTTGGTTTAGATGTCACCTTCTCCGGGAAGTCTTCCATGATGATTCTTTGACATTGATGTCACTTTGACATCACAACTCCCTCATTGTAATTCTTCTTAGCATTTCTTATAATCGTTTATTTTCATTCTCTATTCAACCCTAAGTAACCTGATGTCAGGGATAATTTAGGGTATTTTAGAGATGTTTCTTTTCAAATTATCAGAAGTGTTCCATATAGTAATTTGCAGACATTTATGCATTTTGAGATAACTTGAAATATTGGTACCTGAATCATCTTCATTACCTTTCTTTTCAGGGAGGAAGGAAGTGATACTTATTTGTAAAAGCTGAAGCTTGAGTTAAGCATCACCCGCTGCCTTAAGTTTTTGTCATCGTGGAGGAACATGGTTTCTAAATCCTTGGCTTGAAAACATATGACTGTCGAGCAGAGGTGGCATCTGGTTCTCTCCAGAACCCTTAAGCAGCTTACTGATCCAACAGTTTAAAGACTGTTTACCGGCCATGGTAACATTACTTCTGGTTGCCTGTCTTAATTCATTTTAATCTGTCTTGTAGACTGAAGGAAAATGAAATGAGTCAGTAACTTCGAGTTATGTAAAATCTGTACAGTCCTAAATAATTGAATGGGGTTTTATGTACAGTCTTGAAATTGGAATGTCAATTTGACACAAATACTCCAAAACAGAGTGTTAGATGAGTCGATCTGCTTCTCACAGAAAAGCTTTGAAGTTTCTATTCCTGTATCATTCTAGAATGTACCATTGCCTTCGTTCACGGAATATTCACGGCCCATTCATTTTCCTGGAGCACAAGTAAACTTTGGGAAAGGCAAGTCTGCCTTGGAGCGCCTTACTCTGGGTTGAGATTTTAGGGTGAAATGTGGAGTATTAGTCACTTCAGTCATGCCCGACTCTTCGTGACCCCATGGACAGTAGCCCACCAGGCTCCTCTGTCCATGGGATTCTCCAGGCAAGAATATTGGAGTGGGTTGCCGTTTCCTTCTCCAAGGGGTCTTCCTGACCCAGGGATCAAACCTGGGTCTCCTGTATTGCAGCCAGATTCTTTACCATCTGAGCCACCAGGGAAGGTTTTGGGGTGATGGTGCCCAAACTTCAGTGTATTTAAGAATAACCGAAGTGGGCTATTTAGGAGGGATGCTTTCTGGGCTGCCCCGGAAACTCTGATTTGGTAGGACTGTGGTTGGGGCCCAGGAGAGTTTTTTGTAACTATTGGTGGCTCTCCTGCTGATGTTCTCAGACCACATTTTAAAGAAATACTGCTTTAGGGGATATGAGGGGGGAGTACGGAAACTCTCGAGAAGAAACTCAGGGCAGTTTCCCATCAAATACGTTTATCATAACCAAGTGAACCAAAATTTACTTTTTTGTCTGTGGGAAAGGGGATATTTTGACAAGTTCTCCCAAGCCCCCTGCCCTATCCCCTCCCCCTCCAAGATTAGTTCTGAAGATTTCCTTGGAGACCTGTGAGAGGAAGGCTAAAGTGTCATTTTTCCCAGAAAATTTATTTGAATTCTATTACCAGTACCCTTGGGGGTTCCCTGGTGGCTCAGACAGTAAAGAATCTGCCTGCAATGCAGGAGACCTGGGTTCAGTCCTTGGGTCAGGAAGATCCCCTGGAGAAGGAAATGGCAACCCACTTCGGTAATTCTTTTCTGGAGAATTCTGTGGGCAGAAGAGGATTCCCCAGTTAGTTCATGAGGTCACAAAGAATTGGACATGACTGTGTGACACACAGTCTCACTTTTCACCAATACCCTTAAGCCCATTTTACTGTGGGAAGGGCTTGAGACTTAAAGAGCAAAGAAAACTAACATTGGTTGAGCACTGAATGGAAGCAGTAGAGATATTAGTAGTTATTATCATTATCTTTATTTCATGACCCTTATAGAACAACCCTGTGAGGTGTTATCATGGCCATTTACAGATAAAGAGTCAGGTAGTTCAAATTACCTGCCTGGATTACACCTTTAGTTTGTGATCTGACTGGGATTCACACACAGCTCGCTTGAACTCCAGAACCCATGGCTTACTACTACAGCAGGCAGATTCAAGATCTTTATGTGGCTTGAATTGCTAGATAATAGGATAGCCAATTAAATTTGAATTTCAGATAAACAATATTTTTAGTATGGCCCATAAAGTCATTGAGAAAGGCTAAGAAATTAGTGGAATATATTTATACTTTAAAAGAAATATCTGTGGGTGTCGTTATATCGAAAAGCACGTTATTTATCTGAGATTCACATTAAATGGTGCATCCTGTTTTCGTTTGCTAGATCTGGGAACTCTGTATCTGGCTCTGGGTTTCAGGCTGTAGGACCGCCCTCTCCTGACTTCTGACTCCAAGTCCATGCCCTCCTCTCTAGGGGCCACATCCTGTCCTCTGTCAAGAGTGCTCCTCTCTTCTCTTTGTGTCTAGTGAACGGCTTATCTACTCTAGTTACCTCTTCCTAGATTGGTGAAGCCCAGCTCAGGTGGGAGTGAGGTCTGTCTCAAACCAGTAAGCACATAGACATGGTTTTCACTTTCTTCACCCACAGCACCAGTAGCTTCATTTGCTACATTTTAGAGACAAGAGTAAGAACCAGGGTGATTTTAGAGATTAAAAATTAGAACCAGAGTCAGGTTCCTTTGCAGTGATGATAGAATCAGACCACCAGTCTGCTACATCAGATTTAGGAAAAGGCTTTTATTTGAGGTATAATTAAAGGCAGAACAATAAAGGTGAGTTAAAAAAAATAGCTCCTGGGGTAAAATTTTTGCCAGAAAAATAATTATTTTTTTTTTGGTTAATGTTAGATTGAGTTCTTGTTATTTGGCAGGCAGTTTATATACATCATTCTTAGAGGCTGCCCTGTGAGGTAGTAATTATTATGACCCCATTTTAGAGATGTAGAAGCTGATAGAGAATGATGTACGCAGCCCAGGTATAACAGTGGTGCCATACCGAGCTGGAATTTCAGCCAGCTGTCTCTACCCTACAGTCCTAATCTTCTTTTTTTTTTGTTTTTACTTAGTTTTTATTGAAGTGTAGTTGCTTTACAATGTTGTACTAGTTCCTACTGTACAGCACTGTGAATCAGCCAAATATTTACATATATTCCCTCTTTTTTGAATTTTCTTCCCATTTAGGTCTCCCCTAGAGTTCCCTGGGTTGTACAGTAGGTTCTTATTAGTTATTTATTTTATACATAGTATCAATAGTGTATGTATGTCAACCCCAATCTCTCAGTTCAGCCCTCCCCTCTCTCTCCGTATCAATACGTTTATTCTCTATTTCCTACAGCCTCATTTTTTTCCCCCTAAACTTTTAATTTTTAATTGGAGAATAATTGCTTTCCATTATCATGCTGGCTTCTGCAGCACAACGTGGACCAGCTATATATATATATACATAGATATAGATATATACATAGATATATATATATACATATATATATATATATATATACATAGATCCCCTCCCTCCTGAGCCTCCCTCCCACATGCCCATCTCACTTTTCTAGGTCTTCTCAGAGCTCTCCGCTGAGCTCCCTTTACTACGTAGCAATTTCCCCTCTAACTGTTGTACACAGGATATTGTGTTTATTTCAATACTGCTTTCTCAGTTTGTCCCATTCTCTTCTTCCCCTTCTGTGATTGTTCTCTGCTGCCACCAATTCTAGAGCTTTCCACCTGGACACAGTCCTTCCACTGCAGACTGCCTTGTCCAGTGGCCTTGTAGGGGGACTTCCCTGATGGTGATCCAGTGGCTAAGACTCCGTGCTCCGAATGCAGGGTGCCTGGGTTCGATCCCTGCTCGGGGAACTAGATCTCACATACTATAACTAAGAGTTTGCATGCTGCAACTAGAAATCCTGCGTGCCGCAACTAAGACCCAGTGCAGCCAAAATTAAAAACAAAACAAAACAAAAAGTCGCCTGGTTGGAATCTGTTCTCTGGGCTCGAAAGGCCCACAGCCCTAAAGGATGCTGTGAGCTCCACACGGGTGCTAGCAGAGGACTCAGCATGAATGTGCAGGTGCTGGCAACTTTCTCCCTCTAGTTTTCCACATGGTAACTTCCGAGGTGGCTCAGATGGTAAAGAATCTGCCTGCAATGCAGGAGACCTGGGTTCCATCCGTTGGTCCGGAAGATCCCCTAGAGAAGGGAATGGATACCCACTTAAGTATTCTTGCCTAGAGAATTCCATGGACAGAGGAGCCTGGCAGTCCTTGGGGTTGCAAAGAGTCGGACACAACTGAGCAACTAACACGTGCACATACACAGCTTCCCAGGAGCAGGGTCATTCCTGAAGTGCCTTCTGTTTCTTGTGGCACGTGGGGAGGCCACAGCGACCTCTTCAGGAATTAGACCTTAGCGCAGGGGAAATGCTGTCCTATGTCTTCTCTGTGCAGCGGAAGCTTCCAGCAAGCCTTCTTAATAACTCTTGATGATTGCTGAATTACTTTGAAATTAAAACCAGTATCTGGCCCGCACTTAAATAAAGGTTTCCTGCTTTGAGCGAGTTTTTGAAAACTTAAGTCTGTGAATTTTCCTTTATCAGTAAATGACAATAACGCTCTTTAAAGACAAGAAATAATGTTTGTGGTGGCGGTTGTGTGAAGGAGAAATGTGGAGACGGAGAGCCGGTCTTTGAAGTGTGGTACCCGGTGCCCCTCCCGCTGCATCCCTGAGCACCCCCTCCGCACCAGGGCCACCTGCAGCTGACGTTCTCTCGTCCTGTCTGGTCCTCGGACGATGACACAGGCTCCCCCTTTCAGAATCATTTACAACAGACTCTTCCCATTTTCTAAAGTGATTAATGTTTCCTTGAAATAGTGAGATCGGAAGTGCTGTTTGAAATTTATCTAAGTGAATATTAACTGTGTCTTGGAAGCCAGGCAGAGGGGAACTGGGTCCTTTGAAATGCAAACGAAAGTCCTCTGAGCCAGAAAAGGGGACAAAGTGGGAGATAAGAGAGGCAGGGAGTTTTGGAGTCAGATGAGAAATGGTCACCTTCTACATATCTGATTTGGGGTGAGTTGTTTTAGAGTCTCAGAACCTCAGTTTTCCTAATCTGAAATACCATTAATAACACTGATCTCAGAGAGTCCTGGGACTAATATTACACGTGAAAGGCCAGGCAAGCTGACTTGGACCCAGTGCTTGTTCAGTGGTTTTCCCCCCTCCTCTCACGTCTTCCTAGATGCAGTGTAAAGAATCCGCCCGCCAAAGCAGCAGATGCCGGAGCTGTGCGTCTAATCCCTATGTCAGGAGGATCCCCTGAAGTAAGATATGGCAACCCGCTCCACTGTTCTTGCCTGGAGAATCCCCATGGACAGAGGAGCCTGGCGGGCTACGGTCCAGGGGGTCACAAAGAGTTGGATGCAACCCAGCATGCACAGCGCCTGCCACATCACGATATAGCGGTGGGAAATGGGTTTTGCTTTATAGAAATCTCATAGGCAGTTTTTTATTTTTATTTTTTATTGTAAAAAAAGCAAACTTATTCTCTTACATTTCTTAGATTCCTGAAGGTCAGAAATCTAAAATCAAAGGCTGTTTCCTCCTGGAGTCTTAAGTGGAGAATCTGTTTCTTTGTATGGTTGGTGGGTTGAGTCTCTTGCAACCCCATGGACTGTAGCCCACCAGGCTCCTCTCTGCCCGTGGGATTCTCCAGGCAAGAATACTGGAGTGGGTTTCTGTTTCCTTCTCCAAGGGATCTTTCCAACCCAGGAATTGAACCTGGGTCTCCTGCATTGCAGACAGATTCTTTACCAACTGAGCTATGCTGCTGCTGCTGCTAAGGTGTTTCAGTCGTGTCTGACTCTGTGCAACCCCATAGACGGCAGCCCACCACGCTCTTCTCTCCATGGGATTCTCCAGGCAAGAACAGTGGAGTGGGTTGCCATTTCCTTCTCCAGTGCAGGTAAGTGAAAAGTGAAAGTGAAGCTGCTCAGTCGTGTCTGACTCTTCTCGACCCTATGAACTGCAGCCTACCAGGCTCCCCCGTCCATGGGATTTTCCAGGCAAGAGTACTGGAGTGGGGTGCCATTGCCTCTCCGACTGAGCTATGAGGGAAGTCCATTTCTTTGTATAGGCAGATTTTTAAATGAAAAGAAAAAAAAGCTGTTGCCTAATTCCGACTATGCGTTCATGGATGTTTCTCTGTCGGCTCTATTCCTGGCACTCTTTAAGCCACTGGGGATAGAGTATGAATGGGACAGGCATGATTCACGCCCCTCTGCAGTGTAGTAGGCAAATGAGCAGATGGAGTGTACTTTTAATGTTAGATAGCATCTTGAAGGCAAAGCAGGTGGCTAATAGGAATACAAGGGTGTTTGACTCTGGTAGCCAATGTGGGCTTCTCTGAGGAGGTGACAGTTGAGCATAACACTTTCTTGCAGTGAGTAGCTGTCATGCTGAAGATGACAAATCACCATCACTGGACATCAGTCTTTCCTCCACAGTACATAAATTTTCTTTCATGTATCTTTACGGCTCTCACTTTTCCTCACCCCTGCTCTCTCCCTTCCACTGCCGTTATCCTGCTAGCATCATATTACCAGGCAGAATTCAATTACTGCACAGAAAGCTCTCATCAGTGTGGCTCTTCCATCGAGGTGTTACTGTAAACCTTGGCACCGTGAAAGCTGGCTGTGGAAGTAGCTTCTGGCAACAAGAGAAACTGAAGCCTGAGATGCGACAGGGTGAGAAAAAGTGAGATGTGAACTGAGAGAATTCTTAAAACTTTCATGAGATTCCACAGAGCCCACTAGAATACCTGGGGGCCCCTCCGTTGTTGATGAGAATTGATGCCTTCAGCCCAAGGTAATGGAAGGCTCCTTGTAAACTGATGTGCTTTGTAAATATACCCCTGATGGCCCTCAGTGCTGATGTTAGGAGTAAACTCCTCTAAAACTTCTCTTTTTAACTAGTGAGATGGATTTGGAGAGGTCAGTGTAACACACTCAACTAGAATTTACATTGGTTTTGTCAACAGCCAACCCAAGTTGGAATTTTTCCCAGCTGAGGGTCCCTGTTCTGTTTTCCCCTTGTTATTTTGCTGAGATTTGTGGGGAGGTGAAGTGGAGGTTGAGGGAGGGGCAGGGAAGCTGGAAAGTAAGCCACCAAGTCTGCAAATATACACGGATCCTGCCAACTCTGACATCCATCTTTTTTTTTCTTTTTTGGATGCAGACCATTTTTAAAGTCTTTATTTGATTTGTTACAATATTGCTTCTGTTTTTGTGTTTTAGTCTTTTGACCTAGAGGCATTCTAGCTCCCCGACCAGGAACTGAACCTGCATCCCCCTACGTTGGAAGGTGAAGTCTTAACTACTGGATTGCCAAGGAAGTCCCTGACATCCATCTTCTGACAGGCAGATGAGACACTGAGACACTTATTTCTCTTATAGCTTCTCCTTCTCAGGGGCTCAGTAGCTCTGAAGCCTGTTTGTAACTTCTAGCGCTTGACATTCTCATCAGCCTTTCCCTCCTTTTGTTTTGGAGTTAGTGTGCTCTTGGTGGAGGCAGCTGTGGCCAGTGTTGATACAGACAGTGTGCCTGTGCCGTTGCTGAGCCTGAAAACATTGGCTGGTATCTGGTCATACTTGCTTTGACCCACTCGCTCGATGTCCTTTTCTTGAACTGCCTTGTGTGGACCAGAGCCACCGATCTCCTGTGGCCTCATTTTCCAGTACTGAAAACAGGGACATGTGATCTTGGCCAAGCTTTTAATGTTTCTTCTAGGATTGAGAGGTAATCTGGGAAATATAGCTTGGCTGCCAAGAATTGGGTATTTCCAGGACACTTGGGTGGTTTATGAGAAGAACAAAGAAGAGTTTAGAATCTGGGAGGGGAGATTATTTTCCCAAAGCAGTTGAAGAGTCACTTTCCGCAGAAAGGATTTAGAAACTTCTGAAGTCTGTATGGTGACCTTTGGCCTTTTCCTCCCCCAACGAAGTCAGTGGACATCTCTTTTAACATCCCTTCCCCATTTCCTTTTAAATGTCTCGGTAATTCCACTACTGGCATCTGTGTTATGTATATACTTCCATGGGTATGAGATGACCTATATATTTAATAACAGTGACACTTGCTGAGCCCTTACCTGATTTCAGGAACTAAAGATTTTATATATTTCAAATTCATTTCATTCTTAAAACAACTCTCTGAGGTAGGACTAACAGTGCCTCCACTTCTAAACAAGACAGTGGAGGCAGGAAGAAATTAAGTAACTTGACTAAAACAATTTTTTTTAATTTTACTTTTTTTGGTAACAACAGAAGATTGGAAGCAAGCTATTCACTGTGTCTCAATAAATATATAACTGTGAAATATGAAATACTGTGAAATCATAAAAATGGTATTGAATATTGTCATGTAGTCACATGTAGAAATCTCCATGATATAATAAGTGAAAACACGTAACTCTGTATAGAGAGTATAATATGCTGCAGTTGTCTATGGGTTTGATTGGAGGAGAGAGGATGTATTTTTTCTAATATCCAAGAGATAAATGGTAGTGACTATTTATGGTGGGAAGGGGCTAGACTGGCAGATGGGAGACACAAGTGGAAAGGAATTTTTTTCCCACTAGGGTATTTTTGGAACCATGTGAATGTATTTTTTTATTCATGATTACCTAAATATAATAATAATAATTTCAGCAATACTATTATGTTGCTCAGTTGCTAAGTTAGCATGCCAGGCTTCCCTGTCCTTCACTATCTCCTGGAGTTTGTTCAAACTCATGTCCATTGAGTCAGTGATGCCATCCAACCATCTCATCCTCTGTCATCCCCTTCTCCTCCTGCTTTCAATCTTTCCCAGCATCAAGGTTTCTTCCAGTGAATCAGCTCTTCACATTAGGTGGCCAAAGTATTGGAGCTTCAGCTTTAGTATCAGCCCGGTTACTTTTATGAGCAAAACATAAATGAACCAGCTCACTCTGTAGTTAAAAAAACAGCAACAAAAATGACAACCATCACAAACGTTTTATGATCCAAGCCCTTGTCATACATGGTTTAATTCCACTAGTCCTTGCATGGTAGATGTTATTAGCACCATTGATAGTGGGAAACTGAAGCTTAGGAGAAACAGTTGATGCCTGAAGCCCCAGATCTGACTCGGGGACTGGCTGATTCTAAAGCCTATTGTACTGTTTGCATTCTGTCTCTGTGTGGAGCTTTTGCATCTATTAGAAAAGGAACTCGGCACATGAAGTTAAACTTATTTATTCCAATTACAAAAATATATTTTACCAGGTTAATTTGAGGGCTCAATGATGAGTTAGTGATGCTTTAAAATGTTAAATCTTAAATTATGAGACTTTTTTGCTAGTGTTTTCTAAAATGAATGCTTCTCTGAATTATTCGTTTGTCCTTTGAAACTTTATTTTCAAGAGTAAGACTAGGGAGTCCTTTAGTCTGGGATTTCTCTCTATATTGTTTTGGCAAGAGTCAGAATACTGGAAAATGCTGTTCTAACCTGGGGGCATAGGTGGGCTTTTGAGGGTTTACACAATTCTAGGGAATGGGGGGCAAACTTTTCTGTGTATTGATTTCCATGGAGGCATTTTCCTTGAGTGTGAGAGTAGTTTTAATCCAGGTTTTCAAAGATATTCAGGATCTCCTGAAGTTGTTTAAGACTGTTATCCTTAGAGGTGCTGCCGTTCTTCTGTAACCAGCAGACAGGTTTTCTGTGTCCATCAAATAATTTAAAAAATTGAATTAATTGCCAACTCTAATAATTGGGAGATTTTACATAAAAACCTGGATTCAGTGCTTAGGTAGAAAAATTGGAAGGCTTGATAGCACTGAGTTTGCAGTTCTCTAGGGCAGTAGTCTTCTGGGGGCAACTCTTTTTTTTAAAAAAATTGTTTTTAATTGAGGTATAATTGATTTACAATGTTCTGTTAATTTCTGCTGTACGGCAAAGTGATTGAGTATGCACATATATACGTTCTTTTTTGTATTCTCTTCCATATGGTTTACCCAAGGATATTAAGTATAGTTCCTTGTGCATAGTAGGACCTTGTTCTTTATCCATTCTATATGTAACAGTTTACATCTACTAACCCCAAACTCACAGTCTGCTCCCCCTCCCCACCACTGGTAATCTCAACTCTGTTCTCTATGTCTGTGAGTCTGGTTTTGTTTTGTGGATACATTCCTTTGTGTGAGACCTGTTTAATGGGGTGTGTGCTCTCTATTTTGCCTCAGACCACAAGCTTCAGGGCCAGTTGCAGTCTAAATGGCATTGATTTGACCTGGCAAATGGGTTTTATTCTCTTTCCTTCCCCAAACAGCTCTTAAAACAGTGTGCGTCATTCTTCACAGAGGATGAGACTCAGGTTAGAGAACTAAGATTCGAGTTAGAGAACTGAGGCTTAGGTTAAATGACAACCCAAGTTGCACACTGACGTGGGTTAGGAGAACATGAATCTTGAACTCAGATCATCAGACTTTCTTCTAGTATTTTCTCCATTGATCCACAGTTATCTCCCATTATTTTTTGTTGTTGTTGTTTAATTTGACAATGACAGCATTACTAACAATAGGTAAAGTGTTGTATCCATTTTACAGATGAACAAACCAGAATTTAGTACAACTCTGAGAAAGGAAGGTAATGTCCTAGAAGGGCAGGCCTGGTATTTGGTTCCAGGTATTCTGAATCCAGACTTTATATGCGCTTTTAGTTGTAGAGACTTACAAACCACAGAGATCTATATGAATCCTGAGATTCTCTAAAGCCAAGATGTTAATGATTTTAACATGTTTGATTTCAAACAGAAGCAGGAAAGGTGCTTCATTGTTTCAGAACTGGTGGAAAGTTCCTGGGGTTAATCAGACCACAACTTGTAAAAGACTCCTTTCTTGCAAGGCAGGAACTGGTCTGGGATGCAGCACATCGCTAACAAGGAGAGAGGTGAAGAGGGATAACAAACTGCTTTCCAGAGTCCTATAATCTTTAATAAGGAACTTAGCTGTAATATACCTGAAAGGATTTAAGCACCTTTATAAAGACTATACCTCAATAAGTACTTGTTAACATTATTTTAACTGTGTTCTTACCTATAGCCTAAAAGGGATGGTATGTTGTATCAGTGGGAAGTGGCTGCTTGAGGGAGATGGGTTGTAAACCACTGTATGGAGCTATTTGGAGCATAGGCATCAGTGCTCTGTGTTAGTCACTAAATTTGCAAGGTGGAGGTTCTCTGCCACGAATGAAGAAATGTAGGGTGTGCTGTTTTCCTGGGTGCTTCTTTACTGGTTGACGAGTTCGCACTCAACCTGTCGTCTTCAGTCATACATTAATACAGAAGAAAAGGTGCAGGAAGAGCCAGAATCTCTG
Organism: Oryx dammah; assembly: GCF_014754425.2. Lineage (NCBI taxonomy): Eukaryota > Metazoa > Chordata > Mammalia > Artiodactyla > Bovidae > Oryx > Oryx dammah. The sequence goes on from NW_024070203.1 coordinate 58,180,896, forward strand.
AAGACTATTAGGTCTGTTAGGTCCTGGGCTCTGGTTTAAATTCTGGCTCTGTCACTTTAAGAAGATGAACAGGGATGTGTGCTGTTTTCCTAGATTCCACATATATGCATTGATATCCGATATTTGTGTTTCTCTTTCTGACTGGCTTCACTCTGTGTGACAGTCTCTTGGTCCATCCACGTCTCTGCAGATGGAACAGTTTTGTTTCTTTTTATGACTGAGTAATATTCCCTTGTATGTATGTATCCCATCTTTTTTTCTTTATCCATTCATCTATCGATGGACATTTAGGTTGCTTCCAGGTCCTGGCTGTTGTAAATAGTGTTGAACCTATTTGCGAAAGAGAGACACAGACATAGAGAACAAATGTGTGGATACCAGGGGGAGGGAAAGGGGCATGGGATGAATAGGGAGATTGCAATTGACATAGATACACTGCTATGTATAAAATGGATATACTAATGAGAACCTGCTGCGGTGTAGCACGGGGATCTCTGTTAAATGTTACCTGGAAGCCTGAATGGGAGGGGAGTTTGGGAGAGAATGGATACAGGTGTATTTGTGGCTGAGTCCCTTTGCTGTGCTCTGAAACTGTCACAACATTGTTAACTGGCTATACTCCAATATAAGAGAAAATGGTTCTTAAAAAAAAACAAAAACCTGCCTATAGAGTTTGTTACTTGTGCTTACTGTTTTGATTGTCAAGTGCTTGAGTATACCAGACAGTTCTCAGTTTTTCATCCCCACTCCCTAGTTTTCTCCGTGAAATAGAAGTTTGTTAACCTGGCTAAAGTTAAATATGAGCAGTGGATTCTACATTAGGAGTGGTAGTGTTAGAGGAATATAATTATGCAGATACTTTTGTTTTACAAGGAAAAAAAGAGCAGTTTGCTGCTCTTTTTGAATCTCTGACATTTTTGATCTCCAACCGTCATTATATTGAGTTGACTAAAATGTTCATTCGGGTTTTTCCGTAGCATCTTACGGAGAAAGTCAAATAAACTTTTTGGCCCACCCAATACATTTGGGCTTAGTGAAAAGTCTCTGTAGAACTTTGGTTTGTGTGGTTATAACCATCAGTGTTCACCATGTTGAAAATGGGAACCTTAAAAATTATTAAGTACCTGTTTGTCAATTCATCTACAATAGACAGCAATGATGAACATAGTACCTTTTAACAAAATTAAGGTCTTGGTATATTGTGAAAACAACTGACTTCATGAATACCCTGAGGGAGAGCTGCTGACCTAAAGTATCAGTTTGTCTCAGAACATGAGATAATAAAGGATAAAACTTGGAGGGTGAGTTTCATTTGTTTTGTTTAGAATGACTGAGCTTGTAAAAAAAAAAAAAAGAAAGAAAAAGAAACTATAAAATGTATTAAAATGAAGAAAATTCCGTTCAAAAAAAAATCCTATCATTTACCATTTTGTGTGACTTTAGATCATTCATTTATTTGGCCACTTACTGCCTCGGTTTTCTGCTCTGTAAAACCAAGAGAACAAAAACTTCATATGCCTTGGAATAATTGTGAAGTCCAGTGAGTTACCTCTGAGGAAGGGTTAGGACGGAATCTGGCGCATGCTAAGTAGAGCATCGGTATTGGCTGCAGTTGCTGCTTTGATCACTGTTGAGATGCTGCTTCCTGCGTTGTGGCAGAAGGAGCTTGGGATCTAGAGCTAAAGAGACTGGTGGGCACAGATGCTGGGAAGGGGTACCCTCTGGGCTGCTTTCCTGAGCCTTCACATGAGGGCATTAGACTAAGTCCCAAGAGTCTGCCTAGCTGCACACAAGTCTGGGATACGCTTCCATGACAAAAAGTTTTATTCAGTACCTGATGGTCTGTGAGGCTGGGACAGCCAAGTGCACACAGAGCTCTAGTTTTCAAAAGATGATTGACTTTGGGGAGAACCATCGGCTCTGACTTTGAGCTTTGACTACCACTCCAACTCTAGGATCTTACACACATCTCTTCTGTTTCAGGGCTTTGTCTCCTCCCTGCCATGTAAAGGTGGGATCATAATACCATTTTCCAGCGTCTGTATCGGGAATGAATAGTTGTGTTTGGTGAAGGTCCTGCAGAGTGTACTGGCCTGGTGCTCAGGAAATGGCAACAGCTTTGAGTATCGTGATGAATGAAAAATTCCAGCCTCAGATCCTGTAAATCAAAATACCCTAACTCCTTAAATCATCCACATCTCTGAAGACCAATAAATACTGTGGATTGCGTATTACTTGGAGAATGTGGGTGAACTAATTGCATCCAGGCAAGGGGGTGACTTGCTTGAGATTGAGTCAAAAGGAATTTCCTGGGTTTGTGTCGTAAGGGAAGTCCACAGCCATGGAGGTGGTCAGAGTAGTCAGGAACTGAAACCCCAGATGCGAGGACCAAGAACAGTGATTACAAGTGCCTATGAAAGTGATGGAGGGATCGGGGGATGGGCCGAGTTTAACTGGACATCCACACTGTGATCTGTGTTCAGTTTCCTTCCTGTAATGGCTGAAAAATTTAGAGGTCGGTGCTCCTTCCTCCCCCAGCCAAGAACAGTTTCATTTTTTCCTTTAGTTCTGTCCAGACTATCTTTTCTTGCCTCTATTTGCCAATTTATTCAATAAATACTTATTTCACTTCTACTATGAACCAGGTCCTGAAGATGCAATAGTAAAACACACATGTACACACATATAAACATGTACACACACACACACATATATATACACATGTGTTCTCCAGTCCCTCCCTTTGCACAGTTTATGTTCGAATTGAAGAAAATAGAAAATTTCTTTTAGAAAGTGTTTAGTAAAAGATATAGTTTGTTCTTTTAGGACTGTTGTGTGGTTTTCTTTTTTTGTTTGTTTGTTTTTGCCTCTGCTATTTAGGGAGTTGAGTGTTCCATTTCTTCCTCCTTAACCCATCCTTTCTGATCCTCTTCTCTAGGATATGCTAAACTCCCAGTCTTCAATCTGTAGACTTGGGGCTTTTGGTGTGTATAGATCAGATCACCTTCTTTGTGTGTATAGAATCTTGGTTAGTCTCTCTCTTTTCTTCTCCTGTTCTCTCCCTCTCCCCTCCTGGAAGATAGTAATCTAACTCCAACATCTATGATACAATGACTTGCCAAGTGCTCTATTTCTGGCTACGGTTACTAAGGAATTGTAAGAAGGCACTGGAAAATGGCACTTGGCCTCTGCTTAGCTTTTATTCAGATTGGCCGTTTTCCAAGCTCCAGAAGATCAACGATGCGTGTAGTGCGAAAGGGCAGCTGCAGGGTCAGGGCATATTTATTGCTTGCTGGGGCATGTTATTGACCAATAAGAAGTTAAACAGTGCCTGGCTATACCGGTTAAGATGTTGCCTCTGAGCCAGGAAGACAAGAGATCACCTCAGGCCACTTCTGTTTACACGGACAGATGTGCAAATGGACTCGATGCCTGTAGTGCTAGGCATTCCTGTGTCTACTAGAATTTCAGCTTGTTTGGTCCTGGTAGAAAGAACACGTTCGTGATGCTGAGCCTTTTTGCACCCAGTTGTCCTCAAGGTGGATAGGGACTGATCACTTTGAAACCTCTGTTGGTACACCCAGGTTCCCTGTGGGTACCACTTCCTGTTTCCTGATGCTGAGCTACCTCTTCTGTCTGTCTGTCTCTCCCTATGCGTTTATCCATCTGTCTGACATCTATCTGTGTATCATCTATCTACATCTGTATCACTTCTGTTTCACCTCTATCATCTATCTTTATACTTTACAAACCTATTTATAATTTGCTCTCTTTTGATGCTGTCTTTTGGCAATGAATGAGGGACAGACAGGAGATTCTGGTAATATTTGATAAATACAAACACACTTTACATGTGCTTAGATGCATCAGGAACTCCAGAGGTGCTTTATTCAGGAAAAATAAAAATCCAACTCTGTTTATACACACACACACACACACATACACACTATATATATATATATTAAAGAAATATGTAGTGAAAATCTCCTTTTAGCTTTATGTTCTTTTCTGAAGCTCAGCACTGGGGTTTATGTTCTGGCTGTGAAAAAAAAAAATTATGAACTTTTTAAAGAATATTTCTTCTCTTTTTTCTTCCTAGATGTCAAAAGTACTATTTGGGTGAAGTATTGACTAAGGAAGGAGAGGCTGGAGCAAGGAAAACAGCAGGAATCCAGATTAAAAGGCCCTAAAGAGTAAAAGCTAGTGTTTCCCTGTCTCCCCACCCTGCCATGAAATAGCTGTTTCACTTTGGTTCTTTGAATGGAAATAATATTGAGGATTAGGCTTGTGTGAGCCTCACAACATTTGAGATCCCTGTGTTTTTCTAACCACCTGCCTTAACATTTTAGCATGTTAAGGGTGTGTTTTGTGTGTAGGAGGGTTAATCAGTTAATGGCATTAGAAGTTCAAGAGTATCTAAAACTAAAGCACAGATATATTGTGGATTCTATTGTTTTATCACATATGATGAATCTGCAAGAATGGTAAGTAGTGTGTATCTGAATTAAGAAGGGTTGTTGGGGTGGGGGCGCCTGCCTGCTGTTGTGCAGCTCTCATCTTTATGTCATCAACATGTAGGAGTTAAACTGTGGACCATCTCCTATTAATTGGACTTCGCTGGTGGCTCAGATGGTGAAGAATCCACATGCGATGCAGGAGACCTGGGTTGGATCCCTGGGTTGGGAAGATACCCTGGAGAAGGGAAAGGCTACCTAATCCAGTATTCTGGCCTGGAGAATTCCATGGATTGTATAGTCCGTGGGGTCACAAAGAGTCAGACATGACTGACTTTGACTTTCACTTTACTAACAATTTATCCAGAATCATCCCTCTTATAACTGCGAATCAGATATTGACTTGTTTGGTGATTGGGCCTAATTTGCTTACATTTTCATTGTTTCAGGTTGTGGGAACCGTTTTGTGCAGAATCTGGTTGTTTTCAGCGCTAGAGTTAGGGGTTCACATGGTGTGCCAGTAATTCTAGCAAACACTCAAGTAGAGCAACCAGATTTTTAAATGATGGTACTTGTCGATTCCTGTTGGCTTTTCACAGTCTCCTTTAAAATCTGTGTGGCGGCCTCTCCTTCTGGAATTTCTGAAAGGTTGAGGAGGAAGTGAATGGCTATTTCCCCTGGACCTGCTGTGTCCTGGGCATTGTCTTATATGAGACAGACATACCCTTCCTTTGGAAGCCTTGGGCCATTACCTTTGTTCTACAAGTGAAGAGAGAGGTTAGCAGATAAGGGCAGGGCCACCCAGTTAGGGAGGAGTGGAGCTAGGACCTAAACATTGTGCTTGACTTCTGTGCCTGTAATCTTTCTGCTTCTGTTTCTTGAAAATGGGCTCATTCGGACTCCTTTGGCCTTTTGGTAAGAAGGGCCTGGAAGCCTTTACCCATGTTCATCTGTCTTGTATCTGTGTGAAGGGCATGGAGCACTTTCATATTTGTGCTTTTGCTTGCAGGATCAGCCTCATTCTCCCAACAGGAATAAACTCCCTCCCTAAAAATGCAGAATTTACTGTATGCATGAATGGCAATGGATTCTTGCTCTCAAAGTACATGTTTGCAGAAGCACAGAAGTGCCAGTCACAAGAGGAGGCTACAGGGAAGGGCTGCAGAGGCAGGATGATGTCGCTGATGAGGCAGGGTCACCAGCCTCTTCAGAGAGCAGAGGCAAGCCCTGGTGAAAGAGAGCTTTGTATTAAACCACAGGCATTTAGGCCAACGAGGTGGGAGATGGAGAGTGACAAACACCCATCTCGGCCAACAGTTGCTTATTAGCTTGTTAAGAGAATAGCTTATTATTTCTTTTCAAGAGCTATATGAGGAGGCCAAACTCAGAAATAATCAAGAGTGAGCTTTACCAAGCAGGGCATCTCAGGACAGCAGTGTGTGTGTCATTTGAACTGCCTTCTGGAATAATTCCACCTTGACAGTGTGCAAAATGGCCTGGGAAAGGCTTGGAGAGGGAAACTGAGGCAGGAGGTGAGATTCTGTACAGCTTGGGAAGGCTCACCGGTGAGAGCCTATATTTTGGGGATTTCCTTGCATGGAAGGAGGAGAACTCCTGTTAACTGAATTTAAAAAAATTTAAGTTTGGGTCTTGAGGATCGCTATGTGGGGAAGGCCTAAGCTTTACCATGGAAAAGAGCTGAACAAGTATAGAACTGCACATTTTGTTTTGTGACCTTGGATCCCATGTGATCACACAAGCCACTAAGGATGTCAGGGAAATAGCATCAGGCTGGAATGGCCGTATTCACAGATTGGCCAGTGTGTGGGTTTGGGTGAAATCCTGAGTTCCTGATCTTGTTACCTGTCAGAGTTCTCACCTGATCCTCAGGTTGTGTGCTCTGCTTCCCTTATCTCTGGTAAAAACAGTTTGGATAGTTGATGAAACCAGTGACCTTCCAAGCAAGCAGTTTTTCTTTTTATAAACTTGGCACCTGAAGGAAATGGGTTTTGTAATTTTGTGGCTTCATCTGCATTGGGATATTAATGGAACAGAAATTGTGCTTATTAACTTATAAAAAATAATCAGAATAATCTAATGTGAGCTAATGCTTTCAGACAAAGGCCAGAATAGGCTGTTTACTGTTCTCTGCCTCTACCAAATGATAGAAAACATGTATATCAGTTCAGCCAGTTGATTTGCTTTAATTGTTCTTGATCGCTTTCCCAAAGCAATTTCTGTTTGAGGTAATGGCATTAACCCCTTGCTTTTAGTCAGTTATAAGGGGTTGCCTGCCTATGGCTCAGACCCTTAACAGGAAAAATTTATCAACCTTGACCTATATTAATGAATATGGCTTAATTGTATCTGTGCATTTATAGTAAATTGCAAACCCTTCTTGAACAAAAATGGGGGTGGAAAGTTAACATACATATCTTTTCAGTGTATCCTGTGTGTGTGTTAGTCGCTCAGTTGTGCCTCACTCTTTGCAACCCATGGACTGCTCTGTCCACAGGATTCTTAAGGCAAAAATACTGGAGTGGGTTGCCATTTCCTTCTCCAGGGGATCTTCCCAACCCAGGGATCAAACCTGGGTCTCCTGCATTGCAGGCAGACTCGTTACCATCTGAGCTACCAGGGAAGACTTCAGTGTATCCTAGTTGGTCATATTGGGAGGAAAATTAGCCCTTCCCATGGTGACTTGAAAGAAAAAGAAAAGGGAATGGCCACCATACATACAAGGAAGGGCCAGTGCCTAAATCCAGGCTATAACTTGGAGAGCCAATTGAAGGCATTTCATCTTCTCTCTCAGTATGTGCAAGAGCAGGATAAGACCACAGAGAAGTGTTCCACAGTGCAACTGGTGTTCTCCTGGTCTGCAGCCAGAAGAGGTACTGGTGGAAATTTTAGCTGCTTCTCATATAAAATGTTAACTGCTCTGCTCAGCACAAGCTGAGGGTCAGTGACAGGGACTGAGTGTTCAGTTGTGTTACAGTAAGTCATTTCAACAATGACTGTTGGCTCCTTACCTGTTGCTCTCTGCTTCCCCCTTTACAATTCTGCACTAAGGAATGTAGGCATAATGGAGTTTTGCGAAGGGTCTCAGAAGTTCTAATAAGAAAGACTGTTCTTCTAGTTACTATGACTGCATCACAAATGACTCCAAAATTTAGTAAACAGCCATTTATTATGCTGACAGATTCTATGGGTCAAGCATTAAGACAAGGCAGAGCAGAGATGACTTGTCTTTGTTTCTTGATGTATGGGGCCTCGGCTCAAATGCTGGGGCTGGAATCATCTGAAACAATGCTGTCTAAGAGAACTCCCCATGGTGATACGAAGATTCTATATCTGCACTGTCCAAAATAGCAGTCACTAGCCACTCACCACTGTTGTGCACCCGAAATATGGTGAGTGCAATATGGAATTAAACTTTTTATTTAGTTAATTTGGATATAAATAGCTACTAGTGGCTGGCTTGTGGCTACCATATTGGACAGTTCAAATCTAAAGACTTGTTTTCATAGCTAACTATAGATATGTACTATCCAATATGGTAGCCATGAGCCACTAGTTAAAATTTAGTTGGGCCTGTTACCAGTGGAATACCTCTTTGTGACTTCTCCTTGTGGCCTGCTCTTCCTCATCACATGGCAGCTGGGTTCCAAGGGTAAGGTTCTTGAGAGGAGCCAAGGAACTGACCTACCACTGGAGTAGACAGTGTTGCTTCCACCATATTATATTCATCGAGGCATTTACGAAGTCCCATCCAGGTTCAAGAGGAGGGGCAATAGACAATTTATTGATGACAAGTGGTAAGGTTCTGGAAGAGTTTTGGGACTGGAAACATTGCTGTAGTTATTTCTCGAAAGTGTCATTCTGCCACTTGTGCTCCAGGTACCCAGTCTGTTCACTAATTTATTCATGCAGCAGACATTGAGCACCTACTGTGTACCTGCATTACATTTTTTAGGGGGGATAGCAGTTGAAAGTAGTGAAGCTTATAACAGAGTGTGCAGGGTGAGTGGGGAAGGCACTCAGGTATTTCCAAGGCAACGTGAAATGTGCCGTGATAATATGTAGAAAGTAGAGATGATTTGTTGAGACACATAGGAGTCTGTTTGAAGAAGCCACATGGAAACTGTATTTTAAAGTCATTTGAGAGGGACTTCCCTGGTGGTCCAGTGGTTAAGACTCCATGCTTCCACTACAGCGGGGTGTGGGTTCCATCCCTGTTGGGGAAATAAAATCCCGCATGCCATGCAGTGTGGGCCAAAAAAAAAAAAAAAAGTTATGCCAGGCTGACTAAGGAGTGTGCCAGAGAGGGACCAGTAATTTAGGCAAAAGGACAAGCTTATTGAGAATCAGCAAAAAGCGAGGCTTTTCCTAGGGATGTCTCAACACCGAGAGCTTGGTCAAGAAGGAAGACTGTACAGTTGCCCTGCCAACCACATCCTTCATTTTCCTTGTGTGTGTCCCCACCCACACTCTGCATATTGAGAACCAGCTGCACAGCCAGTGGGTCACCAAACCAGAAAAATCCATAGCCCACGGGGATAGCATTGATGAATTACCAACAAGTTGCCTGTCAGCAGGAAACATGGATTGGATTAGAGAGTCCTCATACCATGCCAGCTTTTCTAAGGAAGGTCTGGCTCTGAGAGAGAGGAACAAAGATGCCTGAACACATGGTCAGCATTGAAAGCAAATATTGATTGGCCCCTGCTGGGGAAGCTGAGCTAGAGTGCGTTAGAGTCTGATGTTAGAAATTGCTGGGGTGTGGAAAACTATTAATTGTGCTGATTGACCAAAATAAAAGCTCCACCTATTTTTAAGATCTCAAAAATGAGGGGGAGATATTTGAGTGGGTGGAAGGGCAAAGTGGTGGTTAGAACCCAAGCCCGGGGCAAAGGCACTTTCTCTGCGTTGGCCTCTGTTACTCTGGCCACAGGTCCTGGATATCCTTTTCTATCTCGTGTTCTGCATGGTTCTCTGGACCTGCGTCTGTTCCTTAAGGCGGTGCAGAATTCACTTAATTGAGTATGAATGTCCAAACAGCTGATGTTCAGTGGTGTTCAGATTTGGAATTCAGACTGTCTGCTGGGTGTTATTAAACTGGTAGAAAAATGCTCTGGCCATATCAGATTGCATCTGACTGTCGACTGGGTTAGAAATATCTCCGTTCACTAGCAGATGTACGAAATACTGGAAAGTGAGCCTTTTCTTTAGCAAATTAGACTAGCCAGCTCCATGGATCTAGCTTGACTAAAATAGCTTGTTGCTCCAGGGATAAGCTGAGCTCAGTTCATTCTTTTAAAGTCTGATCTTGAGTTTTTTAATTGAAGATTTTCAAAACCTGCTCCTTTACTTTGAAACCTATCCTGTGTTTGTCTTCTAGAGTAGCATTCTCCAGTAGAACTTTCTGCAATGAAAATGGTCTAAATGTCCATGGTAACCATTAGCCACATGTGGATACGGAATGCTTGAAATATGGCTAGTGCAACCGAGGAGCTCAGTTTTAAATTTTATTTAGTTTAAGTGTAAACAGCCACATGGGGCTAAGGGCCACCCCTATGGGCAACACTATCATGGGTGTCTGTTTTTAGAAATGGTATTTGCTGCTGTGATCATGATAGCTTTGCTAACTTTCTAGATTTTTAAAAATAATTTTATTTATTTATTTTTGGCTGTGCTGGGTCTTTGCTGTGGCTCTGGCCTTTAGTTGTGGAGCGTGGGGGCTGCTCTCTAGTTGCAGCGCCCAGGTTTCTCATTGCGGTGGTTTCTCTTGTTGCGGAGCACAGACTCTAGGGAATGCAGGCTTCAGTAGTTGCCGCATGTAGGCTCAGTAGTTGTGGCTCCTGGACTCTAGAGCCCAGGCTCAGTGGTTGTGGTGCATGGGCTTAGTTGCTCCAAGACATCTGGGATCTTCCCAGGTCATGGATTGAGCCCATGTCTCCTGCATTGGCAGGTGGATTCTTTACCACTGAGCCACGGAAAGCCTGACTTTCTAGTTTTTGAGCAATATCTTAAATCATGAGTCCATTTCTTTCCAGCAGCAATCTGTGGAAAGAAGTATCAGCTGAGATGAGTGGGTGGTCATTAGCAGATGGAAGGCTCGGGATGAGGATGGAAGTTTGAAAGGGTCACTGAGTCAGTCACGACACTCATTTTCCCTCTGGCTTCTCTAAGAGAGAACCAGCGTATTGGTAGTGGATTCAGTAGCCAAAGAAATGTGGGGAAAGCCAGGTTAATTGCAATCACACAGGTTCTTTCTCAGCCTTAAATATGCTAATATGGATTGTGAGTTTACAGATCAGGTTTCAGGGCCAGTATATTTGATCCCCTTTTCTCTTTCTGGTGTTTTCTATGAAATGCTTTGGGAAATACTGGTTTAAGCCATGACACTTTCTGCCAAGAGAGCTGATAAACTTAGTGTCTGTTACAGGCAGTGAGGGCTTCTCAGGTGGCACTAGTGGTAAAGAACCCACCTGACAATGCAGGAGATGTAAGAGACGTGGGTTTGACCCCTGGGTGAGAAAGATCCCCTGGAGGAGGGCATAGCAACCCACTCCAGTATTCTTGCCTAGAGAATACCGTGGACCGAAGAGCCCGGTGGGCTGTGGTCCATAGAGTCGCCAAGAGTCAGACATGACTGAAGTGACTTAACATGCACTCACAGGCAGTGAATCTATCCATCCCTCTTTTGGATTTCTACAGAGTTGGATTTCTGCATTTGTGCTGTGAGTCTGGTTGTTCAGTCATTCCTTTGCTGTGTGCGTTGTCCGTTAGCTCAAGTCTGGAAATATATGCGCTGGGCTGGCTAGATTGCACGCCCTACAGGCCAAAGGCTCAGGTGTCTGCTGTGGATAATTTCAACTTCTTGAGCCCTGGGTTGTAACAGCTAGCGCCTCAGGCCTGAATGTAGCTTTTTCTTTTCTTTCCTAGAAAAGGGTGAGGCTTTTTAACCCTCACATTACTGAGCCCTTGCTGCTGACTTTCTGAGTGGTCAGGATTAGTTCTTATAGTTGGAGAAATGCTGGTGCTTCCTGTTTCAGTAATTATTCTCTTTGCTCTCTCTTTGTATAGACTTGCATATGAATGCATGCATACTTCTGTTTTTTTTTTTTTAATAACTTGATCAGCCAGCAGCAGATTCAGCAGATCCAGCAGATCATAGCACCCTGTTCATTTAATCATGTGAGTTACTAAAGGAAGGAAAAGGAAGGAAGTATGAAAATGAAAGAGAAATATTTTCTCCCCTTCCTCTTTTGCCTCCCTCTCTCTTTAAAAAATTGTCTACCCAGTTATCTGCAGAAAACATCTGTCTCCCCAGGAATAAATGCAATTTCGTTTCTGATCTCAGCGGGTCCCCCTCTGGTTGGAGGGAAGAGTTTTTGCCACGCAACAGAAGTGAAATCAGCAAGATGTTGTCTGTTGGGAAGTTCAAACACTGAGCTTTATGAGATGGCAGTCCAGTGGGAAGAAGTGGTGTTTTTCTGCTTGACAGCAGCACCATGGTGGGATAAGAAAGAATTCTGGGAAGAAGAGGCTCACAGATCACCAGGTCTACAGATGTGTGTCCCCTTGTCCTTCCAGGCTCACTGTCGTGGCAGTCCCACCACCTTGGAATGAGCACCATCTCTGCTTCCTCTGTGTTAGTGGTTTTCTGGCTTGTACTGATGATCTTGTCAGGAGACAAAGGGTCTCCAGCGTAGGTGATTGAAGAGTGTCATCTATAGCCCTGCAGGGAATAGGATGCTCCGAAGGCCTGAGGAGAAAATGCATGGTTAGTGCGTGAAGCCTGGAAGCCTCCTCTTTGTTAAAAAGATTCATGGGTGTCTGAAGAGTGACATCATCAAGGCCAGGGGAAGATTTGGGATCAAGCCTTTGTAGTCTATATCCATCTACTGAAAACAATTTTTTTTTTGAGTTAGCAGAAAAGGGGAGGTCTCACTGGGGCTGATTTGAACCAATATTTGCTCTCCCTAATTATGCAGCCAGAGCAGCTCTCCTGAGTGTTTAATGCACACCTTCATATTGACAATAGAATAAGGAAGAGTTTATCGTGTGTTTGGGAGGCTTGTGAAGGTGGGGCAGTGATTCTTCTTTGCACTTCCATAAGACTTTCCTCCTGGGAGACCTCAGCAAGGTTTACCTTAGCCGCTGATCACAGAGCAAAGTGAGGAGACGAAACTGCAGAGAAGGGAAGAGCCACTCAGGGCAGCCACCAGCATGTTTTATAGGTGAGACACTTGTCTTGGCCAAAAGTTTTGTGCCAGCCACCATCCTCTCTTTCTGAGTAGGAGTAACAAGCAAGTCAGAGCTTATAGCTCCTTCCTGTTAGTGGGTCTGTGAGTGTCATGTCAGGTGGGTGGTGGGCAGGCTGGCCTGTTGCCCATGATGGTGGTCTTCTGGCCCAGTCCCTCCTCTGTGATGGGCCAGACCATCTCTTTATTAGACTCAAGATTTAGTGAGTGTTACTAAGAGAATACTTGAAGAACTTGTCTGCACGTTGAAGACACTGGGGTCTAGGGTAACTGAGTTCAAAACCTTCCTTCATCCTGTGTTTGGACTTTGGGAAGATTGTTTTACTTCTTGGTGCCTTGGTTTTGCCATCCGTAAAGTAGGCATAATAAACACCATTCACACATGCCTGGACTGACGTTTAGAGAAAGTACAAGTCTAGCTCTAGAGCCAGGGTGGATGCTTGTGTTGGAACAGTGGGTATTAATTCTGACAATACCTGTAGAGCCTTTCAACACCTGAGGGCCAGCTTTATTTTGCAGGTTGGATAACAATGGCTTCTAAAATCATTTCCTGAAAATTTTCTCCGTGCCATTCATTGCATCCAGAACAACTCAAACTGGTTCACTCAGGAGTCATGGTCTCCCCACAAAATTAGAGGAAAAAAGCGGGGTTGTGACTAATACAAGGAAAGTGATGAACACTTTGCTATACACCTGAAACTAACAAAAAATGGTCAATCAATTATGCATGTGTGTGTGCTCTGTTGTGGTCGACTCTTTGTGACCCCATGGACCGTAGCCTGCCCGTACCTTCTGTCCATGGACTTTTCCAGGCAAGAATACTGGAGTGGGTTGTCATTTCCTACTCCAGGGGATCTTCCCTACCCAGGAATCGAACCTGCGTCTCCTGCATCAGTGGCTGGATTCTTTACCACTGCGCCACCTGGGAAGCCCATTGATCAACTACACAACAACATAAAATAAAAACATTTTTTAAAAGTTCTTTCAAAAACAAAAAAGGGAAGGCAATGAAGCACGTGAATATGGCCAAGATCTCTAGGATAGTGGTTCCCAGCTTTCTCAGCACCTGAGACCGATTTCATGAGAGAAATTTTTCTGTGGACCAGGGGGATGGTTTCAGGAAGATTCAAGGGCATTACATTTATTGTGCACTTTATTTCTCATCTTATGCTACCATTGATCTGACAGGAGGTTCTGGTCCCTGGCTTGGAGGTTGGGGACCCTGCTCTAGAAAATCAGGTTGTAGGCAGTGAAGATACGATTGGAACCTCTGTCCTCCAGAACTGGGTCTATAGACCTAACTCGAGTTCACCCACCTTCCTATTGGGAACTAGCTGCTAGAATTGCTGCCGTGACTTCTGAGCATTTTGCTGTCGGGGAAAGCATATATTTAGGTGAAGATGTATAAACACTCACCTTCCGGGAGGCTGGAATGTGTCAAGATGTCTCCTCTGTTGAGGAGTCTGCTTTTCCTGCTCCAACTGTTTTGGTTAAATCTGGTTCTGTGGATGCTGTGCCCAGCCGTCAAGCGGTCTCAGTTCTCTGGAAATTGTTTAAAATAAAGCCAGTTGTTTCTTACCTGTTGTCTCGAAACAGAATTGTTCTGGTCTTCATTGTTACCATCTCCAAGGTCAGGAAAGGATAGCATTCTCTACAGAGCAACCGGGAGACTCCACTTGGTTTCCAGGGCGTCCTTTGATTTAATTTCCCCTTGGGTGCATGCATTTGATTTGTAACATGATTGGTGTCCCGTGAGCCATGGAGATGGGAAAACATTGGCCATCCTCTGGGAGGGCGTGGCATCTCTGGTTCTTGGCCATTGACTTCAGAGGTGGGTGGGTAATCTCCCCCAGATTGCTGACTGGTGATGCTGGTAGCTGACTTCCTGTCCTGGACTTTGTCGAGTGGTTGAGTGGGTGACTTGGGGGTTTGTTAAGTACTACTCAACAGGGCCTCTTTAAGTGCTACTTCCACACAAGAGGAATCGTCACCACACAGAATGGGCTTTGGAGCTGGCCGGTTCAAAAGAACTGTTGAATGAATGTGTCAGGCTCTGTTCTGAGGCCTGGGGCCACAGGGATGAACTGGACTGAGCCGGTTCTTTGTTCTCTAGGAGTGAATAGTCTGGAGCGGGGTGGGCAGATGGATAGCAAACGTGGAAGCCAAAATAAACAAAGATAAACAGATAAGACTGGAGAGGGAAGTGGAAGCAGGGAGACCCTCACGAGGCTTTTGATATTCTCCAGACCTTAGTAATGCTATTTGGAGCGAGGTGAAGCCAGGGGAGATGGATCTTCATCTAGAGTTTGGCGGAGAATCCATCAGAACCTGCCAGGTCTTGCCTCTGCTGTGGTTTGGTATTTAACTTCTCTGTAAAACCTTCATTTTCTTCTCCTGTAGAAGGGAGGTCATAGCAAATTCACTTCACAGAGTTGTACTTGTTAAAAATGCATGTATGTTTTTCATGGTGAGTGAAAGGGTGCTATGAGAGCAGGCACCTCTTAGTTTTCAAGGGGGTGCCCTGTCCTGTCTCAGGATGTCCACTTGTCCCTGCTGCCACCTCTGCAGGGACTGCTCCTGACTCTGGGGGTTGGGGGCCTGAAGTGACCATCCGGGGGTGGGGAGGAGGGCAGCCCGAGGCCTGCACTGGTGTCCCTCTGTCTGGTCTGTCCTGCCTTCTCCCACTGCTGATAGTTCCCGCCATCTTCTCTGATGCACAGTGCTTCCCCAAGAGCAGTGGGTACCCAAGTGTGGTCTGAGTCCCTTGGCGGCAGAACCATATGGGATCTTTGTTAGACGGCAGACTCCTGGCTCCTCCACAAATCTCCTGCATTAGAATCCCCAGGGCTGGGCTCCAGAATCCACATTTACTGATGGGCTCTCTATGCCAGCCTCGTACACTCTAAATCTTGACACTCTCTCATTCTGAAAATTTGATTTTGCCCTTGGAGTCATGCTGCTGCTGCTGCTAAGTCGCTTCAGTCGTGTTCGACTCTATGCTACCCCATAGACGGCAGCCTACTAGGCTCCTCCGTCCCTGGGATTCTCCAGGCAAGAACACTAGAGTGGGTTGCCATTTCCTTCTCCAATGCATGAAAGTGAAGTTGCTCAGTTGTGTCTGACTCTTCGAGACCCCATGGACTGCAGCCTACCAGGTTCCTCCATCCAAGGGAGTTTCCAGGCAAGAGTACTGGAGTAGGTTGCCATTGCCTTCTCTGCCTTGGAGTCATAAAAGTAGCTAATATTTGTTGTAGGTTTATTATATTTTACATGCAATAACCATGTCATAGATCCTAGTTATCCACTTGTCTTATCAGTGAATAAAGTGTGTTCAGTTCAGTTGCTCATCGTGTCTGACTCTTTGCAACCCCATGGACTGCAGCACATCAGGCTTCCCTGTCCTTCACTACCTCCCAGAATTCACTTAAACTCATGTCCACTGAGTCGATGATGCCATCCAATCATCTCATCTTCTGTCATCTTCTTCTCTTCCCTTCAATCTTTCCCAGCATCAGGGTCTTCTCCAGTAAGTCAGTTCTTCACATCAGGTGGCAGAAGTACTGGAGCTTCAGCTTCAGCATCAGTCCTTCCTATGAATATTCAGGACTGATTTCCTTTAGGACTGACTGGTTTGATCTCCTTACAGCCCAAAGGATTCTCAAGAGTCTTCTCCAACACCACTGTTCAAAAACATCAATTATTCGGCACTCAGCTTTCATAATACACTGAGGAGATAGAAGATTTAAACAGTTTGTCCAAATATTGATGAAAGAGCCAATATCTGAACCCATATCCCAGCTCTTGTCCTTCCCCTCTTCTTTTTTGTCTCCCTTATATAGTGATATTACGTGAATGAATCTTCTTAGTTTAAAATGAGGCCTGGGTGACCTCCTATTATGTAAAAAGTAGAAAGTTAAACGTGGAATGTTTTAAAATTGAGCTCTACCTTACGTTAAAGCCTGGGATTTGGCTCAGAGTTTGACCTAAGTGTCCACCCTGATGACGTTATTTTAAGGAAGGTTCCCTTTCATTCACTTTGGTAAATCAGACCCTGGGGTGTGGCCCTGCATCTCTCATAAATCTTTCACCTGCTGCTTGCCTTCATGTGCATGAAATGCTTGTGCTGATGGGCCAGCACCTGAAACAGTTTCTGCCAAAGGGCCAGCACCTGGGCAGGTTGATGCCCTGGTTACCCTCCCCCAACCCCGCCCAGCTTCCTGGGATGCTGTGTAAAGAGGCCAAGAAGCTGGGTTTCCCCCTTGTCTGGAGATCACTGAAGGTACTTTTTCTTTTTTCTTCTTCGTGATTCCAAGTTAGTGTCTGAGAAAAGTTGGCCACCAAAATAGGACCAGCCCAAGCAGGCTTACAGATAAAAATCAATCATTCCATGCATAGTGTTTTCTGACTTCAGATTCCTATTGCTTCCAACGCTAGGGAAGCAACGACCTTCCACATGACTTAAGGTGGAAAGAGACTCTCACTATGTATAAACTTTACGTCTCTTGCTGCTGCTAAGTCACTTCAGTCGTGTCTGACTCTGTGTGACCCCATAGACGGCAGCCCACCGGGCTCCCCCGTCCCTGGGATTCTCCAGGCAAGAACACTGGAGTGGGTTGCCATTTCTGTCTCTATTACGTCTCTTAGAAAATATTATTTAGAAAAGGATAGGTGAAGGAGGTCATGACTAACATTTTATCCTTGCATCTTACATTCTGAAATCTTTAAAGTGTTTTTTTTTGTGCCCCCATGCTGGCTCAAAATTGCATTTCTGAAAGCAGTTTTGTTGGTTTTAGCTTTTCCTGAGTTGTGAGCACTTTGAAAATCCAAAGCCTAATCTTTAAGAAAAAGTACTTTAAAAATGTAATGGTCTTGCATGCTGAACATTTGCAAGTTTGGTTTGTTTGTGACAACTTCAAGATTTATGACTAATTATCCCATTAACCATTTGCCAAATGTTTCTGAGTCGTTGGGATACATTTTACCAGCTGTTCATAATAAGAATTTGTGAAGTTTTCTGGCCAGTTTTCAGAAAACAAGCCTATGATCAATGTATATCTTTCTCTGAAACTAAGATCTCATCCTTAGAGTTTCCTCTCTGCTGATTGGGTATTGAACACACAATAGTGGAGACACTGGACTTCCACTGTGCCCTGAATTTGTGGGCTTTGGTCTTTATAAAGTCCTGAAGTTATTCTCCATAAAAGGAGAGGTAAAGACAAGCATTTTTTTAAGATTGAATTTCAGTGCTCTTAAAAAAAATTTTTTTTAATAATTTTATTTAAAATTTAAAAATAATTTTAAATATTTTTTAAAATTATTAAAATGACTGTAAAATAATTTTTAAATTATATTTTTAAATAAATGTTTTTTTTAAATAAAGTTTTAAAATAATTTTATTGACTTGGCCATGCTGGATCTTTGTTGCTGCACAAGCTTTTTCTCTAGTTGGGGCGAGCAGGGCTGCTCTCTAGTTGCGGTACGTGCGCTTCTCATTGCAATGGCTTCTCCTGCTTCGGAGCATGGGCTCTGGGGGCATGGTCTTCAGTAACTGCAGCTTGTGGGCTCAGTGTTGAGGCTCTTGGACTCTAGAGGACAAGCTCAGTATTGTGGTGCACAGGCTTAGCTGCTCCACAGTATATGGGATCTTCCTCCACCAGTGATCAAACCTATGTCTCCTGCTTTGGCAGGTGGCTTCTTTACCACTGAGTCACCAGGGAAGCCCAAGACAAGCATTTCTGAGGTGAGCCAGGGACATCGGAAAGTTAGTACTTTGTAGAAAAGAGGAGTGCAAGGCCCAGAGAAAGACATTTCTAGGCTTTGTATCAAGGGCAGAAAGAGGAGACTTTGAGCAAAGTGTGTGTGTGTGTCTGTGTGTGTACACACACATGCATATGTGCCTAATTGTTGGGTTTGTTTTAAGCATCACAGAAAGACCTTGCCACCCTTTTATTCCTGCAACTGGTATAGGATATCGACTGTTAATTAGCTCCTTTTAAATTTTCACTTAGAATATTTAGGGTGACAAAGAGTCGTAAAGTGTTTAGTACCACCATGAAAAGAATAGCCTAACACTCAGGAGCCACCACTATCCTTTTTAAACAAGACAGGTCTCCTGTAGGTTTCTGGAAAAGAAGAAATCCCCAGTCCAGAGTCACTGAATTTAGAGCACGACATCAAATTCTAGCATTCAAGCTAAGGAAGAATAGGCTGATTCCAATATAACTTATTCCAATATTATAGAAAAGTGATTTGTGAGTTGACTCTAACATTTGAGATTTGTTTCAATCATAAAAATGACAAATTAACTAAGGAGCCAACAATGGATGTCATCACGTATGACATAAATTTTGACTTAAACAAATGTAATCAGTGTGGCTACACCCCCATTGCTTCATCTTTACATAGTTGAAAAAGTTAGAAGAGTAATTCACATGAACAGTTTCTATATTTTTTTCAGCTAAAAGTTTTTCTAATCTTTTCCTTTAAATGACCTCTTAATTTTTTTTCTCTCCATTTCCCTGAAGCTCCATACTCCTTGTACCCTTAGAGCATCCAGAACGTGTAGACACACGTGTGTTATTCTCCTTTGGGCTGTTTTGCCATACCAGAAATACTTTCTATTCCTGGGGTCTTATTTCTAGAGATCTCCACGAATAGAGAGATCTGCAAATAGTGTACTGTGCCTGTGCTCAGTTCGGGGAAGTCTCCCTAATTTAGGCTCGAATGACAAGGCGTTTACAGGCAAGGTCAGCGCTTACTAAGGCCTTCTCCCTGGTACCATGGGGGCGGGGGACTGAAGTGGCACCTGTGTGCACAAGGAAAGGGAAGTGTGTGTGTGTGT